>NC_053022.1:343258894-343436670 GCF_003073215.2 Triticum urartu
CAGCACCAAGGCTCCACTACAAAAAAATACACTTCCGTGATGATACGTGTTTGTCATAGTAGGTTGTTTTTTTGTCATGCGTGTACATCCATGACAAATTTATGACGGAATCAAGATAGTCATACCTGTGCTGTCGTAGAAGTGTTCCATGACATTACCAAAATTATCATCACAGAAGTGTCCACTTCCGTGACAATAAATCGCGCGTCACAGAAGTGCTTTCGTCAAGGGTGACCGACACGTGGCATCCACCATAACGGAACGCCGTTAAGCTATCGGGTCGGGTTTTGGATCCGATAACCCGTTAACAGCCCCGACCAATGGGGATTTTCCACGTGTAAAATCATCATTGGCTGGAGGAGACACGTGTCAACTCATTCAATGGGTGAGACGCGCCTATGATATGTTGACACTTGGACCGGCCCATCAAGTTTAAATGGGCCGGCCCAACTGAAGGCCCACAAGATTTTGCGGACCATAATGGGCCGGCCCAGCTAAAGGCCCACGAGATTTTGCGGACCATAATGGGCTGGCCCAGCTAAAGGCCCACAAGACTTTGCGGGTCATAATGGGTCGGCCCAGGTAAAGGCCCACAAGATTTTTTTGTGCCATAATGGGTCGGGCCAGGTAAAGCCCACAAGATTCTTGTGGGTCATAATGGGCCGGCACAGCTAAAGGCCCACGATATTTCGCCGACATTAATGGGCCGGCCCAGCTGTAGGCCCACAAGATTTTGTGGACCCTAGTAGGTCGGCCCATTAACTGCCTGCCATGTTTTGGGCTAAATGCCGGCCCATATTTGATCCGGTCCATTAATGGCTTGCCACACTCCGGGCCTAATAGTGGCCCATATGAGATCCGGCCTGTTAAAGGCCTACCACGTTCTGGGCCAAATTACGGCCCAGATCAGGTCCGACCCTTTAAGAGGCTTTGGGGCCAATTATGGCCTGTATCAGATTCGGCCCGTCAACTAGACACTATGCTTTTGGGCCCACTTGCTAAAGGCCCACTTAGTAATTCGGCCTGATATTAGTTTTGGCCTATTAAGGGCCCATTTAACATTTTGGCCATATATTAATTTCAGCCTGTTAAAAGCCCGTCATATAGTTGGGCCTAACTACGGCCCGGTTTGCATCCGGCCTACTCGCAGCCGATATCTGATTGGGCCAAACAAGGACCGAGACAATTTTTTGGCCTGTTAAAAGCCCGTGATTTGATTCGCACAATCATGGGCGGGGTTCATTTCGGGCCGCTGCCGGCCCATGAGCTGATCGGCACGTTTCAGGCACAACCTACATCGTGATTGCATGATGGCCCGATTATGTACCGTAATTTTACGGTTTGGCCGGTTTACTGCGAAGACAGGATATATATACAGTAAAATAACTGCAGCATCGTGAATAAGAAAAAATCTATACTATACAATAAAGAAATTATGGCATATTACATCCACTGGGCATCAAAGTTTGCCACTATGATAATAAAGCACAAGCAGACAGCAGATTACATACACTGGGCATCAAAGATCGCTACCAGTGCAAATAAACACGCCGACAAAATAATATACAAAACCGACAACACTTAAATAGAGTTCAAGAAAGGTTAGCCCTGCTGGGGAGCTACAGCGCAAGCAGCTGAGCAAGATGATGAGACTGCGCTTGTTCAACACTTATATCTTCCTCACTCTGAAAGATAAACAAGCAGACAGATGACAGGTTTTGCACATAAAAGTATCAGTGCTGACAATTCATCACATTTCTTACTGACGAATAAAGTGACACAGTTTAAATTTGCATTAACACAATATGGTATTGTTCAGGTCAAGACATGGCAGGAAATGACATTGTGAAGGAGTTGGCAGCTTCACGACACCACTGGATTACAGATCAAGAACTCATAAGTATCAATGGTTAGTGTGCTGTCAATTTATACCATTTCAGATTGGCAAATAAAGAGACGGTTTAAATAATAGTAGAATGATATGACATTGTTCATAGTTAAGACATTGCAGAATATGAAATTGTGCTGTAGTGGGTAGGTTCACCACACCACTGGATTACAGATGAAGAACATAAGCATACATGCAGTGCAAAAGAAGATCACTTGCTCTGTATAGTTTAATTTACATGGTATGAAGAAGGAACTTAGTTGTACAACTGAAAACTTAAATTGAGAAAGGACGAACTTTTGTTTATGAACTACATATAATAAACTTTAAACAAGCAATTTGATGCAAACACCAAAAATAAACAGTTGTTGCAGTCATGCCTAACCAAATATATACAACAAAGTTTGAAGGCTTGAGATGGACAAACTTACATTATTGGTGAAGACAGGCTCTATAAAGGCCTTGTCCATGCTGATGGGGGGGGGGCAATTCAAGAAGTTTACCACAGAATCTTCTTCAAAAGCATTGCCTTTATTCTACATTTTGTTAAGAGTAAATATAGATGTGATAATATACGAAAAAATGGAGAATATTTAAGATAAGATGAAGAGTGATGCTACATAACCAAGTAGCTATAAATGTAAGTGCAGCGATACAGGCAAAAGGTATAGCCAAGAGCAATGCACAGCTAAACTTCTTCAGTACCAACCTTATGGTAAGAGTAAATATAGATCTAATGTGTAGAAAATGGAGGGCAAAGGAAAATAAGCTGCAGAGTGATGGTACATGAACACCTACCTGTCATTATAAGTACACTGATAAAGGACAGCATGTACTTACAAGCACAATGCAGAGCTAAAAAAACATTGGCATTGGATATATTCTAAACTAATGTAACCATTCAAACAGATCAGATAATTTGGAGCGAACAATTGATAAAAACATTGGCATTGGATATATTCTACACTAATGTAAGGATTTGAGTGGAAAAACATGGTACGATGACAGATGGAATATGTATTGATAATGGATGGGCATGGCATCTCGACATATATGATGAGTAAACTAAGCAGATGGCGGTGCAACAAAGTAGAAGAAATGCAAGACAACATATGCAAGATACGCGCAATCAATAAAACCTTGCCAAATTAGAACAGGCACCTTGATGGGTGAACAGGACAGGCCATCTGCCTTTGACTCCTCGAGGTTAGAATAGTCATTAGGATGATATTCTAAACAAGAATCAACAGGTGGGGACCGTACGAGTTTCATTGCTTCCAGAATGGCACTCAATGCCTTGGTGCCAATTTTGTAAGTCATTGCAGTGTTCCACAATATTCTTTTGATGCACGGATTCTGATATTCACTGTAAGTGCGTATGATATTTGAGAGCCATGAAAACATAAATATTGTGAGATTATCTTTGTAATGCAGATGATATTCTAATATAGGGGCGCCCCTGTAAACACTTGTGTGCTATCACTGGATTCTGATGACAGAGCTCATGTGTGCTGTAATATGGTGCGTGCATTTATATAATCTGGCACAAGTACACAAAAAATAGGCTCCAGAAGTAAGGATAGCTGGCAGATGATAGGTTCATAATATACTATATAGAGAGTTTATTGCCAAACCATGATAACAAGAGCACACAGCAACTAGGCAGATCATAGTGTACATAACAGGGGTACACCATAACCAGGATATATAAATCGGGAAAGTGGAACTGGCTGGAAATTACGGTGTTGTATTGCCGCTAGTAATTGAAAGCCTATCGATCACGTACAGGCCAGCTCTATCAGCTGTTAGACTGCAAATGTCCCTGCTCCCCTTCCTGACAAGGAACATATTGTGCTTCCCATACAGAACACCGCACGGGCCGCTGGCCGAACCACCGGCCCCACCGCCTGTGTTCCTCTGCCACCCCCAACCCCACCCCCGCCCCCGCCCCCACCCGTGTCGAGTTTTCTTTGTTCGATGAGGCCCCACCATCGCCCCCCAAAACCACCGTCCCCACCCGAGCCCCTTCGATCGCACCGGCGAACTTCGGCGATCTCTGAAAAATCGACTGGCCCAATTATGAAATTTAGTCTATTGTGATTTAACTAGTGTGGAATATAAAAGGGGAAAACCATGAGCATTGCGAGTATGGTGTTGAGCGTGCCATGGCGGATCTGAAGGTGCAAACCGGACAAAGGCAACTTCGCAACCAAGACAAGAAATCAGAGTAAAGCAGTGGCGATCTATTTTCTTGCTGCGATAAATAAGTTGAGCAGATACGAAAGAGTACCGCCTCTGGTGCGGCGCCGTGTACGCATCTGCTGAGAATTTGATGGTGCTGCGGTAGCGATGGCTGTCAGTGGCGTGGAAGAAGATCTAGGAGGGTAGACGGTGGCGGTGGGGCGCGGTGGACGAGACGGTCGTAGGAGCGGCGCCGGCAAGGTGGACGACGGCGGGGATGAAGCGAGAGGACGGGATGCAAGGATCCCAGTCCGAAGCCGTGGATGAGAGAGGTCGATCTCTCGTAATGGACAGCGGCGTCGGGGTATCAGCTCCGGCATGGTGGAGGAGGACGGCGGTGGATGGGGTGGCGGACTGCGGCGGACGGAGGAGGGTGGGGTGGAGAGGGTGTTTTGGCGCCCACGGAGGACGAATGGGGAAAAGGGAGGTAGATAGGAAGGGGGGAACCATGTATTCAGGGCGCGCTTGTCTCAAATGCGAGAAAATTTACAAAGTTAGCCCCCGTTTCAAATTTGTACTACATCACAACAACACTAGTCGGTTGGGGATAGGACGGTAATCTCGCATACACCGAATATTTGCCGACGAGAGTTTATTTTTGGCGCCCACCATGTATGAATATGAATCGGGGAGGGAGTCGATTTCGGCCGAGGACACACTGTGTTTTGGCGCCCACCGTGTATGATTCCGGGTGAGAGGCGGTTACGTCACGTTTGGGTGAAATTACAAACCTACCCCTATCGAAACCTATAGAAATCCATCATATAGGCTTTACGTGGCAGGGATAGGCAATAGTGATTTCCATCTCATAGATTTTGGTTTCAGGCGATTACTGCGACTTTCCTCGCTTCGTTCAAATTTTGCATAATGCATGTTTACCGTGCCAACTCAATTCGAATCCCGTTTGTATTCTTTTTTTTCCAGGCGGGATCCATTTTCAATTGGAGTTACATTCTATATACATCATTTTTTATATATACTTTCAAAAGCACAACACCATTTATACATAAATATGGTTTACAAATGGCATGATCACAGATTCATAAGGTTGTATCCATCAATTTGGATTTTCAAATATTTGAAACCACTTTATGTTGAAATCCAATGTATGCATTCCTCGCTAACTGTCTCCAATTAATGTGTGTTTCATGCAGTTTTTTTTTACTTCTCAAACATGTATAATGTGTTTCACACACGCAACATATAGTGTAATCCCGTTTAGACATTAATTGCATATAAACCATGCATTGTTTGTAATTGAAGAATCTATGGATCACCAATATTGATAAACTATATAACATTACACATGTGCCCAAATTCAAATGAATATGCATGTTTGATACACCAATTTGCGTTATGATATTATCGATGTCGTGATCTCCAGTTTAAATATTTGAATCCCCTTTAATCCAGATATTCATCTCATATAGCTATCACTCATGCTTATATAGGACTATCTCTCTGGACCTATACGCGTTCATCGTCTCTCAGGTATTTCTCGTGCTACCTGTATGTCGACAATGATCTTTTATCTTCGTAACACACTGATGGTACTCTCTCCCTCGACCTTCATCACTCTATCTCTCTCTAAGTATATCTCGCTCCCTGCTATGTGTCTCTAACAATGATTCTCCATGTGGAATCTCTTTCTCTCACACAAACACAAAACTTTGTCTCCCGGGGTCTCATTTCTCTCTACTATTCCCATGTGTGCCACTCGCACACCCCTCATACAGAGATGTCTTTCGCTCCTTAGATATGAGAACCTACGACTCTTCCTCTTCAATATCTCTTTCTCACACACAAACACAAACTCTGTCTCCTCATATTTCTCCATTGTTCTCTTGTATGTCGCTCACACACACCCTCTCTCCCTAGAGATATCTTGTGTTCCCTCATATGTCTCTCTAGCTATCACTCTTGTTGTGAAATATCTTTCTCTCTCGCAGACACAAAACTCCGTCTCTCTGGATCTCATTTCTCTCTGATATCTGTTTGTATGTGACTCACACGCACCCTCTCTCTATCTCTCTCACACCCACACACATAACCCAGCCTTCTGATCCACTATACTCCTATCTCTAACGCACACTAGTTAGCATCTTTATCTTTCTACTTATCTGTTTCTCCATCAACCTTCTTTCTCGCCCTCACTCTTTGTCGACGTTCTGGGAACGGGGGTCCCCAGACTTGCCTGCCTGCGGCCTGCGGTGTGGCTCAAAGGGGGGCCCAGCACGGCCCATCTTCCCCAACACAGACCCAAGACCCTCGCGAGGGGCCAAGCCTCGCGGGGCGGACGACGCGGAGCTTCCTCAAGCACGGCCTCACCAGGCTGGCTCGTGAGGAGGCGGAGAGATCAAGGCGGGGTGCCTCATGAGGTGCCCGTGACGCAAGCCATGACGACAAAGGGCGCCAGGCGGGCGCCAGCCCGCACAGTGTCCTCCTTTCCTCTTTGGTGCAAAGGGAGCAAGCGCAGCCGCGGAGTACCGAGGCATCAGGCAAAGGTTGCCATTTCGGTGCAACAAGACCAAGACCAGGAGGACTGCAAGACAGAGGTCATCGTGGAGCCCAAGACGGCGTCACCACCAGAGCTTTGTGCAGGCGAAGACTACTTTTGTCAGGATAGCTGGTACTAGCTGTCCCCCTTCAAATTAGCCCGCCATTGTTGGCTCCCTTCCCGCTCGATATTTGGGAAGAGGACCAGGGCCTCTATAAATAGGACCAGCCCCCCACAGGAGAGGTAGAATGAGAAGCAGAGAATGAGAAGCAGAGAATGAGAATCAGAGAATGAGAAGCAGAGAATGAGAATTAGAGAGAGAGAGAAGGGTGACTGAACTCCTCCCAGCAGTTCATTGCCCCAGCCAAGAACAGACCCTCGCGAGGCTGTTCTTCCTTGTATTGTTCATCATCATCAGCCCAAGAGGCAATCCACCACGCCACACACTGGAGTAGGGTATTACACCACAACGGTGGCCCGAACCAGTATAAACCCTGTGTCTCTCGTGTTGTTCTTTCCATAGCTTAGATCTTAGCGAGGTGGAGGGGTGCAGGTAGGTAGGAGGCGAAATCTCCGCGCGCACCCCAGTGTTCGAACCTCAAGGGTCTACCAGAACCCGAAATCCGACACTCTTGATTCCTATCACGCACACTACATATGTTTCTCTCTACATGCAGTCAAGTGCCCTCTCACACACATATATAACTTCACCCTTTGAACCACCCGACGGCCATCTCCAACACCCAAACTAGCGGATGTCCCTCTAGCTAGCATCTCCATCTCTATATCTATCTGTAGTTTCTCCGTCAACATTTCTTTCTCGCACGGAGTCTTGCTTCCTATCACCCACACTATATATGTCTCTCCATACATATGCATTTATAGGTTGGTCTCTTTTGCACAATCATTGTGCCTCACTCCCTCTGCTCGCCATAGATGCATGCTCCAGCCCACGCCACTATCTCTTAAAGACAAAAACACATGCTTAATTGTCGGGACTTCTTCCATGCATTCTCACATGCATGCATATTGTCATACTGATCCGTCTCTCCCATGTCATTGATCTTATGACTTATGTCTTCTTTCTTTTATCTCGATCATGCGCGCGCACACACACACACACATCCTACGTATACATGTATACCTGTCACACATGCACGTTCAAGGTCTCTATGTCTCCATACGTAGTTAATTACCCTCAATCCTAACGCCACATCGAATCGTTCTCCTCTTTTGTGCACATAACTTCCGCCTGGATGGGTAAAACACACACTCACACTTAACAATCTCCTTCTAGCTACCCCCCCCCCCCCCCCCCCCCCCCCCCCCCCCCCCCCCCCCCCCCCCCGCCTCTCACTCTTCCCCTATATCCCTGAAACCAATAAGACCATCCATTAGTTTAATTCCCGCCTACATGCACCATTGATATATAGTAGTCTTCCTCGGTGTCTCTCGAACAAACACGTTCTCTCGAAGTCGACTCCTCTCACGCGCACACACCTTCTCTTCCCTCTCTACGGGAATTTTCTCTCTCGCACCCCATCATTGGTGGCCTCTGCCATACACATCACCTCTCTATGATGAAAGCCATGGACACTTAAATTACATCCGCCATAGAGGACCCCGCGGCACACACACACACACACGAACCCCCCCCCCCAACACACACACACTAAGACTCCATCTCTCTCTCACACACACACATACACACAAACACACACACACGCAAGCACGCATGCCCCCCCCACACACACACACTAAGACTCCATCTCTCTCCCTCTCTCTCACACACACAAACTAAGACTCCATCTCTCTCTCTCTCTCACACACACACCCCACACACACACTAAGACTCCATCTCACACACACATGCTCTAGGCGGAGCATTTGTTCCTACCACCCTTCATCCAACCTTACCCGTATGATGAACAATCAGCTTTATTTACTTTCATAACATGGACAAATTCCACTTTACTTTAGTAGTCAGCAAACTTATCATCTGTACCCTTATAAAAAACGAGTTGGTGGTGATGGTGTGCCTGCCATCTTGTAATACAGACCGTATGATCTATATCCGAGGATAGAAAGCAAACTATGATAATTTTACAAAATATACCCGCACCTCTCTCCACATCATTATCTCCCGCAACCTCATTGCTCAGCAATTAAAAAAGGAATGAGTCTCTGGAACAATCTAGCATGCATGGTGGCTGCTGCCGCCTGCCGGCGCCGTCCATCCCCATGCCTCCGCCCATTTCGACTACCAGTCACCACCACGCTCCACTCCTCCTCACCTTATCTCTCATCTTTCATTTTTTTGATGACATTCTCGAGATACCAGTTTTCCGATAAAATTCTCGAGATATCATTAGTTTTTACACATGGGATTACTCCTGCATGGGTCAATCACAACAGGTGTTCTGTAAAAAAATGCATATTGATGTTCCGTGCAATGCACGAGAATCTTGCTTGTAATTATATAACGCAAATCACGAGCAGGAAGTGACATTTTTTTGACACAACCACGTTAACATGGCCACGTAAATCACTAGCTAAAGTAAATACCATTATACTTATATCCCGATGCAAAAGGTTGAGTACATGTCTGAAGAGTAGAGTCGCACACACGCACTCTGTCTCTCAGAATCTCTCTCACACACACACCAGTTACGTGACGCCCACTTAAGCAGACACGTATGTTACAATTTGTGCACCCGCGGGTACACGTGATGCTGCGCATTTATTTAAGCCAGAAGGCGAACCCAAACAGTAGTTGCATTCATTCCCCTCCCGCCGCCTCTTCTCTGGTCGTCGTCGCCCGGCAGCCATGGGCCGGCCGAAGGTAACAACATACGCCATACTCCCGCCGGAGCGGCGCTTTAATATGGAAATTTTAGTGGCCATGCATGCATCTTTTTGTGCTAGCACTCCTATATAAGGGTTGACCGGTTGCTTCCCGTGGACGTGCGCGGGCGGTGGAAGAGGAAGGAGAAGGGAAGCGGGCTGTGGAGTAACGTTTTTTACCACAATTTCCTAGGAAACCGAGTGCAATAATTGAGTAGTTTTGCAAACTACCAGTAATACACCTGAAACGGTTCAAAACCTATACTCCCTTGCCAGCGCGCGCTTCCTGCGTGAAACGGTCAGCGTCGCCCTGGAGCGTCAGTGCCGCATTAATGCCCGGCCAGAGCGGAGGCGACCTCTCACTGGCGCCGGCTTTGAAGTGGCGTGACGGCTGAGAGAGCGCCGCTTCCCGGTGCACGCGACTGCTCCGCGTCGAGACTGGCCATAGGCCCTGTTTGGATCCATGGGTTAGAGTTAGTTTGAGCTAGTTGGGGCTCAAATAGCCCTAAACTATCCAAACATGAGGGTTTAAATTGGAGTAAGTTGCACCGAACCCACCAAAAAAAAACTATCCCACCCATGAGGGTTTAAACTGGAGATAGTTCTCATTGGGACCACTGAAAAATCACTTTTCTCTCTCCATGAAGTGCATTTATTGTCAATCTAACCCTGTCACCCAAACACCTCTTTGGCTACAGTTAGTTCAGGGTTAGTCATGAGTTAGTCTAACCTCTAGCTAAGTTAGAGTATCAAACAAGAGCATTATAGGACATGCAAGTTGCTCAAAGCATACAGGCAAATTCGTACGTGAAAGGATTTTTTTCTTTTTGAAAACAGAACGTGAAAGGAATTTCTTTTAGAATGCTCTTGGCATGTCGCTAACATGTGATAGTTAACCGACCTCAATAGACGGCAGAAACGCCAGCCCGCCGCACTTTGATAGAGACGAGGAGGGAGAAGCGATACAGGCTGCTGGATTACTAGAGATAGGTGTCGCACGGAAGCCAAGAAATATGGTGATAGCGTGGGTTAGCCATGTACTAGTATGATGTAACTACACTTGGCTGTCGTGTTTCATACTCTTCCAGTCCACTGTGGAGATGATTGGTTAATTTTATATCGCTGAATAATATTAAATATTATGAGTGCAGACGCTCCACCACAAGGTTCCTTGCTCCTTCTCGGTCGTCTGGAATCTATGTTCTTCCACTCTATTTTTTACGTGAGCTTTGTTCATCCTTTTTCCAACACGCGAGACATCTAGCATCAAGGTGCACGTGTTATGCAAGGATCGTTCCATCTATATGAAGAACACGTGGGACTGGAACTACGAGACGAACATGTACCCAGGAGTGGACGTACGAACCTGAGTAATGTAGCACAGTAAGTGAAGTAGAAAGGCACAAATCGTATGAACATGTGTGGCATATAGGGTGTGTTTGGTTGCGTTCTCGTCTCAGCATAGTTGTTCCCTCTTCAGGCATGCTCAACTCAACACCCCTCTTCATGCATGCTCTCTTCATGCATGCCTCTAGTGTATTTGTGCTAAACTAGTGTGGACTCATGCACCCTCCATACACTCTACCAAACACCCAAAAGTAGGTCGAGAAGGGAACTCTTGGGCGGCATTTATCTCTTACTACATACTACCACTAAATGTTGTACGTGCAATGCACGGTGATGTTATGGAGTACGTGCCTAAGTACTCTACTACTACTATATTAGTTGGAGGCACATATTAACTTTTATATTTGTTTACGTGTATGCCCCAAGACCTTCCAACTAGACGTGTCTTTGTCTCCATTTTTTTGCGGAAAACGTGTCTTTGTCTCCAGGTCGCACTTTGTATCGTTCATACCACTAAGTACTACTACGTGTGGTCTCCGACCCAGAAGTACAAGAAGTGGAGACGCTCTACCATGCTATTTTTTTACGCTGGGCTCTACCACGCTGTTCATGTCCCACTCCTTTCGCTGACGTGTGGGACATCCAGCACGTGCCGTGTTTGGCACCCTTCGTCGTAAGAGTTGAAACGCTAGCATTCATCAGAAATAAAAATTAATTATAAATCGGCAGTGATACTATTTTTTTGCGAACTAATCAGCAGTGATACTATACCTCGATATCGGAAAGAATACTACTCCGTTCGCCAACATGTGGGACGTCGACCATCCTGGTCCACTTGCCATGCACGCAGAACTCCAAGGGAGTCACCCAGGTCGCGCCGCAGTAACAATGACTAATGATCCGTCAAATCACAGGCCCACTTCCCACTTTGAAGTTGCTTGGACGAAGGAACCATCATGACTTCGTTGAATTCCGCTTCTTGAAGAAAACTACTGTACCAGCAGTACTGCTAGCTACAATAGTTACTACAACAGAGGCCTCCTTTCGTTCATAGGATAGGGATATGAAAATCATAGGAAGTGATATGACATGCATCTCAATTCCTATAGAGAAAGAGATGCCATTTGATGCTTAGGATAGGAATTTTTCCATTTAGTCTAGGCTAATGTACTAGTAATTTGCTCTAAAAACTACAGTAGTAACTAGTAGTACTGGTACATGCTCGTACTCAGACGCACACACACACACACACACACACACACACACACTAACTACTAGTACTACTACTTCTCACATGCTGGGCAGACGCCGTCGTTCTCCTTCCCGGCTTTGTCGGCGACACCCCACCGTGCTTGGATCTCCGCCGACCTCTCCGCAGCAGCGCGTGCGTCCTTTTCTTTCTTGCGGCGGCGGGCCTCTCTTTTCTTGAGTGCTTTCTGACTTTTCCGCTCCCTCTGTGCGGCTTTGGCCGCCTCTTGCTCTACCGCCCATTCGGCCTTGGCATCTTCAAATTCCTCCCACATAGTTGTGAGGTCGCGAGCGGCGATGAACTCGGCACGGCGGGATGCCATCGCTTCCCTACCATTTTGTGTGCGGTCGTGGGCGGCGAGGAACTCGGCGCGGCGGGATGCCATCGCTACCTTACCGGTTAGTGTGCGGCGCGGTGGCATGAACGACGCTTGGTGAGAGCTCTAGGGTGGAGTGGCCGGACAACCGTATAGTGCATTGGTTTTTCAAGAGCTCAAGGACAGAAGACAAAGCAAATTTGGATTCCCCTTCAATCCTGGTCATTTATTACCGAGTAAAATGCATTAGCGGTCATCGAACTTGTCTTGGAAGCTCACTTTGATCATTGTATACGAGATATGGTGATTATACGGTCACTGGCTCAGCGTATAGCTCCGTATTTGTCTGGTTGACCAGTCAAATAGTCCGCATGCGCCTCATCAGCTTGTGTTCTTTATCTATCTAGAAAACATGGGTTAAATATATGCCACATTTTTGCAGGCTGACATGTGGGCCAATAGGTCGAAGCCTACGCAGGGTGTTGTCAACTTGGTCAACAAATGATTGTGTCATCCACAGCCATTGGATTTATATCCAACGGCCGCCATGCACCTTCAATCTCTCGTCTTCTTCCTCCAGCGTCGCCGGGACCGCCTGGTCCGTCCTCCGGCAGCTAGCGGCTCTGCTTAGCACGCATCGCTGTGAAGCGCTACCCCACCGCCGGCCAGGCTATCCCTCCATCCCTCGACACCTCCTGTTATTCTCCACAGACTACAGCCCCACGTCGCAACAGAACCAGTTATAACCCTTCTCCTCCTCTCAATCTGCGACTCCACTGCTGCGTTTTCCCATCTCCGAGTCGTTCCCGTCCGGGGCCTCGCCGTTGTCCACCGCCTCGCTGCGTTTGGTGCGGCCTGGTCAACAAACGAGAGTCATCGGAAGAGGACTTTACGTGGAGAGCCTGACGGCTGGGACCCACGAGGTCCATGGTCGCACGCAAGGAAAGTTCCTCCTTATTAAACTGAAAAAAATGTTTCCTCCACCTGACAGCTGGGACCCACCGGTTGTATCTTCGCACGGAAGGAAGTGCCTCCTTGTTTTGCGCCTGTCAGATTTGGTGACTGACTTGTGGGCCTACTAAGCGGACGTGTACAATCAGTAGTATATTTCGTCTATTTGTTGCTGCTGTTGTTTTCAATGTACAATCAGTAGTATATTTCGTCTGTTGGTTGAATAAATGTGTTGTTAGAACGACAAACACAATGTTTTGGAAGTCGTTGCACGGTGCGATCCTTTAGTGCCCCGTACCGTACGTAGCGCATACTATTTATCATACGGAACACATTTTTTTTGAAACTCGGAACACATTTTCCACTTGTTGATAACATGCAGCCCACTGATGAAGGCCCAATAGAGAAGCCCATAATTAACTGGAAGGGAGGCTCTCACATGAATCCGGGCCAGGTACATGCTCATGGTCCCCTAAACATAAATAAGTAAATAAATAAATAAATAAATAAAGCTAAATGCTCATGCACCAGTTCTTTGGGAAAATAGCTAGCCCGGTATTTCTTTTTGAAGAATACCCAAGCTAGGCCTATTTGTTTTCTCTGAATTACTGGGCTGCAAATCTTTCACGACGAGGAGGGATGCATTCCAGCCTGGCTTAAGAGTATGGTCAATGTCTGTTAAAAGTAATATCAAAAGGGGTTGAAAGTTCCAAAAAATTTATAGCAAATGGGATATAAGTTTCTTTTTTTGTTTTTGTTCTTCACTGATATCTTATACGTATTTCATTGGATTTAACATGACATAGTACTAATTTGTTTTTAAATTTGTTTTACTATGGCTATTTATTTTTGGATTAAGAATATTTCGTTCCCGAGCAAAAATTTGCAAATTTTCAAAATTTCCCACATATTTAGTTAATTTTTTGACCCTGGTACTGACCAGAAAATGGCCAGCAATTCTAAAAGTGGAAAACAGGCTGCAATAAATTCCATATGAATTAGAAAATGAGTAAAAAATATAAAATAATAGCAAATGGGATGTACACGCCACGGATTTCGAGGTTGACTTGTTTACGAAAGGCTTTGTCAGTGGACACACGATTCTAGTAGCAGTTAGTGTTGGATGTCCATCCAACGGCCGACGTGCTTCTTTAATCTCTGATCTTCCTACTCCAACCGCCTAAACTAGCGCCGGCGGGACTGCCTGCTCCCACCTCTTGTGGCCCGCAGTGATGCCGCGTAGGCTTCCCTGGCCCACCCTACTCCCTTCGCTGGCCTGGCCGCACGCAATCAACTGCCTCCTTATTATGCGAAAAAAAATGATTCCTCCCACTGACATCTGGGGTGCACCGGTTGGGAGGCTAACCTGTGGGCCTACTAAGTTGACGCGTACGCAGGGCTTGTCAACTTAGTCAACAAACGATTCTAGCAGCAGTAACCATTGGATTTGAATCGAACGGTCCTGCTGCTTCTTCAATCGCTGCTCTTCTTGCACCAGCCACACAAACCAGTGCCAGGGAGACCGCCTGCTCCTGCCTCCAGTGGCCGGCTGTGCTGCCGATGAGGCCTCATCGCCCCCTACTACTCCCACCGCTAGCCAGGCCCTGCGGCGACGGCAGCCTCACATCGCAGTCGAACCAGTGAACCCTCATACTCCTCTCTGCGTGGGCATCCACTGCCGCGTCTTCCCCGGCTCCGTGTCGTCCCCTTCCTAGGCCTCGCCGTCGTCCACCGCCTTGGCGCTCTCGGTGCGGCGTGGTCAACGTGGTCAACGACATTCCATCAGAAGAGTACTGTACGTGGAGAGGCTAACAGCTGGGTCCATGGCCACAGCCCAGTTTTTTTTGTGATTTTCCAATTAAGTCGCTTTGTCAGGCCTGTTGGGCTGCAAATCTTTCAAGACGAGGAGGAGAGCTTTCATTCGGCTGGCCGAGAAAATGGCCCATCAGTAATGAGAAATGGGTTGTACATTTTTAAAACACATCAAACCGGCAATTAGTTTCAAATAACTTTTTTTCATTTCGAGATTTGAAATTACATTAATTTTTATGCATGGAGAATTTGTTGGATTTTATATTGATATATATTTATTTTTAAAATCAGTTTGAATGTGAGTCCAAATTTCGGGATTAAAAACAGTTCGGACCGCACCGAAATATGCAAAATTTCGTATAATTTTTTAACCGTGGCCACAATATGGGCTGTAATGCTAACAAAAAGAATATGGGCTCCAAAAAAACTTAATAATTAGCAAATGGGCTGTAAATTATTAGAAATAATGGCAGATGGGTTGTATGCTATTTCCCACAGATTTGAGGCTTTCCTAAAAAAAGGTTGATGCACAAGCAGTGACTGTTGGATGGCCATCCAACGGCCGTCGTGCTTCTTCAATCTCTGCTCTTCCTGCTCCAACCGCTCAAACAGGCGCCAGCGGGACTGCCTGCTCCCTCCTCCCCGCGGCCGGCTCTGCTGCCGCGCAGGCCTCACCGCCCCACAGTACTCCCATCGCTGGCCTAGCCATCCCTCTACTCACCCACACCTGTTGTTATTCTCCGGCGATGGCAGACGAACCAGTAAACCCTCGTACAGTCATACTCCCCTCCGCGTGGGAAACAACTGCCGAGTCTTCCCTGCCTCCGTGTCGTTCCCTTCCTAGGCCTCGCCGTCGTCCACCGCCCTGGTGCTCTCGGCGCGGCCTGGTCAACGTGATCAACGACCGACATGCATCTGAAGTGGACTTTAGGTGGAGAGGCCGATAGCTGGGTCCACGGCCGCACGCAAGGAAATGCCTCCTTATTACGCGCAAAATAATGATTCCTCCACCTGACATCTGGGACCCACCGAAAGGGCCTCTGTATTTCGCGAAAAAAAAACGTTACCGCCGCTGACAGCTCGGACCCACCAGCTATATCTTCGCACGCAAGGAAGTGCCTCCTTATTACGCACAAAAAAATGAATACTCCCCCTGTTAGCTGGGACCCAGTATAGTGGTAGGCTGACTTGTGGGCCTACTAAGTTGACGGGGATGGGGGGCTTTGTCAACTTAGTCAATATGCACGATTCTAGCTCTAGTGACCGTACAATGTCCATCCAACGGTCATCGTGCTTCTTCAACCTCTGGTCTTCTTGCTCCAGCTGCCCAAACCAGCGTCGGTCATGCCTCATGCTCCTGCGTCCCGTGGCCGGCTGCGATGCGGCGGAGGCCTCACTGCCCCCTACTACTCCCACCGCTGGCCAGGCCATCCCTCTACTCACCCACACCCCCTGTTACTCTGCGGCGACGGCAGCCTCACACCGCAGCGAACCAGTGCCCTCGTACTCCTCTACGCGTGGGCATCCACTACCGCGTCTTCCCCGGCTCCGTGTCATCCCCTTCCTAGGCCTCGCCGTCGTCCACCGCCCTGGTGCTCTCGGCGCGGTGTGGTCAACGTGGTCAAGGAACGGCTTCCATCGTACATGGACTGTACGTGGAGAGGCTGACAGCTGGGTCCACGGCCGTAGCAAGGAAGTGCCTCCTTATTACATGCAAAATAATTATTCCTCCACCTGACAGCGGGGACCCACCGGATGGGCCACCGTATTTCGCCCCCCTGACTGCCGGGACCCACCAGCTACATCTTCGCAGGCAAGGAAGTGCCTGACAGTCGGGACCCACCTGGTCGAAGCATACGTAGCGTTGACATTCTGGTCGCGAACGTGTACGTACATACTGGTCGATGTAGAGGCGCGCACGTGTCGTAGTAGAGGCGCGCACGTGTCGTAGTAGAGGCGCGCACGTAGCATGTACACGTACGTACAGTGGCTGGGTGCAAGAAAGAAAATACGGCCATGTATGTGTACATACGGGAGGGGTCTCGAATGCCTACTCGCGCATACGTACGGCGAGGGCTCATGTACATGGCTGGGTCGGAACGGAGAAACAGCGTCGTCGTCGTGTTCATCGGTCGGAACGGAATGCGTGGTCGTGTTCATCGGGAGGGCTTGGACGGAAGAGGCGATGGAAACGAGGCCTGGCGTACCGCACAACGGAGGAAATGGACCTCCTACGGTCGAAACGGGGGTCCTGTTGATCGGGAGGGGTGTGGCGTACCGCAAAATGGAGGGAACGGACCTCCTACGGTCGAAACGGGGGTCCTGCTGATCGGGAGGGATGTGGCGTACCGCAAAACGGAGGAAACAGACCTCCTACGGTCGAAACAGGGGTCCTGTTGATTGGGAGGGGTGTGGCATACCGCAAAACGGAGGAAATGGACTTGTGTTGGAGCGCTACAGTCGAAACGGGGGTCCTGTTCATCGGGAGGGGTGTGGCGTACCGCAAAACGGGACTGCACGAGATACTGTTCATCTCCACCGTCGACCCCCTCCAGCCTCCACGAGCTACTGTTCATCCACCGTCGACCTCCTCCAGCCTCCACGGGCTCCTGTTCATCCAGCCTCCACCGCGCGCTACTCCACCGGCTACTGTTCAACCACCCCTCCACCGTCTACTGTTCATCCAGCCCTCCACACCACGGGGTGCTTTTCAACCACCCCTCCATGGGAACCCCTCCACCGTCTACTATTCATCCAGCCCTCCACGGGGTGGTCCTGTTCATCCAGCCCTCCACAGGGTCCTGTTCATCCAGCCCCAACCGGCTCGATCGATCGGGGTCCTGTTCATCCAGAGGCAATGCCACCGCTCACTGTTCATCCAAACCCCCCACAACGCTCACTGTTCATCCCATCGATCGGCTTCAGTTAGCAGTAGTAGCCAAGGAATCGCTCGATCGGGTTCAGTTAACAGCCATCGATCGATCGCTCGGGTTCAGTAACGCGTAGCCTGCAGTGCAATCGCTCGGGTTTAGTTAGAGCCCAACGCCTCGCTCGGGTTCAGTTAGAGCCAATGCCTCGCACACACGCGCGTACGTGTACGAGAGAAACGTGCATCGCTCGGCCCCCGACCTCCCACCGTAACCGGGAACTCCCCGAAATTTTCCTCCCCCTCGCTTCTACCACGGTTTTTTCCGTCATGGACGGCCCAAAGAATGTCATGCAGCTGCGTCTCCGGCCCGCCCAGGACGAAAAGCCCATTTTATGTCATGATTTTTTGTCATAGAAGTAGGATCCCACCACATCTATGATGATACCGGGTTTTGTCACAATTATCATCATAGAAGTGTCATATGTATGACAGAAAAAAATTTCGTTCGGCCCAAAATGTCACGGATGTGTCTTTTTTTTGTAGTGCTCCATGGGTGCTAGAATCATTACTGTGTAATCTAGATTATTAACTCTAGTGCAAGTGGGAGACTGGAGGAAATATGCCCTAGAGGCAATAATAAAGTTATTATTTATTTCCTTATATCATGATAAATGTTTATTATTCATGCTAGAATTGTATTAACCGGAAACATGATACATGTGTGAATACAGAGACAAAACAGAGTGTCACTAGTATGCCTCTACTTGACTAGCTCGTTGAATCAAAGATGGTTATGTTTCCTAACCATAGACAAAGAGTTGTCATTTGATTAACGGGATCACATCATTAGGAGAATGATGTGATTGACATGACCCATTCTGTTAGCTTAGCATTTGATCGTTTAGTTTGTTGCTATTGCTTTCTTCATGACTTATACATGTTCCTATGACTACGAGATTATGCAAATCCCGTTTACCAGAGGAACACTTTGTGTGCTACCAAACATCACAACGTAACTGGGTGATTATAAAGGTGCTCTACAGGTGTCTCCAAAGGTACTCGTTGGGTTGGCGTATTTCAAGATTAGGATTTGTCACTCCGATTGTCGGAGAGGTATCTCTGGGCCCACTCGGTAATACACATCACTCAAGCCTTGCAAGCATAGTAACTAATGAGTTAGTTGCGGGATGATGTATTACGGAACGAGTAAAGAGACCTGCCGGTAACGAGATTGAACTAGGTATTGAGATACTGACGATCGAATCTCGGGCAAGTAACATACCGATGACAAAGGGAACAACATATGTTCTTATGCAGTTTGACCGATAAAGATCTTCGTAGAATATGTAGGAGCTAATATGAGCATCTAGGTTCCGCTATTGGTTATTGACTGGAGACGTGTCTCGGTCATGTCTACATAGTTCTCGAACCCGTAGGGTCCGCACGCTTAAAGTTCGATGACGGTTATATTATGAGTTTATGTGTTTTGATGTACCGAAGGTAGTTCGGAGTCCCGGATGTGATTACGGACATGATGAGGAGTCACGAAATGATTGAGACATGAAGATTGATATATTGGACGACTATATTCGGACACCGGAATGGTTCCGGGGGTTATCGGGTATATACCGGAGTACCGGGGGTTACGGGACCCCCCCCCCGGGGTTATTGGGCCTCATGGGCCCAAAGTGGTGGAAGAGGAGAGGCGGCAGGAGGTGGCGCGCGGCCCCCCCTTGCCCCAATCTGAATTGGGAAAGGGAAGGGGGCGGCGGCCCCCTTTCTCCTTCCTTCTCTCCACCTCCTCCTTCCCCCTTCTCCTAGATGGAATTGGAAAGGGGGGGAAAACCTACTTGGAGTAGGATTGCCCCCCCCTTGGGCGCGCCTCCTCCTCGCCCCTTTATATACAGAGGAGGGGGCACCCCATAGACACAACAATTGATCTCTTAGATCTTTTAGCCGTGTGCGGTGCCCCCCTCCACCATAATCCACCTCGGTCATATCGTAGTGGTGCTTAGGCGAAGCCCTGCGTCAGTAGAACATCATCATCGTCACCACGCCTTTGTGCTGACGGAACTCTCCCTCAAAGCTCGGCTGGATCGGAGTTCGAGGGATGTCATCGAGTTGAACATGTGCAGAACTCGGAGGTGTCGTGCGTTCGGTGCTTGATCGGTCGGATCGTGAAGACGTACGACTACATCAACCGCGTTGTGCTAACGCTTACGCTTTCGGTCTACGAGGGTACGTGGACACACTCTCCCCTCTCGTTGCTATGCATCACCATGATCTTGCGTGTGCGTAGGAAAACTTTGAAATTACTACGTTCCGCAACATTTTAAACTCAGGAGTGGGAGCCCATGTGGTATCACGAGGTTTCGTACCGTAGAACCACTCCTGTTGCCACCCCTTCATGGTCTCTATGAAGGCCCCCTTGGGCCAGGTGACATTAGGGAGCTTGCTCACCATGACGCCGCCGCACTCCGCGTGTTGACCCTCGACCACCTTCGGCTTCACGTTGAAGACCTTGAGCCATAGGCCGAAGTGGGGAGGATGCGGAGGAATGCCTCTCACATGAAGATGAACGCTGAGATGTTGAGGAATGAATTTGGGGCTAGATCATGGAAATATAGCCCGTAATACTACATGAGTCCGCGGACGAAAGGGTGGATAGGAAACCCTAGCCCGCGAAGAAAGTGGGGGATGAATACTACCCTCTCATTGGGCTCTGGGGTGGGAATGATCTACTTTTTGCCAGGAAGTCGATGGGCGATTTCCTTGGCTAAATACACCGCTTCCCGGAGTTCTTTGATGTGCTCCTCCATGACGGAGGAGGCCATCCACTTGCTCTGTGCTCTAGATCCGGACATGGTTGGAGCGTTTGTTGGGGACGGAAAGGGTTGAAGCTTGGGCACTGGAGCTCGAGAGCAAATGGGCTGAGGAGGAACAAGGCATGGGATAAAAAGGTGGATCCTTGTCTCCTTATAAAGGCAGTGAATATCAAGCATCCCCCCATGAGCCATAAAACTCGCATATTCCCCAGGAGTCATGCGAGTGGCACGATCAGATTACCCAAGTCCGTATTGATGAGAATCCCGCTATAAGGGGACACGATCTCTGCTTTAACAAGACGTGTCAATGAATACCGCATCTCCGAACACGAAGTGGGAGGCTGGAAAACGGTTCGAGATAATAATAAGGCTGGAACACACTACCTCGCCAAAAAATTTGCCAAAAGACATAACCTATTTTTGTTTAAAGTATTTTTACCTCGTGGTCCAGGGTTGTAACTATTGTACAAAGCCGGATATAGTTCTTTTGATCAACTACTTTGGAATATTCGGAGGAGACACCCGCCTTGCAATGCCGAAGACAATCTGCGCACCGTACACATCATCATTGAAGCCTGGTTTAGGGGATACTGAGGGAGTCCTGGATTAGGGGGGGCCCGAGTGTCCGGGCTATGTGACGTGGGCTGGACTGCTGGGCCGTGAAGATACAAGATGGAAGGCTTCCCCCCGTGTCCGGATGGGACTCTCCTTGGCATGGAAGGCAAGCTTGGCGTTCGGATATGAAGATTCCTTTCTCTGTAAACCAACCCTGTACAACCCTAGCCCCCTCCGGTGTCTATATAAACCAGAGGGTTTAGTTCATAGAGGCAGTCATAATCATACATGCTAGATATCTAGTGTTTAGTCATTATGATCTCGTGGTAGATCAACTCTTGTAACCCCTATACTCATCAAAGTCAATCAAGCAGGATGTAGGGTTTTACCTCCATCAAGAGGGCTTGAACCTGGGTAAACATCGTGTCCCCTGCCTCCCGTTACCTTCGATCCTTAGATGCACAGTTCGGGGCCCCCTACCCGAGATCTACCGGTTTTGACACCAACAGGGATCCTCGCACCGGCCAATGCGGGACGGCCAGAAGAGCCTCTGAGACGCGGCCCTGTTGAGCCCAGGGATGTTGACGCAAGTGCGCAAGTCACTATCCTCGCTGGGGTAGGGAGCTGCGCTGGGTGATGGGCGACGGTCGCCCCGCATAGCTCTCGCCTCCTGAAGCTCCTCGATTGCCTTGGTGATGAACTCTTGAGCACCTGGCGCCTCGCGCCCTGCGCCTTCCTCATGGAAGCGTGTGTTGAAGCACGCCTCCACATGGTGCCCGAGCGCCTCCATTGTGACGCTGGCCAGGTCAAAGGCCCTCCAGAAGAGAGCCCTCGAGTCTAGCCTAAGAGGGGCACCGGGCGCGCCTTCCTATGCGAGAGGGGAAGGTGCCCCATTAGTGGGCGCAGGGCTTGAGGCAGCACCGTCGGACGCCCCACCCTCCTGAGGTCCTTGGCGGAGTAGCTGCTTCTTCTTCTTGGGTGCGGCCTCAGGAGGGTAGATAGCTCCCTCACCATTTGAGTCCTCGACCGCTGCAGCCTGGTAGGCGCCCTCAAGAGAGCACACCATGTTCTTCTCCTCGCAGGCGACCGTGATGATGCCGCAGCTTCCTAGCATTTTGAGGATGTTGTAGCCATGGTGGGTGACTACCATGAAATTGGCCAGGGCCGGGTACCCAAGGATGGCATTGTACGGGAGGCGAATGTTGGCGATGTCGAAGTCGATGAGCTCGGTGCGGTAGTTGTCGTGCTTGCCAAAGGTGACAGGGAGGTGGACCTGCCCTATCGGGCTGGTGGAGCTGTCGGTCACTCCCGGGAAGGGCTTGGTAGGCTGAAGCTGGTGGTATGGTACCTGGAGCCTGTCGAATTTCTTAACAGAGAGAACATTGAGCCCCGCACCGCCATCGATGAGTGTCTTGGTGACGAGGACGTTGCTGATGATGGGCGAGCAGATCAACAGGAGGGCGCCAGCTATGGCTGCACACTTGAGCTGGTCGAAAGAGTCGAAGGTGATGGTGTACTTGGACCACCTGAGCGGACGCGTCGTCTCGAGCTTGGGGAGGGCCGCGTTCACCTCGCGGGCGAACTGCTTGAAGATGCGATGGGAGGCGGGGGCCTGAGCGCCACCCAGGATGCAAACGATGGCACGAGGCTCCTGGAAGCCCCCAGCCCCCTCGTCCTTGTGGTGGTCATTGTTCCTTCTTGGTGGTGGCGGTAGCGAAGGGAGGCCAACGTTGCCCTGAGGCCGGTCTTCGCGCCAGGCGCCCTCACGAGGCTGGCCCTGCCAGCGGTCCTCACGAGGCTGGTCGCGCCATTCCTGGAGGGGGTCGCCGTCGTCCTAGCGTCCTCCACCTCCGCCTCCTCCACGGTCGTAGCCTCGATCGTTGTGCCCGGGGCGGCGACTGAGGCGCCCGTCTCGGATGGCTCTGAGCTCCGGGCAATCGTTGGTGTTGTGGATGTGCACATTGTGGAAGATGTAGAACAGGCGGCTGCCTTTGGATGACTCCGGGTGGTCGCAGTCGCGCCTCATCTCTGGTTCGGCGGCAAGCACGGCCGACCCCTTGCGCTTCACATCCTTGGCCTTGGTCTTCTTGTTTTCTGGGTCAGCTTCCGGGAGCTCGAGGAGGGAGAGGCGTCCCTCCTCAGCTCTCGCACACTTGGTTGCCATGTTGAACATCTCCAGAGCCGTGCACAGGTCCTCCTGGATGGCGAGCTCCTCCTTCATCTTGATGTCATGGACGCCATCAGTGAACGCCGAGATGATGGCTTCATCCAACACCTTGGGGATCTTGAGGTCAACACAGTTGAAGCGCTGGATGTACTTCTGCAAGGTCTCTCCCGGCTGCTGCTTGATACGCCATAGGTCACCCGCAGCCGGCGGGCGGTCGCGAGTGACCTGGAAGTTGGTGAAGAAACGCTCTCGCATCTCGTCTCATGAGGAGATCGATCCCGTGGGGAGATTGAGGAGCCACGAGCGCGGACCATCTTTGAGGGTCATGGGAAACCAGTTCGCCATAACCTTCTCGTTGTCGTTGGCTGCCTCGATGCTCAACTCGTAGAGTTGCAGGAACTCAGTAGGGTCGGGGTGTCGTTGTATCATGGAGGCAGGTCGGTCTTGAACTTCCCTAGCCAGATGACGATGTGTAGCTCCGGAGTGAATGCGCGACATCCTGCCGTGGTCACGGGAGCCGGCCGTAGACGTGGAGCCTTGTCTTGGCGCTCGAGCACCACCATCGCAGGCGGCACGCGGTATTGATGTGGAGGTGCTGGGAGCACACGCGCATCTCCTTGCGGCCGCGGCACCACTAGCAGCTTGCTTCATCGTGAGCGGACGCCCTGCGCTACAGATCGCACCAAGGGGCCTCCCACCTTGGCTCGATGATGATAGCCTGCATGGGAGGTGGAGGAGGTGCTCCGTGAGCTACGTCACCCACGGCAGGCGGCGGGTGAGGCAGCGAGTGAGACGGTGCAGGAGACTCTCCAGCGGCATTGACAAGCTCGGCAATGCGGTCCAGCCAGTCCTTGTAGAGGTCGTCGACCGAGCGGTAGCACAGAAGCTCGTGTGCCATGAGCAGCGCATCATGCGCGTTCTTCGAGCCACGACAAGCATGGGAAGAAGAGGCAACCGGAGTCAGTGATGGGGTGGCGGTGCGGCTATCTCGCCGCACAGAAGGATGCAGCGATGAAGCCTGCTGCTCGTGGCCCGCGGGGCCGGTGGCGGCGTTCACAACTGTGGACGGGGGACGGCGAGGGCAGCCATCGCCCGCCGGTGCCGTTTGAGCGGCGTGGGCAGCAAGGGAGTCCCGGCGCTCAGCACGAGCTTGTCGAGCGTTAGCCATGGGAGCGGTGGAGTGGTGGCAAATCATCTGGTGGAAGAGAGGCTCCGACGCACCCCTACCTGGCGCACCAAATATCGGATTTTGGGTTCCGCAGACCCTTGAGAGGTTCGAACTCTATGATGCATGCGAAGAACTCAACCTCCCTAGTCTGCCTACTCGCTAATCTCACGGCCTAGCTCGACGAACTGGAAGGAAACGAGACACGGCAGATTTCCCAGGTTTGGGCCACCTAGCGGTGTAAAACCCAACTCTTGATTTGTGGTGGATTGGCCCCGTGGGGCTGAGGATGAACTAGTACATTGGGAGAACAACCTCAGGAGGAGGCGTGCTCTTGTGCTCGAGTGAGCTGGTGAGTAGGTCAGGATGGAATGGATCCGATCGGGTCCCTCTCTATGGTGGTGGCTAGGTCCTATTTATAGTGGCCTTGGTCCTCTTCCCAAATGAAGGCGGGAAGGGATCCCACAATGGCCAAATTCGAAGGGAGGCAACTAGTACATGCTATCCTGACAAAAGTAGTCTTTGCCTGCAAAAGCCTCTGGTCGTAACACCGCGGTGGGCTCGACGATGACCTCCGTCCTGCCGTCCTGGCGGTCTTTGTCTTGTTGCACCGGAATGGAAACCTTTGGCTGATTCCTCGGCACTCCGCGTCTGCGCTTGCCTTCTTAGCACCGACCAGGAAACTGTTGTTCTGCGCCCGCTAGCGCCCGCCTGTCCTTGTTCTTCATGGCTCACGTCATCTGATCCTTGCGAGGTGAGGCTTGCATAGATATCTCCGCTCCTCAGGAGCCAGCCTGAGGAGGCCCCTCCTTCTGGAGGTCTTGGTGTTGTCCGCCTCGCGGGGCTTGGCCCCTCTCGAGGGTCTTGAGTTGTTGATGCTGAAGATGGCCGTACCAGGCCGTCGATGGAGCCACGTCATGGGCCGCAGGCAGGCAAGTCTGGGTACCCCCGTTCCCAGAACACCGACACTGATGGCAAAGACCTTCTTTACCGTCAGCTGGCTGACGGCAAAGAGCTGGCTGATGGCAAAGATCCTGATTCCAGTAGTGATTCCCGACACACATCATGACTTCATTCCTTTCCAACTTGCATACTATGTAGTCCCTACATAATGTTGTAAATATGATCGACTGATCCATTATCGAATACCCATGACTTATAGGAATTATTAGCAAGTAGTATATCAATAACATTAACTTGTATAACTTTTATACCTTTACCGGAAGAACCCTTCTTCTTCTTATCTGCCAGGTACTTCTTGCAGTTGTGCTTCTAGTGTCCCTTTCCCTTGCAGCAGAAACAGTCAGTCTCCTTAGTGGCTCCGCCCTTGTTCCTATTCTGGGATATGGTCACACCGACGCCAGTAGACTTCTTCTTGGACTTTCCATTCTCCTTGAAACTAGTGGTCTTATTGACTAGAACACTTGCTTTTTCTTTTGGATTCCAGCTTCCGCAGTTTTGAGCATAGAAATCAACTCATTTGCAATTTTCTCCATCCCATTCATGTTGTAATTCATGATAAAACTATCGCAATATGGGGGAGTGAAGCAAGTATAATATCTATGCCGAGTGTTGGAGGAATTCTAAATTACAAAGCAGCAAGTCTATCAACATACCCATCAAGTTTTACTATATGGTCACTCACCAGGGAACCTTCTGCCCTCTTGTATTTAATCAAGGCCTTGGTTATTTCAAAACGTCCAGTCCTTGCATGTTTCTTCTACAGAGCATACAGTGAACCAATTATAAATTGTGTATTGGATCGTTCAAAATGTTTTTGTAACTCAGGATCCATGCAAGTCAGCATGAGGCAATGGACTGACTCATAGTCATCACTACGAGCAGTATAAGCATTTGCAATCTCCTGCGGTACACCTGGCACATCAGGATCACCTAGGGGTTGATCTAGAACAAACTCTTTCTTAGCACTCCTCATAACAAATCTCAGGTTTCGGATCCGGTCCGCATAGTTTCCACCATTTGCAACTAAGTTTTCTTTCTCAAACATAGGGACTAGTTAAGTTGAAAGTGTTGTGATCCATTGATCTAAAACGATAAACACAAGATTCACTTAGACATTGTTTATAAAGTGTGCCCCCGCTCAAATCAATATCTCTCATAATTGAAAGTTAGTGATTCAAGACCATGGTCTTATTCACAACCATTGATGTGTGCATCACTGATGACGTGAACTTCAACTGGTAGGCCAAATCACCGGTCATATCTCCATATGATTGTTGTTCATCTTTTGATGCTTGTGCTCTAAGCTCAATACTATCATACTAGAACTTCAAGACAGTCAAGTGTTTCCACTGTGAGGTTTGACCTTCACCTGTCTTACACCTCATGATTCGGTCGTACTCATGTGTACATGACATACCCTGAAAGCTACGTGTTATAGATGGTACCATCGGAAATATGCACTAGATGAAATAATATTATATGATAAGATTTCCATGTTTATAAATAATAGTTTATATTTTGTGCTATAACTGTTATGATCTTGGAATATGTGAATCAGTGAAAAACTCATATGCATGTATAGAATGATAAATGGTAAAATATATTCCTAGCCTTGCCTCTAAGACTAGCTCAAGTGTTGTTAGTGATCATGTTTTTCGAATCTTAGGATATCATTAAGTGTAATGACAGTCCTAAAACAACTTTGAGAATATTCAGTTGATAGAATGATCATATTGAATGGACCAAACTTGTTTGTTATACTTTCAGATGCAATCGTCACAAGTTAATCGTTATAACACGGAGTGTTAACATATGCTTTTGTTCCTTAGACCATGAGAGTATCATAGTCAGTTCTTACCGTGTGGTGGACTTTGGGGTTCCTCAAAATCATCTGTAACATAGTGTGATAATGATAACTTACAGGTTCATCGATAAGTTTTACAAGGAACTAGATAGCTCAAGAGTGGGATTTGCTCCTTCGATGATGGAGATATATTACTAGGGACCTCTCGGTGTGACAACATCCATCATCGTCTAGATAGACAAAAGTGACTAAGTCACGAGGATGCCGGAACATGTCAACGAGAAAGAAGAACAAACCAGTAACGAGGATACCAATATAGTGAGCATAGGAATGACTCAAGAGGATACCGATACTTCTCACCTCAGGTTTTGTAAAGTATCATGAAGCAAATGGAACAGCACATGATAACCAAAGGTTTACTCGAATGTTATTCGTGTACTCATAGGGATCGATATGGATGTCCACGGTTCCGCTAGTTGTCATTGAACGAAAGGTGTTTTGCTCATGTCTATGTTTACCAAATCTATAGGGTCGCAAGCTAAAGGTAATCACAATCTGCTGAGTATTAGTAGGACATGATTAATGAGAAAATATTTATGAAATAGTTTCATTAATATTCAAAATAGTTCTAAGAGGAACCAGAAGCGTTTCGGGGTCAACGAAAGGGTTTTGGGTTTACCAGGCAATACTGATAAATAATAATTAGGTGGAAAATGTTTTTGGAGATGTTAAATTAATAATAAAAGGCTCTAGTAATAGTAAGGAGGCTTTAATATTTGATTAAATATCAACGGATCTGAAAAGTCCAAGTGGTGGAAAGATATTGGGCCACTTGGGCCCAACAGTGGAGGCGCCCCCTTAGCTTCTTGGAGAAGCAAGGGGGAAGCCGAATTTGAGGGGAACTATCCCTACTTGGCCGACCAAGGGGGAAGGAATCCTCCCCCTTGTGGTGCCCCTCGCATCTCCTCCAACCTATATATACTAGAGGTTTTGGACACTTTTGACACACTAGTTTTGGAGCCTCCTCTAGTTCTCTAGTTCTATTTCTAGTTGGTCCTAGTTGATCAATTAAAGATAGACCTAGATCCTGTAATCCTTATAATTAGAAGCCTAGTGTGGTTCTAATAACCTCCCTCTAATTCTTCATCAACTATTACCTCTGGACGTCAAAGTGTTGTCGGATCATGAAGACCGCACGCTTGCAACTCGTAGAGAGGCCGTGCTTTAGGTGTTCCGTTTGGCGGGCTGTTCGTGGGGGTTCACATGTTCATCTACGGTTCGAATGACTCCAAGTACAATCTACACTAAATCATCCTCTTCCTATGAAACTCGGAGTCGGTAACAATTTGTTCCAAACCGTTTATCACATCTTGATAGTGTTCCTAGCTGATCGTAGGGCGATTTTTTTGTTTTCTACTACGTTTCCCAACAGTGGCATCATGAGCGGTTCTGTGAGTAGGTGAAGTTTTGATCTAGATCACATGTGGATGTGAGGGTTTTATGTTCTTGCTATATGCTTCCCTCGAGTGTTGCTTCGTTTGAATTCATTGACAACATGATGTAGCTTTGTATAAAGTGCTGATAATCGATCGGTTGTGGCTGTCGACGATCTGCTAACAGTTCTTTGGGCTTCATCATAGTCAAGAATAGTGTACTATCGTAAACATGAGAGGGTGATGAAGATGAACGATCTTCTAGCGGGTCATGCGTATTGAGGAAGTTTAGTGTGGGGCTAGATATTTTTAATTAAGTCTCTTCCCTCACACACCCCAAAAGTTAATCTAGCAACAAGAATTATCGCCTTGAAGGCGGACGTAGGTAACTAGTGTTATCCGGACACCCTAGAAGCCACGTAATTAAAATTTGCAAAAATGATTAGAGGACGTCTAACTTGGTTTTGTAGGTTGCATATGATGTAGTATAGCCTTCGTCATGATAATGAGTTTATGTATGAGATGGCTATTGTTGGAAATATGCCCTAGAGGTAATAATAAAATGGTTATTATTATATTTCCTTGTTCATGATAATTGTCTATTGTTCATGCTATAATTGTGTTATCCGGAAATCGTAATACATGTGTGAATACATAGACCACAACATGTCCCTAGTGAGCCTCTAGTTGACTAGCTCATTGATCAATAGATGGTTACGGTTTCCTGACCATGGACATTGGATGTCATTAATAACAAGATCACATCATTAGGAGAATGATGTGATGGACAAGACCCAATCCTAAGCATAGCACAAGATCGTGTAGTTCGTCTGCTAAAGCTTTTCTAATGGCAAGTATCTTTTCCTTAGACCATGAGATTGTGCAACTCCCGGATATTGTAGGAATGCTTTGGGTGTGCCAAACGTCACAACGTAACTGGGTGGCTATAAAGGTGCACTACGGGTATCTCCGAAAGTGTCTATTGGGTTGGCACGAATCGAGACTAGGATTTGTCACTCTGTATGACAAAGAGGTATCTCTGGGCCCACTCGGTAATGCATCATCATAATGAGCTCAATGTTTCTAAGAAGTTAGTCACGGGATCATGCATTATGGAACGAGTAAAGTGACTTGCCGGTAACGAGATTGAACGAGGTATTGGGATACCGATGATCGAATCTCGGGCAAGTAACATACCGATTGACAAAGGGAATTTTATACGGGATTGATTGAATCCTCAACATCGTGGTTCATCCGATGAGATCATCGTGGAACATGTGGGAGCCAACATGGGTATCCAGATCCCTCTGTTGGTTATTGGCCAGAGAGATGTCTCGGTCATGTCTACATGGTTCCTGAACCCGTAGGGTCTACACACTTAAGGTTCGGTAACGATAGAGTTGTTATGGAAATTAGTATGCGGTTATGAATGTTGTCCGGGGTCCCGGATGAGATCCCGGACGTCACGAGGAGTTCCGAAATGGTCCGGAGATAAAGATTTATATAAGGGAAGTCATTATTCGATTGCCGGAAGTGTTTGGGGGTTTATCGGTATTGTACCAGGACCACCGAAAGGGTTTCGGGGGTCCACCGGGAGGATCAACCTGCCCCGGAGAGCCCTATGGGCTGAATATGGAGGGAAACCAGCCCAGGTGGGCTGGGAGCCAAAAACCCCTAGGGCCCATGTGCCTAGGGTTGGGGGAAACCCTAAAGGGGGCGCCCCCTTGGCTTGGGGGGCAAGCCACCTCCCCTTGGCCGCCGCCCCCATCTAGATCCATCTGGAGGGGGCCGGGCCCCCTCTTCCTTGCCCCTATAAATAGAGGGGAGGTGGGAGGGCAGCCACGCCCTTCCCCTGGTGCAGCCCTCTCCCTCCCCAACACCTCCTCCTCTGTAGTAGTGGTTGGCGAAGCCCTGCCCGAGAACTGCAAGCTCCACCACCACGCTGTCGTGCTGCCGGAGCTCTTCCTCAACTTATCCTCTCCCCTTGTTGGAACAAGAAGGAGGAGACGTCCCCGGGCTGTACGTGTGTTGAACGTGGAGGCGCCGTTGTTCGGTGCTTAGATCGGAATCAACCGCGATCTGAATCACTGCGAGCACTACTCCTTCATCCGCGTTCTTGTAATGCTTCTGCATCACAATCTTCAAGGGTATGAAGATACACTCCCCTATCTCTCGTTGCTAGTATCTCCATAGATTGATCTTGGTGATGCATAGAATTTTTTTAATTTCTGCAACGATCCCCAACAGTGGCATCATGAGCTAGGTCTATGCGTAATTTCTATGCACGAGTAGAACACAAGATGTTGTGGGCGTCGATTTTGTCAATTTACTTGTCGTTACTAGTCTTATCTTGATTCGGCGGCATCGTGGGACGAAGCGGCCCGGTCCGACCTTACACGTACGCTTACGTGAGACTGGTTCCACTGAATGACATGCACTAGTTGCATAAGGTGGCTAGCGGGTGTCTGTCTCTCCCACTTTAGTCGGATCGGATTCGATGAAAAGGGTCCTTATGAAGGGTAAATAGAAATTGGCATATCACGTTGTGGTTTTGGCGTAGGTAAGAAACGTTCTTGCTAGAAACCTATAGCAGCCACGTAAGAAACTTGCAACAACAATTAGAGGACGTCTAACTTGTTCTTGCAGCATATGCCGTGTGATGTGATATGGCCAAAAGGATGTGATGAATGATATATGTGATGTATGAGATTGATCATGTTCTTGTAATAGGAATCATGACTTGCATGTCGATGAGTATGACAACCGGCAAGAGCCATAGGAGTTGTCTTAATTTATTATATGACATGCCTGTCAATTATAATGCCATGTAATTACTTTACTTTATTGCTAACCGTTAGCCATAGTAGTAGAAGTAACGGTTGGCGAGACAACTTCAAGAAGACACGATGATGGAGATGATCATGGTGTCATGCCGGTGACGATGATGATCATGGTGCCCCGAAGATGGAGATCAAAAGGAGCAAAATGATATTGGCCATATCATGCAACTATTTGATTGCATATGATGTTTATCATGTTTATACATCTTATTTGCTTAGAACGACGGTAGCTTAAATAAGATGATACCTCGCTAAAATTTCAAGAAAGTGTTTCCCCTAACTGTGCAATGTTGCGAAGGTTCATTGTTTTGAAGCACCACGTGATGATCGGGTGTGATAGATTCTAACGTTCGAATACAACTGGTGTAAGCCAGATTTACACATGCAAAACACTTAGGTTGACTTGATGAGCCTAGCATGTACAGACATGGCCTCGGAACACGAGAGACCGAAAGGTCGAACATGAGTCGTATAGTAGATACGATCAACATGGAGATGTTCACCGTTGATGACTGGTCTGTCTCACGTGATGATCGGACACGGCCTAGTCGATTCGGATCATGTATCACTTAGATGACTAGAGGGAGGTCTATCTGAGTGGGAGTTCATTAAATAATTTGATTAGATGAACTTAGTCTAAATATCTTTACAATATGTCTTGTAGATCAAATGGCCCACGCTAATGTTGCCCTCAACTTCAAGATGTTCCTAGAGAAAACCAAGCTGAAAGACGATGGTAGCAACTATATGGACTGGGCCCGTAACTTGAGGATCATCCTCATAGCTGCCAAGAAAGCATATGTCCTTGAAGCACCTCTAGGTGAAGCGCCCATTTTCCCAGCAACTCAAGATGTTATGAACGCCTGGCAGACGCGTAGTGATGATTACTCCCTGGTTCAGTGTGGCATGCTTTACAGCTTAGAACCATGGCTCCAAAAGCGTTTTGAGAAACACGGAGCATATGAGATGTTCCAAGAGCTAAAAATGGTTTTCCAAGCTCATTCCCGGGTCGAGAGATATGAAGTCTCCGACAAGTTCTACAGTTGTAAGATGGAGGCGAATAGTTCTGTCAGCGAGCACATACTCAAAATGTCTGGGTTGCACAGCCGCTTGTCTCAACTGGGAGTTAATCTCCCGGATGACGCGGTCGTTGAAAGAATCCTTCAGTCGCTCCCACCTAGCTACAAGAGCTTTGTGATGAATTTCAATATGCAGGGGATGGAGAAAACCATTCCTGAGGTATATTCAATGCTGAAATCAGCGGAGGTGGAGATCAAAAAGGAACATCAAGTGTTGATGGTCAATAAAACCACTAGTTTCAAGAAAGGCAAGGGTAAGAAGAACTTCAAGAAGGACGGCAAGGGAGTTGCCGCGCCTGGTAAGCCAGTTGCCAAGAAGAAGCCAAAGCATGGACCCAAGCCTGAGACTGAGTGCTTTTATTGCAAGGGAAACAGTCACTAGAAGCGGAACTTCCCCAAGTACTTAGCGGATAAGAAGGCCGACAATACCAAAGGTATATATGATATACATGGTATTGATGTGTACCTTACCAGCACTCATAGTAGCTCCTGGGTATTTGATACCAGTGCGGTTGCTCATATTTGTAACTCAAAACAGGACTGCGGAATAAGCAGAGACTAGCGAAGGATGAGGTGACGATGCACGTCGGGAATGGTTCCAAGGTCGATGTGATTGTCGTCGGCACGCTACCTCTACATTTACCTACAGGATTAGTATTAAACCTCAATAATTGTTATTTAGTGCCAGCTTTGAGCATGAACATTGTATCTGGATCTCGTTTAATGCGAGATGGCTACTCACTTAAATCTGAGAATAATGGTTGTTCTATTTATATGAGAGATATGTTTTATGGTCATGCCCCGTTGGTCAATGGTTTATTCTTATTGAATCTCGAACGTGATGTTACACATATTCATAGTGTGAATGCCAAAAGATGTAAGGTTGATAATGATAGCCCCACATACCCGTGGCACTGCCGCCTTGGTCACATTGGTGTCAAACGCATGAAGAAACTCCATGCAGATGGACTTTTGGAGTCTCTTGATTATGAATCATTTGACACATGCGAACCATGCCTCATGGGCAAAATGACCAAGACTCCGTTCTCCGGAACAATGGAGCGAGCAACCAACTTATTGGAAATCATACATACTGATGAGTGCGGTCCAATGAGCGTTGAGGCTCGTGGTGGCTATCGTTATGTTCTCACCCTCACTGATGACTTAAGTAGATATGGGTATGTCTACTTAATGAAACACAAGTTTGAGAACTTTGAAAAGTTCAAGGAATTTCAGAGTGAGGTAGAAAATCAACGTGACAGGAAAATAAAGTTCTTACGATCAGATCGTGGGGGAGAATAGTTGAGTCACGAATTTGGCACGCACTTAAGGAAATGTGGAATTGTTTCACAACTCATGCCGCCTGGAACACCTCAGCGTAATGGTGTGTCCGAACGTCGTAATCACACTCTATTGGATATGCTGCGATCTATGACGTCTCTTACCGATCTACCGCTATCATTTTGGGGTTATGCTTTAGAGACTGCCGCATTCACTTTAAATAGGGCTCCATCAAATCCGTTGAGACGACACCGTATGAATTATGGTTTGGGAAGAAACCTAAGTTGTCGTTTCTGAAAGTTTGGGGATGCGATGCTTATGTCAAGAAACTTCAACCTGAAAAGCTCGAACCCAAATCGGAAAAATTCGTCTTCATAGGATACCTTAAGGAAACTATTGGGTATACCTTCTACCTCAGATCCGAAGGCAAGGTCTTTGTTGCCAAGAATGGATCCTTTCTAGAGAAAGAGTTTCTCTCGAAAGAAGTAAGTGGGAGGAAAGTAGAACTTGATGAGATATTGCCTCTTGAACCGGAGAGTAACGCAGCTCAGGAAGATGTTTTCTGTGGTGCCTGCACCGACTAGAGGGGAAGTTAATGATGATGATCATGAAACTTCGTATCAAGTTGCTACTGAACTTCGTAGGTCCACAAGGACACGTTCCGCACCAGAGTGGTACGGCAACCCTGTCCTGGAAATCATGTTGTTAGACAATGGTGAACCTTCGACCTATGAAGAAGCGATGGCGGGCCCGGATTCCAACAAATGGCTTGAAGCCATGAAATCCGAGATGGGAACCATGTATGAAAATGAAATATGGACTTTGACAAACTTTCCCGATGATCGGCGAGCCATAGAAAATAAATGGATCTTTAAGAAGAAAACAGACGCGGATGGTAATGTGACCATCTATAAGGCTCGGCTTGTCGCTAAGGGTTACCGACAAGTTCAAGGGGTTGACTACGATGAGACCTTCTCATCCGTAGCAAAGCTGAAGTCCGTCCGAATCATGTTAGCAATTGCCGCATTCTATGATTATGATATATGGCAGATGGACGTCAAAACGGCATTCCTTAATGGTTTCCTTAATGAAGAATTGTATATGATGCAGCCGGAAGGTTTTGTTGATCCTAAGAATGCTGAGAATGTATGCAAGCTCCAGCGCTTAATCTATGGGCTGGTGCAAGCATCTCGGAGTTGGAACATTCGCTTTGATGAGATGATCAAAGCGTTTGGGTTTACACAGACTTATGGAGAAGCTTGTGTTTACAAGAAAGTGAGTGGGAGCTCTGTAGCATTTCTCGTATTATATGTGGATGACATACTATTCATGGGAAATGATATAGAATTCTTGGAAAGCATAAAGGCCTACTTGAATAAGTGTTTTTCAATGAAGGACCTTGGAGAAGCTGCTTACATATTAGGCATCAAGATCTATAGAGATAGATCGAGACGCCTCATTGGCCTTTCACAAAGCACATACCTTGACAAGATATTGAAGAAGTTCAATATGGATCAGTCCAAGAAGGGGTTCTTGCCTGTATTGCAAGGTGTGAGATTGAGCACGGCTCAATGCCCGACCACGGCAAAAGATAGAGAGAAGATGAGTGTCATCCCCTATCCCTCGGCCATAAGGTCTATTATGTATGCCATGCTGTGTACCAGACCTGATGTGAACCTTGCCGTAAGTTTGGTAGGAAGGTACCAAAGTAATCCCGGCATGGAGCACTAGACAGCGGTCAAGAATATCCTGAAGTACCTGAAAAGGACTAAGGATATGTTTCTCGTTTATGGAGGTGACGTCGATGCTAGCTTCGACACAGATCTGGATGACTCCAAGTCACAAACTGGATACGTGTATATTTTGAATGGTGGGGCAGTCAGCTGGTGCAGTTGCAAGCAAAGCGTCGTGGCGGGTGTCGTGGTTCTAAGACTGACAGTAGAATAGGGGGTAAGAATGTAGAGGTAAGATCCTAGCTATGGAGGAGTTGTACACACGAGTTTTACGAGTTCAAGCCCTTCTCAGAGGAAGTAACAGCCCTACATCTCGGAGACCGGAGGCGGTCGACTGAATATATGTGTGTGAATTATAGAAAGTGCGAACCCCTATCCCAGAGGAGGGGGTGGCTTATATAGAGTGCGCCAGGACCCCCAGCTCCCCTCCGTTACACAGGGTTCAATGTTCATAAAGGGGGAGCGTTACTGGTAACGTCCCAAGTAAAGTGCTATAAATGCCCTAAAGCTATGGTTTAAACCCCGACCATTGCGGAGTGAAGGGCTTCTCATCTTCTGGTGGTCGAGTGTCTTCAAGGTGGTCGAGTGATCACATCTTCATGGTCGAGTGGATGATGGTTTCTCTTCGACTGCTTCTGATTCTTTGTAGAGATGTCCTTGGGGAGTTTATGTTGGACAGATCCATGACCCTACCCTAGGTACATAGCTTCATCATTAGCCCCCGAATGGATCAGGGTTTGAGTGAGGAAGGAGTTGGGAACACTTCCGACTCATTCTTTGTGCTATGAGTATATCTTGTTCTGGAACAATGAATTGAGGAGACGACGTCGACTCCTTTTTTAGTCGCCTTGGTCCATTCTTGGTTTTTGTCGAGTGAATTTTCACGGTAGAATTCCGAATGATAATGTAGAGGGTGTTTGTCTTCAGTCTGGCAAGTTGCTCTGCTCTCCACGGATTTCGCGGGATTCGAATTTTGGGAAGCGCGCCAGACGGGCGAGGCCGTGGTAATCGGGACAGATTAGGCAAGTCTTCTTGATCTCTGCGCCACCTTTTTCGCCACGTACTCCGCACGCGACTGTTGCGGAATTTGTTTAGATCGTTTGGGTCCACCAGTCAGTCACTTGGGGAACGACCTTATAAAAGGCGTCGGACCAGGCCTCTGCCCCGTGCGCTCGCATTCTCTTTTCTTCTTCCTCCAACCTCTCCGCCACACTCGCTTATGCTCTCGTCGCTGGACCCTCGCTCGAGCTCGACTCGCAACCATGGGGAAAGAGAAGACGGTGGCGCTGGAGCGCGCAAAGAAGGCGACCGCGAAGGCGAAGGGCAAGCGGACCAGCTGGGGCGGATCCTCATCGAGATCCGACCTGCCGCCGGGCTGGATCCAGGGCGACTGGATCCACTCGACGATCAGCCAGGATGACCTCGACGACCTGGGAGGGGGACTGATCCCCCACAAGTCGGGGCGGCTCCCGGGGGACGAGACCGAGCCGCAGCCAAGGGAGGGTGAGTGCGTTCTCCTCGCCACCCACATAGATCGCGGATTCTCACTGCCTCCCCATCCTTTCTTCCAGGGCTTTTTGAACTTCTTTGGGGCCCAGCTCCACCATTTCACTCCAAACACCATAGTCTATCTGGCTGCTTTCGTGTCGATGTGTGAGAATTTCTTGGGCTGTCGGCCGCACTGGGGTCTTTTCAAACATATCTTCACTTGCCGCTCCCAGTCGGTCAAAAAGGCCAATCCAAGTGATGAGAGGACGCAAGTGATCCGGATGTGCGGGGGTCTGGGGATCCAGATGAGGAGCAAGAACACCTTCCCAGCAATGATCCTTCCCGACTCGGTCCGGGGCTGGCAGTCGACTTGGTTTTACTACAAGGACCAGCTGACCCTGGGTCAGTCGACTGGACTTCCTCCCTTTTCTTTGGCTCAAGTGGAGAAGCCCGCCCCTCTGAAGGTGGTTCCAGAAGAGAAGGCGCAGGTCAAGGTGCTGGTCGATCGGGTCGTCCAACTCGTCCGTGACGGGGTGACCGGGATGGACCTGCTGGAGGTCTTTCTCGGTCGACGCATCCAACCACTTCAGGCACGTGATCATCCGATGTGGATGTACTCTGGGCTCGAGGGTTCCACTCCGATCCACCCGGAGGACGTCAGCGAGGACACCTTGGAGAAGTGGCTGATGGGGATCACCGGCAACAAAGACAACCCTCGGGGGTCTAGGAGGGTGATTCCATTCGACCACTCGCATCAGCCGGAGCAGGTATGATTCTATTTTATCAAGTATCTTTCCGATTCACTATGTGACATCTTGTTGATGGTCGACTGAATTTCCATTGACCGTTGTCTTTTCAGGCCCTCATCGACATGTACTCAATGCCCAACGGAGTGCAGGAGCAAGACGTCGAGGAAGGAGCGAGCGGGGGCGAGAGCGGCGAAGGGAACTCGGATGCCGAGGAGGACGAGGAGAGCGACGAATCGACTGATGATGAAGAGGTCGACTCGCCTCCTCGCAGGGAGAGGAGATCCAAACACGCTCATGACCCGTCGAGAACTCCGGGCCTGGTGGCCGCGCCGATTGGACAGTCTTCGAAGCATCCCAGGACATCTTCTCCAACACCGACTGAGAAGGCTCCAAAGCAGCCCAAAGTTGTGCCGCCTCCAGCGCCGAAAGCACCAAAAGCCACCTCCTCCAAACTGCCAAAGGCTTTGCCCAGGATCAAAGTGACTGTCCCTACTATCTCTGGGTAATCATCTGACTTGTTCTTTTCGTCGACTCGAGTAACAGGACGTAACCGACTGAATGCGGGTCTTTGTAGTGCTGCTACGTCAGGAACCTCTTCTCTCCAGTACTGAGACGAGGAGATGGAAGATGCGGTTACCTCTAACCCAGGTAGAAACTCTTATGATTTTGTTCTCGATTCCTTGGTCGATTGCGTTCTAGTGGTTCACTTGTGGTCGAATGATCTGTCTTGCAGCTCCACCCAACGTCATCAATCTTCCAGATGACGATGAAGATGTAGCTCTTAAGCCCAAGAAGAGCAAGAAGGTAGCAGCTGGCAAGATGTCTCGGCAAGAGCCAACAACAACACCACCCATCCGTCAACCTGAAGACGCAGGCAGGGCCTCTGTGACCTTCGCTGCGCCCTTGTCGAGTGAGCACCCTGCATCATCGGTTGCGCCTGCGATTCCTTCAGTCGTCCAACTCCACGCCATGGAGCTCCAAGCTGCCACACCTGGGTCGTCTGCTCTCTTTTTCACCAGCTACCCCATCCCGGACAACCAGTCGGAAGCGGCTGCGGAAGCCATCCGACAGGCTGACATGATGATGGAGTGGGTGAAGACGGTGCATGAGAATAGCCAGGCTGCCTACGACGCTAGTGCTGCTCTTCGGGCCAATGTCCAGGTGGGTAGACTTTCCGACTGCTCTTGTTCTATGAGGATATGCTACCCGAAAAATCTTCTTCTACACAATCTCCTGTTGTTTGCATCGAATCAGAGCACCCACTGGGTGTTTTGTTGTCTTTGGTAGTTGCGTTCTTCCACTCGGTCTGGGCGAGTGGGATCTGAATCGGTGGGGGCACTCTAAGTGCACCCACTGGGTGTAATCCCCGAGACCGCGGTCGACTGCTGGCAGTCGGCTGGGGTCTGAGTTCTACTTTCCTTTCTTTTTCTTTTCTTACATTCGACTCAGGCGGACCGGTCGAGTAGGATCTGAACCGGTGGGGGCACGCCAAGTGCACCCACCGGGTGTAGTCCCCGAGACCGCAGTCGACTGCTGGCAGTCGACTGTGGTCTGAATAGCTCTTTTTTTGACTTGGCCCGGGCGGACCGGTCGAGTTGGGTCTTAATCAGCGGGGGCATGCCAAGTGCACCCGCTGGGTGTAGCCCCCGAGACCACAGTTGACTGTGTGCAGTTGACTGGGGTCTAAGCGAACTTCTTTAGGTTTTATTCACTCGGAAGTAAACAACCTTTGATCTTATCGACTGACCCGTCTTTTGCCTTCTGCAGAAGTCTTGTACTCTCACTTCTAAGTTTGCTGAGCTTGAAGAGAAGCAGAGGCAACTCAACCTCAACTTGGAATTGGCCCAGCAGAATCTGAAGAAAGCCCAAGACGAAGCCCCTGGTATGGAAGGTAAATGGCTGTCGACTGACTTTCAATATATTTCTTTGATTTCTTGTTTGATTCGATTGCTTCTTTTGCAGAGAAAATGAGGTCGGCTCTGGAGAAAAAGGACTCTGACCTCGCCACCGTGCAAAAAGCAGCCCAAGATAAAACTGCTCTCGCAGACCAGAAGCTTGCTTCAATCGGAACGCTGGAAGGGGAGGTGAACAAACTGAAATCTTGCCTCAATGAAGCTAACCGTGAAGTGACTAGTCTGAAGAAGGAAAAGGTTGCCCTGAATGAAAAACTGGAGTCTGCGATCCGCAAGAGGAATGACATGGAAGCTTATCCGAGGACTCTTGCCAAGAAGCTCTATCTCGTGCTGGAAGGTATTTCTTTTAAACCGACTGTGTAGATGCTTGGGATCAGATCTTGCTCGGTCGACTCACTATTTTTTGGCTGCAGAATTCTGCCAAGACTTCGACGAGGAAACTGGAAGGGTCGAAATGGGTCTGGACCCTATCGCTTCTCCAGTTTGCGATGAAACTGCAATGAACGTGCTCCGGCTGGAGTCCCGTATCGCCAGCGCCACAAGCTACCTCGCACGCCTGAAGGAGGTGGTCTCCCGAATCGACTCATCGCTTTGGCCGAGGGCGGCGCTTCAAAATGACCTAGAATCCCTGATGGCTCGACTGAACGAGGTCCCTGACCGAGTGCAAGAATGGAAGAAATCCTCCGCCCGGTGTGGTGCTGACGTGGCGCTGTCCTTGGTGCGAGTCCATTGCAAGGATGCTCGTGAAGACAAGCTGGCTGCGATCAAAGTCGCTAACACCAAAAGGCATGAATTCCAGTCCTTCATGGAGACTTTCATTGCTACCACCACTCGGATCGTTGATGGGATCGACCTGGACTCATTCGTGGAGCCTGCCAGCCCTCCTCCTGCTGAGTGAACAAACTTATGAGACTTGAATCTGCTTTAAATTTGCCTCGGAATGCCGAGTGATTGCTGTAACCATTGAACTCCTTCAGGCTTGATGCCTGAATACTTTTGATTTGCTGCTTGGAACTTTAGGATTTATCCGAGTTTGGTTTATCTCCGAATGTGCTTGCGTTTTGCCTTCGAATGGACTTTGTTCGCTGCTCGGAATAGTCTTTGCGCTGGGGATGCAGCTCTGAAGTGGTGGCTCCAGTCGACCTACGCTTCGTCATCCTTGCGGATAGGGATGGAGCGCATGTTGTACTTGTGTCGTAGCTCCGAAGGAGAAGGTTGTAGTCGACCTGCACCTCGTCGTCCTTGCGGATAGGGATGGAGCGTACGTTGTACTTGCGCCGTAGCTCCGAAGGAGAAGGTTGCATATGACCTGCACCTCATCGTCCATGCGGATAGGGATGGAGCTTACGTTGTACTTGTGATGTAGCTCCGAAGGAGAAGGTTGCGGTCGACCTGCACCTCGTCGTCCCTGCGGATAGGGATGGAGCGTACGTTGTACTTGTGTCGTAGCTCCGAAGGAGAAGGTTACAGTCGACCTGCACCTCGTCGTCCTTGCGGATAGGGATATGTTTCGAACTTAGGCGAGTACTGGACTGCAGCTAAGCCTCTGAGTGGGAGGATTGCTCTCCACTCGGTAGAATTTTTTCAAACTTAGGCGAGTATTGGACTGCAGCTAAGCCTCCGAGTGAGAGAACTTAGGCGAGTACTGGACTGCAGCTAAGCCCCCGAGTGGGAGGATTGCTCTCCACTCAGTAGGATTTTTTCGAACTTAGGCGAGTATTGGACTGCAGCTAAGCCTCCGAGTGAGAGAACTTAGGCGAGTACTAGACTGCAGCTAAGCCCCCGAGTGGGAGGATTGCTCTCCACTCGGTAGGATTTTTTCGAACTTAGGCGAGTATTGGACTGCAGGTAAGCCTCCGAGTGAGAGAACTTAGGCGAGTACTGGACTGCAGCTAAGCCCCCGAGTGGGAGGATTGCTCTCCACTCAGTAGGATTTTTTCGAACTTAGGCGAGTATTGGACTGCAGCTAAGCCTCCGAGTGAGAGAACTTAGGCGAGTACTAGACTGCAGCTAAGCCCCCGAGTGGGAGGATTGCTCTCCACTCGGTAGGATTTTTTCGAACTTAGGCGAGTATTGGACTGCAGCTAAGCCTCCGAGTGAGAGAACTTAGGCGAGTACTAGACTGCAGCTAAGCCCCCGAGTGGGAGGATTGCTCTCCACTCGGTAGGATTTTTTCGAACTTAGGCGAGTATTGGACTGCAGGTAAGCCTCCGAGTGAGAGAACTTAGGCGAGTACTGGACTGCAGCTAAGCCCCCAAGTGGGAGGATTGCTCTCCACTCGGTAGGATTTTTTTGAACTTAGGCGAGTATTGGACTGCAGCTAAGCCTCCGAGTGAGAGAACTTAGGCGAGTACTGGACTGCAGCTAAGCCCCCGAGTGGGAGGATTTCTCTCCACTCGGTAGGATTTTTTCGAACTTAGGCGAGTATTGGACTGCATCTAAGCCTCCGAGTGAGAGAACTTAGGCGAGTACTGGACTGCAGCTAAGCCCCCGAGTGGGAGGATTGCTCTCCACTCGGTAGGATTTTTTCGAACTTAGGCGAGTATTGGACTGCAGCTAAGCCTCCGAGTGAGAGAACTTAGGCGAGTACTGGACTGCAGCTAAGCCCCCGAGTGGGAGGATTGCTCTCCACTCGGTAGGATTTTTTCGAACTTAGGCGAGTATTGGACTGCAGCTAAGCCTCCAAGTGAGAGAACTTAGGCGAGTACTGGACTGCAGCTAAGCCCCTGAGTGGGAGGATTGCTCTCCACTCGGTAGGATTTTTTCAAACTTAGGCGAGTACTGAACTGCAGCTAAGCCTCTGAGTGAGAGAACTTAGGCGAGTACCGGACTGCAGCTAAGCCCCCGAGTGGGAGGATTGCTCTCCACTCGGTAGGATTTTTTCGAACTTAGGCGAAACGGATTCGCGACTAAGCCCACCCACTGGGGGATTTCAGAAGTAAATAAGAACAAAAACAATCGTATGAGATGACCGTAAGCTATTGTCTTTGATAAACAAATTACAAAGGTGTTTCTTATTATGAGTGCTTAAGTATAAAAGGGGCGGAGCAGCTCCGCGTTCCAAGCCTGTGGCTCGTCTTTCTGATGCTCAATACTGTAAAGATGGTATGCTCCATTGTGGAGAACTTTGGTGATGATGAAGGGGCCTTCCCAAGTTGGGGCGAGCTTGTGTGGTTTCTGTTGATCTACTCGAAGAACCAGGTCTCCTTCTTGAAAGGCTCGACCCCTCACATTTCTGGCATGGAATCGACGCAAGTCTTGCTGATAAATGGTCGACCGGATCAAGGCCATCTCTCTTTCCTCCTCTAAGAGATCGACTGAATCTTGTCGGGCCTGCTCTGCTTCCTCTTCGGAGAAGAGCTCGACTCGGGGTGCATTGTGGAGCAGGTCACTTGGCAGAACAGCTTCGGCTCCATAGACTAAGAAGAAAGGAGTTCGTCCGGTCAACCGATTAGGAGTTGTCCTTAAACCCCACAAAACTGACGGAAGTTCATTAACCCAGGCGCCTGCTGCGTGTTTGAGATCACGCATCAGTCGGGGTTTCAGTCCTTTGAGAATTAAGCCATTGGCTCTTTCTGCTTGTCCGTTCGACTGCGGGTGAGCGACTGAAGCATAGTCGACTCGTGTGCCTTGAGAAGCGCAGAAAGCTCTGAACTCATCGGAATCGAAGTTCGACCCGTTGTCCGTGATGATGCTGTGTGGAACTCCATATCTGAACGTCAATTCTCTGATAAAACTGATAGCGGTGCTGGCATCAAGGTTCTTGATAGGTTTAGCTTCGATCCATTTGGTAAACTTGTCGACTGCAACGAGCACATGAGTGAAGCCGCTCTTGCCAGTTCTCAGTGGTCCAACCATATCCAGTCCCCAAACAGCAAAGGGCCAGATGAGGGGGATGGTCTTCAGGGCTGCCACTGGCTTGTGAGACATGTCGGAGTAAAACTGGCAGCCTTCACATCTGTCGACTATATCTTTCGCCATTTCATTTGCTCGTGGCCAATAGAATCCAGCTCGGTATGCTTTAGCCATGATGGCCCGAGAGGACGCATGGTGACCACAGGTCCCCGAGTGGATGTCATTGAGGATCATTTGACCTTCTTCTGGTGTTATGCATTTCTGACCGACTCCAGTCACACTTTCCCTAAACAGTTGTCCTCCTATCACAGTAAAGGCCTTGGATCGACGGACGATCTGTCGAGCCTCTTCCTCATCCTCTGGGAGTTCTTTCCTGAGGATGTACGCAATGTAGGGCACTATCCAGTCGGGAGTAATGGCCAGAACCTCCATGATCAGGTCGACCACGGCTGGGACCTCGACTTCAGTCGGGTCTGTGGCGCTCTTAGGCTGCGGGGGCTCTTCAGTAAGGGGGCTCTTCAGTAAAAGGATCTTCCTGAACTGTCGGCGTGTGAATATGCTCCAAAAATACATTGCTGGGAATGGCTTCTCTCTTGGAACCTATCTTCGCCAAGTCATCGGCTGCTTGATTTTTCAGTCGGGGTACGTGGTGGAGCTCTAACCCCTCAAACTTCTTTTCCAGCTTCCTCACCGCATTGCAGTAACCAGTCATGGCTGGGCTTCTGACGTCCCACTCCTTCATCACTTGATTGACTACCAAATCTGAGTCACCATAGACCATGAGGCGACAGACGCCGAGTGAGATGGCCATGCGCAACCCATACAGGAGTGCTTCATATTCTGCTTCATTGTTGGAGGAATCAAAGTGAATCTGGAGGACATATCTGAGTCTGTCCCCTCGAGGGGATACCAGTACTACCCCAGCACCAGAACCATTCAACATTTTGGATCCGTCAAAGAACATGGTCCAGTGCTCCGAGTGAACTTGAGTCGGCAGTTGCTGTTCGATCCACTCGGCGAGGAAATCTGCTATTGCTTGGGACTTGATAGCTTTCTTTGCCTCAAACTTGATATCCAAGGGAAGGAGTTCAATCGCCCATTTTGCCACTCGACCAGTTGCATCTCTGTTGTGCAGAATCTCTGACAATGGAGCGTCGCTGACAACTGTAACAGAGTGATCAGAGAAATAGTGTGAAACCTTCTTTGTGGTCATGTAAATCCCATAGACAAGCTTCTGATAGTGCGGATATCTCTGCTTTAACGGAATCAAGACTTCAGAAATATAATAAACTGGGCGCTGAACTTTATAAGCTTTTCCTTCTTCTTCCTGCTCGACCATAAGTACTGTACTAACGACTTGTCCAGTAGCTGCTATATAAAGCAGTAGAGGCTCTTTGCTGATTGGAGCAGCAAGCACTGGCTGGGTGGAAAGCAGGGACTTTAGCTCTGCAAATGCTGCATCAGCTTCTGGGGTCCACTCGAACTTATCTGATTTCTTCATCAGTTGGTAAAGAGGCAGCGCCTTTTCACCGAGATGAGAAATGAATCGACTTAGGGCGGCCAAGCAACCAGTAAGCTTCTGGACATCATGCACACGCACATGGTGTTTCATTCGGAGTATAGCGCCCACTTTCTCTGGGTTAGCATCGATTCCTCATTCGGAAACGAGGAAACCGGGTAATTTTCCGCCCGGAACTCCAAACGTGCACTTTGATGGATTGAGCTTGATATCATACCTTCTGAGGTTGGCAAAGGTTTCAGCAAGGTCAGTCAGTAGGTTGGAACCTTTATGTGACTTGACCACAATGTCATCCATGTATATGCTTCCACATTTCGACTGATCTGAGTGAGCAGACACTTCTGAATCATCTGCATGAATGTGGCTCCAGCGTTCTTCAACCCGAATGGCATTATAACATAATAGAAGCACCCAAACGGGGTGATAAAAGCTATCTTTATCTCGTCGGGTCCGTACAGACGGATCTGGTGGTACCCGGAGTAGGCGTCCAAAAAGGACAAACGCTCGCACCCTGTAGTCGAGTCGACTATCTGGTCGATGCGAGGGAGAGGAAAGTGATCTTTCGGGCAGGCCCGATTGATATGCTTGAAATCAATGCACATGCGAAGTGAGTCGTCCTTCTTTGGGACCATGACAACATTGGCTAACCACTCAGAGTGGTAAATCTCTCGGATAAACTCAGCTGCCAAAAGCCGAGCCACCTCTTCACCGATTGCCTTTCTCTTCTGTACGGCGGACCGTCGAAGATGCTCTTTGACTGGTTTCACTTTTGGGTCGACTCGCAAACGGTGCTCAGCCAGTCCCCTGGGAATACCCGGCATGTCAGAAGGTTTCCATGCAAAGATGTCCCAGTTCTCACGGAGGAACTAGATGAGCGCTTCTTCCTATTTGGAGTCGAGTGTGGTTGAAATGTGAGTCGGAGCAGCATTGGGATCTGTCGGGTGAATGTGAATCGACTTCGTTTCACCGGACGACTGGAATGCTGAATCTGTGGCTGGCTTCTTGGCTCGCAACAAATCACTCGGATCTGCACTTTTTTGGTATTCTTGCAATTCTACCACGGCCATCTGAGCATCAGCGATCTTTGAGCCCTTCTGGAAGCACTCTTCTGCCTTCTTCCGATTACCAATGATAGTGATCACCCCTTTGGGACCAGGCATCTTCAATTTGAGGTACACGTAACATGGTGAGCCATAAATCGTGCATAAGCTGGCCTACCCAGAATTGCATGATAAGCACTCTGGAAATCCACAATTTCAAATGTTAACTTTTCTTTGCGGTAATTTTTGGAATCACCGAAAACCACGTCGAGCGCAATCTGACCGAGGGATGCAGCCTTCTTGCCTGGAATGACCCCATGGAAACTCGTATTGCTTTCACTGAGTCTGGACATCGGAATGCCCATTCCCTTCAATGTCTCTGCATACAGTATGTTCAGCCACTGCCACCGTCCATCAGGACCTTTGTCAGTCGAGTGCCTTCGACTACCGGGTCGACCACCAGCGCTTGCCTCCCGGGGGTGGCTATGTGTGCTGGATGATCAGACTGGTCGAATGTAATGGCGGTCTGTGACCACTTCAGGTAACTGGCTGTCACCGGAGCGACCATGTTCACTTCTCTGTTGATGACTTTCAATCGAATTTTGCTCTCAACGTCAGCAAAAATCATCAGAGTGGAATTCACATGGGGATAACCATCATCATCCTCTTCCTCATACTCAGCCTTGTCTGCTTCCTTCTCCTTTTCCTTGGGTTGTTTCTCTCGGAATTGCTGGATTAAGAGCCTACACTGCTGAGTGGTGTGCTTTGGGTAAATGAAATTACCCTCTTCATCTTTTTTGGTATGGATGTGACATGGCAAATCCAACACGTCATTTCCATCTTGATCTTTTACTTTCTTGGGGTTCCACGGCCCCTTGGGCTTCCCCTTGAACTTTCCTTGAACCACAGCCAAGGCTTCGCCAGGAGCGGCTGGCTCAGCCTTGCGCTTTTGTTTCCGACTGGAGTTTCCTCCTCCGGCTTCGTGGGCGACTGCTTTGTGCTTGACACTCCGGAGTCGTTCTTCTTCTTCTCCATTGGCATACTTGGTGGCAATTTCCATCATCCAAGCCAGAGTCATATTTCCTGTCCGGCCGAATTTCATATTCAACTCCCAATACCTGACACCTTCCTTAAAGGCACAAATTGCCTGATGATCTGACACATCCTCTACTGTGTGGTGTAGGGTGATCCATCTCTGGATATAATCCCTCAAAGTTTCATTCGGTTTCTGAACACAACACTGTAATTCTGTCAAACCTGCCGGCCGTTTGCAAGTGCCCTCGAATGTTCTGACAAACACTCGGGCGAGATCTTCCCAAGTATAAATACTGCTAGGTGTCAACTGATTCAGCCATGCTCTAGCCGAGCCCTCCAACATCAGAGGGAGGTGTTTCATGGCCACTTCATCATTGCCGCCACCAATCTGGACAGCCACTCGGTAGTCTTCAAGCCAAGTGTCAGGCTTGGACTCACCAGTGAACTTACTGACTCCAGTCGCCAACCTGAAGTTGGGGGAATCACCGCAGCTCTGATAGCTCTGCTGAAGCACTCTGGACCTGAGACATGCGCTCTGTTGCTGGTTTGCGGACCCCTGTCATGGCCTTCTCGGTGAGCTCTGTTTCTGTCGACCAAACCTTGAACGAGGATGGATCTCGCATCAAAGCCTGGCTCCCTGCGATCGACTGGAGGGCGTCTGTCTTCATGTTGCCGAGGCACGTACGACCCACTCCTTGGGGGAGGAGTGGTAACTCGACGGCGATCATCACGATCGACTCGGTGATCATACTGCTTGCGGTTCCTGTGCTGATCTCGTCGATCTCCACGTCCCTCACGCCTCGGGGGCGATCTTGGGCTATGGGCCGACTGAACTGTGTCCGCAACCACGGACCTGCTATGGATCCTATCCCGCGACTGGGATACAACCGTAGTCTGTTCTCCCGCCGCACGGAGCAAGGCCCGGATCAGCACCAGACCTCAGCCAGCTTCTGACTGGGAGGGTTGGATCAACTCCGCTATCCGGGCAGCAGCTGCTAGATTCTAGATCGGGGTTCGGTATACCTGAGTCAGAGGAGGAAAAAGTTGGCGTTGACTGGATTCGGGAGCGCGCTGCCGAGCGCGATCGTCGAGTGCGCGCTGGAGGTTCTCCAGTCGAGTGCGCTCAGCCAAGTTGGCCAAGCGCGCCTGCTCCAAGGCCTGGGCCTCAGGGATTTCTCCAACTATAGGAGTATGCAGTGCATCCATGTTCCGGCGGCGAAGTTCCTCCCTCTGCTGCGAAGAGAGGGGTTCGGGACGGTACTCTTCGTGAATGCGCGACGGATCGCCGTTCCCGTCGCCTCCGTCTTCACGGTTGAAGCCAGGAGGGCTGCGTGGTCCGTTGACCATCAGAACTTCCGCCGCTGAGTCTCTGCTGTCGCACTCGGATGCGGTCTCTACGGAGCCAGTCGACAGATTGAACAGGTCGTAGAGAGTTTCGTCGGGCTCGATCGCCGCGACTTGAGGGGTGGCCGACTGGCGGGCCACCGCATGCCTCACCCACCGCTGAAGCCTCGACCGACCGGAGCATTTGCTCCGGCGGGCCGCAGGGAGGGGGAAAGCTGCTGGAGTCGAATGATACTGGGTCGACGGCTGTCGCAGGAGGACGCCGCGGACGCACGCGCGAAAGTGCGTCGCCCCGCGGGCGGGGAGCGCGTCGACGTCTGGTGGAGCCTCCTGAAGCCAAGCGGAGTCGTCGGCGACAAACACGAGCGTGCCGAGACGGATCTCGCGGCCCTCAGCCAAACCTCCGCCTGAAACCATGATGAAGGGGATCAGAAAAATTGCAACTTCTCCAACAAGTCGCTAAGACACCTGCCCCACGGTGGGCGCCAACTATCGTGGTTCTAAGACTGACAGTAGAATAGGGGGGGTAAGAATGTAGAGGCAAGATCCTAGCTATGGAGGAGTTGTACACACGAGTTTTATGAGTTCAGGCCCTTCTTGGAGGAAGTAACAGCCCTACGTCTCGGAGCCCGGAGGCGGTCGACTGAATATATGTGTGTGAATTACAGAAAGTGTGAACCCCTATCCCAGAGGAATTGGTGGCTTATATAGAGTGCGCCAGGACCCCAGCTCCCCTCCGTTACATAGGGTTCAATGTTCATAAAGGGGGAGCGTTACTGGTAACGTCCCGAGTAAAGTGCTATAAATGCCCATAAAGCTATGGTTTAAACCCCGACCGTTGCGGAGGGAAGGGCTTCTCATCGTCTGGTGGTCGAGTGTCTTCAAGGTGGTCGAGTGATCACATCTTCATGGTCGAGTGGATGATGGTTTCTCTTCGACTGCTTCTGATTCTTTCTAGAGATGTCCTTGGGGAGGGTATGTTGGACAGATCCATGACCCTACCCTAGGTACATAGCTTCATCAGCGGGATCTACATGTGAAGCGGAGTACATGCCAGCCTCGGAGGCGGCACATGAAGCAATCTGGATGAAGGCGTTCATTACCGACCTAGGAGTTATTCCCAATGCGTCGGGCCCGATGACTCTCTTCTGTGACAACACTGGAGCTATTGTCCTTGGCAAGGAGCCCAGGTTTCACAAGAAGACTAGGCATATCAAGCGTCGCTTCAACTCCATTCGTGAAAATGTTCAAGATGGAGACATAGATATTTGTAAAGTGCATGTGGACCTGAATGTCGCAGATCCGTTGACTAAACCTCTTGCACGAGCAAAACATGATCAACACCAGAACTCTATGGGTGTTCGATTCATCACAATGTAACTATATTATTGACTCTAGTGCAAGTGGGAGACTATTGGAAAGATGCCCTAGAGGAAATAATAAAATGGTTATTATTATATTTCCTTGTTCATGATAATTGTCTATTGTTCATGCTATAATTGTGTTATCCGGAAATCGTAATACATGTGTGAATACATAGACCATAACATGTCCCTAGTGAGCCTCTAGTTGACTAGCTCATTGATCAATAGATGGTTACGGTTTCCTGACCATGGACATTAGATGTCATTGATAATGGGATCACATCATTAGGAGAATGATGTGATGGACAAGACCCAATCCTAAGCATAGCACAAGACCGTGTAGTTCGTCTGCTAAAGCTTGTCTAATGTCTAGTATCTTTTCCTTAGACCATGAGATTGTGCAGCTCCCGGATACTGTAGGAATGCTTTGGGTGTGCCAAACGTCACAACGTAACTGGGTGGCTATAAAGGTGCACTACGGGTATCTCCGAAAGTGTCTGTTGGGTTGGCACGAATCGAGACTGGGATTTGTCACTCCGTATGATGAAGAGGTATCTTTGGGCACACTCGGTAATGCATCATCATAATGAGCTCCATGTGTCTAAGCAGTTAGTCACGGGATCATGCATTACGGAACGAGTAAAGTGACTTGCCGGTAACGAGATTGAACAAGGTATTGGGATACCGACGATCGAAACTCGGGCAAGTGACGTACCGATTGACAAAGGGAATTGTATACGGGATTGATTGAATCCTCGACATCGTGGTTCATCTGATGAGATCATCGTGGAACACGTGGGAGCCAACATGGGTATCCAGATCCCGATGTTGGTTATTGGTTGGAGAGATGTCTCGGTCATGTCTACATGGTTCCCGAACCCGTAGGGTCTACACACTTAAGGTTCGGTGACGCTAGAGTTGTTATGGAAATTAGTATGCGGTTACCAAATGTTTTTCGGGGTCCCAGATGAGATCCCGGACGTCACAAGGAGTTCCGAAATGGTCCGAAGATAAAGATTTATATAAGGGAAGTCCTTATTCGGTCGCCGAAAGTGTTTGGGGTTTATCGGTATTGTACCGGGACCACCGAAAGGGTTCTGGGGGTCCACCGGGAGGATCCACCTGCCCCGGAGAGCCCTATGGGCTGAATATGGAGGGGAACCAGCCCCTAGGAGGGCTGGGCGCCAAAAACCCCTAGGGCCCATGCGCCTAGAGTTGGGGGGAAACCCTAAAGGGGGCGCATCCTTGGCTTGGAGGCAAGCCACCTCCCCTTGGCCGCCCCCCCCCCTCTAGATCCATTTGGAGGGGGCCGAGCCCCCTCTTCCTTGCCCCTATAAATAGAGGGGAGGTGGGAGGGCTGCCGCACCCTTCCCCTGGCGCAGCCCTCTCCCTCCCCAACACCTCCTCCATAGTAGTAGTGCTTGGCGAAGCCCTGCCGGAGAACTCCAAGCTCCACCACCATGTCGTTGTGCTACCGTAGCTCTTCCTCAACTTCTCCTCTCCCCTTGTTGGATCAAGAAGGAGGAGACGTCCCCGGGCTGTACGTGTGTTGAACGCGGAGGCGCCGTTGTTCGACACTTAGATGAGAATCAACCGCGATCTGAATCACTGCGAGTACGACTCCTTCATCTGCGTTCTTGTAACGCTTCCGCATCGCAATCTTCATGGGTATGAAGATACACTCCCCTCTCTCTCGTTGCTAGTCTCTCCATTGATTGATCTTGGTGATGCGTAGAATTTTTTAATTTCTACAACGATTCCCAATAGCTATATATTGTAGTGTTAAGTTGCCTACGCATCATAGTACGACATGATGGTTGGAGCCAAGGGATTTTCATTTTTATGACCTGCGTGTCAACATAATTATTTGTTCGGCGGAAGTAACATAGAGGACCCCTGAGCTTCACCTGGTGTAGGAGAACAAAATTGGTGCCACGACAACAGTTTTGAAAATTGTCGCCACGACAACGTTTTCATTGAATTTTCATGTAGACCTCGGAGGACCATAGATATGTTCCCGAAGCCTAGGGCTATACCATATTATGCTATTATGAATTGCCTGATATGTTTATCCCATTGTTGTTTGGACCCTTTGATTGCGTAGTAGTCAATTATTAGGGTGATCTATCAAAGAAAATATCAAGTTAAAAGTGCTCTTCCTAGTGTGTCAACCGCCTATAACACATAGCTTTCCGGAGTGCTTCATGTCCACGTGAGTACAAACAGATCATGAGGTGTAAGACATGTGATAGGGTAGACCATGCAAGCAGAAACACTCGACTGTCTTTAAGTTCTAGCAGAATCCTTCTAAGCTCGGAGCACGAAGCATCGAAAGATGAATGAGAGTCATATGGAGATATGATCGGCAAGTTTGCCTACCGGTTGAAGTTCACAGTATCGGTGTAAAAACCGGCGGATCTCGGGTAGGGGTCCCGAGCTGTGGATCCTGAATCGATGGGGAATAGGAAACACAAGGACAATATTTACCCAGGTTCGGGCCCTCTCAAAGAGGTAAAACCCTACATCTTGCTTGATTATATTGATGTGTATATGATGGTTACATAGTTGATCTACCTCGAGATCGGATGAACTAAACCCTAGATGAGTAGGACAGTGGTTCTTCTTCTAGCCTCTATGGACTAAACCCTCCGGTTTATATAGACACCAGGAGTAACCAGGGTTACACATAGTCGGTTACCATCAGGGAATAAGCACGCATACGCCATCTTGACTTGGAGGACACACCAAGGCTTCAGAGGTTTCCTTCCTGAACACGGAGTCACCTTATAGATCGGCCTTCCAGTAATAGTCACAGAGCGGCCCACCTACCCAGCCCAAAAGAGATAGACTGGAAGCCCAAGGATCCCTTAGTCCAGGACTCCCTCAGTAGCCCCTGAACTAGTCTTAGAAGCTGAGGTACATACATGAATCATCGGCTTTGTGGACCAGTTCCCTTCTTCCATGGTTCTTATGACAGGTATGCAGTTATCCTAAGCTGAACTTCCAAAGGTCGCCTGACCAAGTTCAGCCATGTAATATCCAGATTATGCCTTGATTTCCAAACAATATATATTACTTAGCCTCGAAGGCCAATCGCTCGAGTGTGAACAATGCCTTTGTCTGACAACTTTCCAGCAAAAGGTCATAGCCGCCCACAACCACTGACCAGATATGAAAACTCGATTCGCGGTTTGAGGCAGTTCCTCCATTGGCACGTCCCATCAATATGGAGATTGTGCCCCGTTGTTCAAGGGATATGATCAATGATTCCGGGTTACCCCACACGCGCATAATGGCACGATTATATAGGGAAGTCGCGAGGTCCATGACACAGTAAATGGGCTCTTGGTATTACAGCGGCTTATGAAAGGGAAACAGACACCAAGGCCTCCATACGCTTCTCAAATCTCCCATTGCTTTCGCCATCCCAATCTCTTGAGCTCGGAGCGTCCAGATCCATTTCTCCTTCAAATCTTCTCAAGCCACTCTCCCAATCCAACCATGGCCGGCTTTAGTTCCAAGGGCAAGTGGGAGGCCTCCAGCGTCACCAACGACGACATCTAGAAGCTGAAGTGCGTCGGCTATCTCCCGGCCAACGTCACCATGCTCCGGAGGAGGCCCAGGTCATCCCCACGCCTAGGCCAGGCAAAAGAGTGGTGCTCGTCCCCCACTTCATCCAGGGGCTAGGCTTCCCACTTCACCCTTTGTTCGGGGGTTGATGTTCTTCCACGGGTTGGATTTTCACGATCTTGCCCCAAACTCCTTACACATCTCGGCCTTCATCATTATGTGCGAGGCCCTTCTTCAGATCCAGCCACACTTCGGCTTGTGGCTAAAGGTCTTCAACATCAATCCCAAGATTGTGGATGGCCAACAAGCAGACTACGGGGGGCTATGTTCAGCAAACTCCCCCGCATTGAGTGGCCGGACGACACCTTTATAGAGACCGTCAAGATCTGGCAGAAAGAGTGGTTCTACATCACGGAACCGCGAGGTGCAGATTGGGCAGAGATCGCAGCCTTCCGATGTGGACCCCCACTAGGCTGGTCTCGTGGACCAAGAAAGGCCTAGATTGGGGGTCAACCACGGAGGTGGAGTCACTTCAGATTCGGATATCCAGAATGATAAAGAAGAAGGTCGGGTTACCCAACGTAATTCAGATCATGCTTCACTGGCAACTCCTACCCTGCCAAGACCGGGTCGTCCCCATGTGGTCCTACAGGCCCGAAGACCCTATCACCGTGCTCCACTTCTACCGCACCTCCCACGACAAATTGTGGAACGTGCTATTGAAGCCTCAAAAAGAATGGCCAACTGATACGTCTCTAATGTATCTATACTTTTTTATTGTTCCATGCTGTTATATTATCATTCTTTGATGTTTTACAATCATTTTATAGCAACTTTATATCATTTTTTGGGACTAACCTATTGACATAGTGCCCAGTGCCAGTCGCGCCCAGGTGGGTTGTGCCCACCTCGGTGGCCTCCCGCACCGCCTCTCCGCCCTATTAATTCCCAAATATTCCAAAAACCCTAGGGGGTCGATAGAACAGAGGTTCCACCGCAGCAAGCCTCTGTAGCCATGAAAAACCAATCTAGACCCCGTTCCGGCACCCTGTCGGAGAGGGAAATCATCACCGATGGCCATCTTCATCATCCCTGCGGCCACCATGATGAGGAGGGAGTAGTCCACCCTCGGGGCTGAGGGTTTGTACCATTAGCTATGTGTTTAATATATGTCTCTCTCTCTTGTGTTCTTGAGATGGCACGATCTTGATGTATCGCGGGCTTTGTTAATATAGTTGGATCATATGGTGTTTCTCCCTCTCTATCTTGTTGTGATGAATTGAGTTTTCCCTTTGAGACTTCGTTTTATCTCATTGAATACTTTTATGCATTTGAGGGCACGTGATATATGTCTTGCATATGAATACCCGTGGTGACAATGGGGTATTATATTGATTCACTTGAGATATGTTTTGGCACTCAACTCACGGATTCCCGAGGTGACATTGGGGTAATCTATGCATAGGGGTTGATGCACGTTCTCGTCTTTTGTTTCTCCGATAGAAATCTTGGGGCACCCTTTGAGGTTCTTTGTGTTGGATTGACTATTATAAATCTGAATTTGCTTTGGTGTTATTTTAGTACAAACTCTTGATAGATCGAAGAATAACTTTGTGTTATTTTAGTACGAACTCTTGATAGATCGATGGAAAAGAATAACTTGGTGTTAATTTAGTATGAACTCTTGGATAGATCGATCGGAAAGAATAGCTACAAACAATTTATTTGTATGTTCTCCGCTAGATAGGAACTTTGGAGTGATTCTTCATTGCACTCTGAGGATTGGTTATATGATCCAATTATATTATCATTGTTGAGAGATTGCACTAGCGAAAGTACGGACCCTAGGCCTCATTTTCAAGCATTGCAATACCATTTGTGTTCCGTTTTATCAACTGCTACCTTGCTGTTTTTTGTTGTTCTTATTACAAAAACCAATATCTACTATCCATATTACACTTGTATCACCAACTCTTCACCGAACTAGTGCTCCTATACAAATTACCATTGTATTTGGTGTGTTGGGGACACAAGAGACTCTTTGTTATTTCATTGCAAAGTTGTTTGAGAGAGACCATCTTCATCCTACGCCTCCCACGGATTGATAAGCCTTAGGTCATCCACTTGAGGGAAAATTGCTACTGTCCTACAAAACTCCGCACTTGGAGGCCCAACATGACTCTACAAGAATAAAGTTGCATAGTAGACATCAAGCTCTTTTCTGGCACCATTGCCAGGGAGGTTAGGTAAGTGGCACTCACACCCCATCAACGAAGCTATTTTCTGGCACCGTTGTCGGGGAGGTGAGTGCTTGAAGGTATATCTTTAGATCTTGCAATTGAATCTTTTAGTTTCTTGTTTTATCACTAGTTTGGTTTATAAAAGAAAACTATAAAAAATGGAATTGAGGTTGCCTCATATTATTCATATTTATCATGTCTTTCTTGAAAATGATGGAGAGGAAAATTGTGCTCAATTGATAGAAGAATAGTTCTATAAAATGTTTGACAAAAAAATCTTTGAATGATGAGCATGATTGCAATTTTGTTGGTGTATGCAAGACATAAGCCTGGGGATGCTATGTTTGATGAAGATGATATTTTTAGTCCCCAAAGTTTTGATGAGAAAATTTATTATGATGATTGCATGCCTCCTATTTATGATGATTATATTGATGAAAGTGGATTTGGAGAGGTCATGACTTTATTTAGTGATGAATCCACTATTTCGGAAGAGGTTTCAATTGATTATGACAACAAGGTTGCTATTTGTGATGATTATGGTGATGACATGTATGCTATAAAGAGTAATAATAACCATGAAACTTGTCATCGTAATTTTAATTTTCAATCACATCACAACTATTTTGTTGAGTTTGCTCCCACTACTATTCACGAGAATAAATTTGCTTATGTGGAGAGTAATAAAATTTCTACGCTTATGAACCATGAAAAGAATGATTTATGTGATAGCTATATTGTTGAATTCATTCATGATGCTACTAAAAATTATTATGAGAGAGGAACAAATGCTTTTACATATCTCACTAATATCAAGTTTCCTCTCTATGTGTTGAAAGTTTTGAAGTCATGCTTGTTTTGCCTTCCTATCCTAATTGATTCTTGCTCCCATCAATTGTTTGCTCACAAAATCCCTATGCATAGGAAGTGGGTTAGGCTTAAATGTGTTTGCCATGTGATTCATGATGCTCTCTTGCATGTTTCAATTCATATCTTTTATGTGAGCACCACTGAAATCATCATGCCTACACTACTGCAGGATGCTGCTAATGCGACACTATGATTAGAGACCCTTCGATGAAACTGTGTGCGATGCAATAATCGCAAACGATGGTGTAAAAAATCATCAAAAAAGGTGCAAAACGTTTGTGATGGAGGATGCATCAAACATGGTTCAGATTTTAGTTGCGTGTGCGATGCAGGGCATACGGTTCAGTTCAATTAACTGTTTGCGATGAGGAGGAACAAAAGAAACGGGCAGCCAGATGAAGGTGTGTGCGATATACAACATATGGTTCACTCGGATGAACTGTTTGTGATTAGGCAACACAAAAAAAACGGTCAGCGAGATCAAGGTGTGTGCGATGCGGTTCACTCGATGAACTGTTTGTGTTGAGACAAGAGAACAGAAACGGTTCAGTATAATAAGATGTGTGTGATACATGGAAAACATGTCTGTAATCAGAAATGTGTGCAAAGACCGATAATAACACAGACGGTTGCTGCTAATAAGACGTGGTGTTCTGCAATGGGATTGCATACAGAACAACAACACACACACACACACACACACTTGTAAGGACATGGTTGCATAACCAAATTAAACATCCACTTACATAGGTGGCTACTACAACCATGGCATTTGCACACACCAAAGTAAACTATTACATGCATAATTACATAGGTGGCTACTACACACATGGCATTTCCACACACCAATAAAGTAAACTATATATTACATGCATGATTAACTAGCATAAATGATCATCTGATCATCATCTACTTCTTGTGACGCTTGCTCTACTTGTGGCTCGATCCGGGCTCATCGATTTGGGTAATGAGGCACTTCCTCATGTCAACGATCCACATGTGCATCTCGTAGCATATGTACACGCTCTTGGCCGCGAACCTGAGGTGAGGTTCATCCAGTTGCCGCATCCAAGCCCTGTGCCAGGATACGGGACTTGTTCTCTGGGCATCCTGCTTCATCTTTTCATAGTAGGGGTCGATGATGGCCGAGGCGAGTTCGACCAGGGAGTCCTTCTTCGTGCTGCCATAGACCCTATAGTGGTCATGGATTTCGACAAGGTTCTTGCAGGCCAAACCCGTAACAATGAGCGCTTTTACATCGTCGGTGGTTTCCACCATGGCGAACTTGTAGTCAGTGTTGTTGACAAACCTGTTGAAACGGTCGCAAGGCTCTGTGGCCATGCAATAGTGGTAGATGAGGACATGATGGCGCACGCACAACTGGGTGACGGCAACCTTATGGTCTATGCTGGGACGACCGGCGGTTTGCTGGAGGTCGATGCTGACCACCTTGTACTTGTCTTGAGCAAGCAACTGCTCAACGCTGTTGATGTAGTCGTCCACGACGGTCGGGTCGTACACCACCGAGAGATCCGTCTCCCTCGCGTGGGTCTCCACTCTATGCTCGCCGAACTCCATTGGAGCGCCGCTAGACATCCCCTCTCTATGTGTCGTCATGGGTGTGCTTGTTGTGTTGTGGGGCGCGATTGAAAGGTTGAAGAGACTAAGGTTATAATGGCCGTGGGAATTAAAGGGGAAGCCGTACGGCCAAGAATATCGGCAGGCCCTGATGGCAGTTCTAATTTGCAGTGTGTAACTCCATCGTGCCGCACGTAACTTCATCGCGTGGCAACACGTGCGGCGTAACCGCATGGATATGGGGCCCCCGACGTGATCGTGCGCATGCCAAACCGCTAGCAGAGCGCATGCAGAGGGACGCGAGCAGAGCGCTCCATGGTTGAACACGCAAGGAAAAGTTGTCCACAAGCCGAGCGCGCCGACGGACACGAGCAGAGTGCGCCAACGGACGCGAGCAAAGCGCGCCGCAGCGCCTAACGGCGAGCACAGCTTGCCGATGGACGCGAGTAGAGGCCGACACAGTGTTATGTGGCAAATAAGATGAACTGTGTGAGCGGTGTTGGAGACATCAAGCACAAATCAGATTAGAGTTGCGTGTGCGATACGTGGCATACAATTTATCCATCCGAGTTGTTTGTGATGGAATAAGCCATGTGTGTTGCGGGCAAACGCTTGCTGGTATGTAACCTTAAATTTAACCAAAAAGTGTTAATGCATGTTACAAAAATTGTATAACTGGAAACTATGTTCAAATACGAATCCAACGATATAATCTTTGGCGACATGCATTCGTATTTTATTAGTTAAATCCTACTTATAAACCAGGACAAGGGTATAGTAGGTAATTAAATCACAAACGTTTTTTTGTATTAACCGTATGTGTACGTGTCCTTTCATCCTCCTTTTGCACGTCTTGTCACCCAGCTGCCACAGACGGCTTACAATGCAAGCTTGCGCAGCGCGCGGGAGTGTTCTTTTGGCCAAACGGTGGCTCGAAGTGGCGCCAATGAATCGTTGGTGAGCCCGTTCCCGTGCAACCGCGTAGGTTCCCGCGCAAGCTTCTCACCCGACTCGATGAAATCCCCCAAAATCCCAATGCTTACCGGCCTACTATATAAACTCTCATGGCCGGCGAGTCCTATGTCGCATTTCCCCCTCCCTCCCTGTAGCTTATCTCGTCTGCTTCTCCCATAATTGCCAATGGCATCGGTCTGTCGTCGTCGCTCAGCCACTCCGCCGTCATCAGAGGACAGCTCCAGCTAGGAGGATACACCGCAGCGGCGGCTCAGTCCCCGGCGTAGTGTAGTGCGCATGGCGTCCCTGTTGGGTGTGCGCGGAACACCCACCACACGCTCCGCCGCCGCTGCCCGTTGGCAGCTGTGGCCGGCCGCCGTTGCCGCCACACCACCGTCGAAAGCCAGGGCCATCGCACTTTCTACCACCGCGGCCCGAAGGCGGGAGGTGGCCATCGTGGCCGCCACCCCACTGCTGGCCATCACCCGCTCCGCCATCGCGGCCCAAAGGCGGAAGGTGGCCGTCGTGGCCGCCACCCCATCATCGCCCGCCGTGCCCGCCAGCCCATCGTCGACCGCCGGGATCATCACCCGCTCCGCCACCACCGCATGAAGGAGGGAGGCGGAGGTGGAGGCCAGCACGTGCGTTAGCGACCTTGCGTGCTACATCGAGTTCCTGTGGGAGGAGCGGGAGCGCCTCATCGAGCACACAAAGAGCCTTATGGCATCCATGGCCGCAGCACATGCTGACGCAGAGATGAAGAATCAGGAGATCTACGAGCAGTTCGGCCGCTTTGAGAGGGATCGTCCGGAGCGGCAGTGGGCGTTCGAGCTAGCGAGCATCGCTGAATGTGCAGCAGCGGCAAGCACCATATTGCATTTGTCCAGCTCATCGGTAGGCTCCTCCTCCTCCTCTGCCTCTTACTGAGCGCGCTTGGTAGAGGAGAGGCTGCCGGAAGTAGCACAAAGCCCCTCCGTAGTAGTAGTAGTATTTAGGGGATATTTTTTTCAGTTCATCTGACTATAGATGTGTGGTGGAACTGTACAACGTACTTAAAATTAGCTAGTATATATAGTTGAAATAGCTATTTCAGTACGTGGTTGGCAACAATTGGGGAAAATTTTGGTCGGTTCAGCTGTCGAGTTGAACTGTTTGTATAAATTAAGAACGACTGCTTAATCTATGAATGAAATCTATGCTTAATTACTGAATTTTAGTTGCAAAAATTAGATAGTGCTAGTGATTTTTAGCTGCATATTTTGACAAATTGCAGTGTTACAAGGATTGACAAATGGCAATGTTACTAGATCAACAAATGTCAATCTTTCCAGTTTGACAAATGGCAACATACCCAATATGACAGATGCAAATCTTACCAAATTGTTTGTACGTGGTTGCACACGGGTCATCCAAAACAACCATTTGCATTGAAGGGATGCACAGATCCTACGCTGCGAATTTTCCCTCGACTTAAGGAGGAAGACCATAGCTCTCACTTTGCATACGGGTGTTCTATCTAAAACATTTGCGATTAAGAGCTGCAGAAATCCTGCTCAGCACATTTTCTCTTGGCTTCCTAGGGAAGCTGTCGGTTTGCATACGGGTGTTCTAACTAAAACGTTTGCGATCAAAAGCTGCAGAAATCCTGCTAGGCACATTTTACCTTGGCTTCCTGGGGAAGTTGTCGGTTTTTCATACGGGTGTTCTAACTAAAACGTTTGCGATGAGTGTTTTATATTTAAAACCGTATTAAACTGCGTCTTGGGCACCATTAATGGAGAGGATGCGAGCAAGGCGGGCGGCCATGGAAATCAAAGGGCTCGCTTCCTGGTGAGCCTGTGGGGCGTACATCTCGCACGCTTCCCGGTGAGCCTCCGCATTGGAGTACAGTCCGCACGCCTCCCGTTTAGTCAAGCACTCAAGCACATGTCCGCACGGCACCTCCTAGCCATTAAAAGAGTGAGGCGTGACGTCACGTGAATGGTTAATAGAACGCACACAATTTAAATTATACAAAACGTTTGAGATGTTATAGTGGCAGCTATTTGTTTCAAAATGCCTTTGTTGGCTGTTATTCGAGTGCGCATTCTCTCAAAATGGACACGAAAAATACCACAACATGTCGAGTGCCATTCCATTATAGCATGCCAAGTTCCATGAATTTCAGACAAGTTTTGGATTTACTAGAATTTAAAAACAAAGTATCTCAACTAGGGAAATTATGTATCATTAATTTCATCCTCTCCCAAGCTTGTGCAACATGTTCATGATCAAGCTGCTTAAAATTCATAATATCGTTCTAAGAGAGATGATTTTAGCGGGAGGAAAATACTTAGAGATAAAAGCATATTTGCACTTATTCCATGAACCAATACTATTTTTAGGCAAAGATGAAAACCAAGCTTTAGCACGATCTCTAAGGGAAAAAGGAAGTAGCTTCAATTTAACAATATCATTGTCCACATATTTCTTCTTTTTCATATCACACAAATCAACAAAGCTATTTAGATGGGTAGCGGCATCTTCACTAGGAAGGCCGGTGAATTGATCTTTCAAGACAAGATTCAACAAAGGAACATTAATTTCACAAGATTCAGCATCGGTAAGAGGAGCAATCGGAGTGCTAAGAAAATCATTGTTGTTGGTATTGGCAAAGTCACACAATTTAGTGTTGTCTTGAGCCATCGTGACAAGCAAGCAATCCAACACACGAGCAAACAAGAAGCAAGCGAAAAAGAGGCGAACGGAAAAAGAGAGGGCGAATAAAATGGCCAGGGTGAAGTGGGGGAGAGGAAAATGAGAGGCAAGTGGCAAATAATATAATGCGAGGGATAAGAGTTTGTGATGAGTACTTGGTATGTCTTGACTTGTGCGTAGACTCCCCGGCAACGGCGCCAGGAATGGCTCGTTGTTGGTAGTCAAATCTTGATTTGACTTGGCGCGAATCTCCCCGGCAACGGCGCCAGAAATCCTTCTTGCTACCTCTTGAGCACTGCATTGGTTTTCCCTTGAAGAGGAAAGGGTGATGCAGTAAAGTAGCGTAAGTATTTCCCTCAGTTTTTTAGAACCAAGGTATCAATCTAGTAGGAGATCACGCTCGAGTCCCATGCACCTACACAAACAAATAAGAACCTCGCAACCAACACGATAAAGGGGTTGTCAATCCCTTCACGGTCACTTACGAGAGTGAGATCTAATAGATATGATAAGATAATATTTTTGGTATTTTTATGATAAAGAGAAATAAAGATGCAAAGTAAAATAAACGGCAATAGAAATAGCTAAGTGTTGGAAGATTAATATGATGGAAGATAGACCCGGGGGCCATAGGTTTCACTAGTGGCTTCTATAAGTATTACAGTGGGTAAACGAATTACCGTCGAGCAATTGATAGAATTGAGCATAGTTATGATATTATCTAGGTATGATCATGTATATAGGCATCACGTCCGTGACAAGTAGACCGAAACGATTCTGCATCTACTACTATTACTCCACACATCGACCGCTATCCAGCATGCATCTAGAGTATTAAGTTCATAAGAACAGAGTAATGCTTTAAGTAAGATGACATGATGTAGAGGGATAAACTCATGCAATATGATATAAACCCCATCTTTTTATCCTCGATGGAAACAATACAATACGTGTCATTTCCCCTACTATCACTGGGATCGAGCACTGCAAGATTGAACCCAAAGCTAAGCACTTCTCCCATTGCAAGAAAGATCAATCTAGTAGGCCAAACCAAACTGATAATTCGAAGAGACTTGCAAAGATAAACCAATCATACATAAAAGAATTCAGAGAAGAATCAAATATTGTTCATAGATAATCTGGATCATAAACCCACAATTCATCGGATCTCGACAAACACACCGCAAAAGAAGATTACATAGAATAGATCTCCAAGAGAATCGAGGAGAACTTTGTATTGAGATCCAAAGAGAGAGAAGAAGCCATCTAGCTACTAGATATGGACCCGAAGGTCTGAAGTAAACTACTCACACATCATCGGAGAGGCCATGGAGTTGATGTAGAGGCCCTCCGTGATCAATGCCCTCTCCGGCGGAGCTCCGGAAAAGGCCCCGAGATGGGATCTTTCGAGTATAGAAGGTTGCGGCGGTGGAATTAGGTTTTCGTGGTGCTCCTGGATGTTTGCGGGGTATGTGGACTTATATAGGAGGAAGAAGTAGCTCAGTGGAGCAACAAGGGGCCCACGAGGGTGGAGGGCGCGCCCCCTGCCTCGTGGCCTCCTCAATTATTTCTTGACGCCCATTCCAAGTCTCTTGGATCATGTTTGTTGAGAAAATCACGTTCCCGAAGGTTTCATTCCGTTTGGACTTCGTTTGATATTCCTTTTCTGCGAAACACTGAAATAGGCAAAAAAACAGCAATTTGGGTTGGGCCTCCAGTCAATAGGTTAGTCCCAAAAATGATATGAAAGTGTAAAATAAAGCCCATTAACATCCAAAACAGATAATATAATAGCATGGAGCAATCAAAAATTATAGATACATTGGAGACGTATCAATCCACAACGACTCTTGGATCCTTAGAACGCGACGCCTAACCGGCTGGAGGATTCACAGTCCTCAAGTGTAACAAGTCTTCAGGTCACGCAGACAGAAAGACTTCAGTGATGCCTAACACTCTTTGGCTCTGGGTGTTTAGGGCTTTGTCCTCGCAAGGATTTCTCTCAAAGGCTTCAAGGTGGGTTGCTCTCAAACGACAAAAGCCATGCACTAACTCTGAGCATCCACCAATTTATGGTGTAGGGGTGGGCAATTTATAGCCAGGAGGCAACCCGACCTGATTTGTCCGAAATGACCCTGGGTCACTAAGGAACTGACACGTGTCCAACGGTCATATTTCAAACACACGCGGCAGCTTGACTTGGGCTACAAGTAAAGCTGACTTACCCAGCTCTGGATAAGATTTGCTCTCATTGTCTTCGCTCGAAGACATAGGATTTGGTTGAGCATCACTTCAGCCAGTCTGACTTTGTTCACTTGGACCCTACTTAATAGTACGGTGGTTATTATGACTCGACAAAGAAGAAAAGGAAACTACGAAACAACTATGTCTTTGCAATCCATAGTCTTCATACGATGTCTTCTCATGTCATAGTCTTCAATGTGAAACTCTTCACAGACCACCATTGTCTTCAATGTCTTCACACATTTTTAGGGGTCATCTCTGGTAGGTAAACCAAATCAATGAGGGACTACTACCTGTGTTATCCTACAATTCTCACAAACACATTAGTCCCTCAACCAATTTTATCGTCAATACTCCAAAACCAACTAGGGGTTTCCGCAATAAATTAGTCATCGAACGAGTGATTCCATCTCGCGTGACTGATGTGATCTACAGAATGTGTGGCTTCTTGCAGCTCTGGAGACCGCTTAGTAAGCGGAGCGACCGCGGCGTCATCGACAACATCATGGCGGGTCTTCGTGCCTCGGCAGCGTCTTTTGCTCCTCCTCCACCGCCACCACCTCCTCCTCCCGAGCCGGATTAGAGTCTCCTTTTAGCTTTATTTGGGGCTTGTCTTGCTGTGCCCCCAGCATGATTCTATGACTTATTGTACTTGACTTTGTGACTTTGGATGCTTGGTGGTATGCTTTATAATATAAAGCGGGGGGAAACCCTTTTTCTTAAACCAACTAGGGGTGGCACTAGATGCACTTACAGGCTTACTAGGGACACATTATTTGTTTATGTATTCACCCATGTATTTAAGTTTCCGATCAATACAATTCTAGCATGAATAATAAACCTTTATCATGAATAAGGAAATATAAAATAACATCTTTATTATTGCCTCTAGGGCATATTTCCTTCAGTGTTCCCCTCTCTTGGCCCATAAGGCCCATTAATCTCTCGGGGCTTCCGAGAACCCCTTTCGGTGATCCGATGACTACCCGATACACTCCGAAACCTTTCCGGTGACCAAATAGTATCGTCCTATATATCAATCTTTACCTCCGGACCATTTCGGAGCTCCTTGTCATGTCTGTGATCTCATCCGGGACTCCGAACAACATTCGGTCACCAAATCACACAACTCATATAATACTATATCGTCAACGAACGTTAAGCGTGCGGACCCTATAGGTTTAAGAATGATGTAGACATGACCAACACGCCTCTCCGGTCAATAACCAATAGCGGAACCTGGATACCCATATTGGTTCCTGCATATTCTATGAACATCTTTATCGATCGAACCTTATGACAACATAAATAATTCCCTTTGTCTGTCGGTATGTTACTTGCTCGAGATTCGATCATTGGTATCTTCATACCTAGTGCAATCTCGTTACCGGCAAATCTCTTTACTCGTTCTGTAATACATCATCTCGTAACTAACTCCTTAGTCATTTTGCTTGCAAGCTTCTTGTGATGTGTATTACCGAGAGGGCCCAGAGATACCTCTCTGATACACGGAGTGACAAATCTTAATCTCAATCCATGCCAACTCAACAGACACCTTCGGAGATACCTGTAGAGAATCTTTATGATCACCCAGTTACATTGTGACGTTTGTTAGCACACAAGGTATTCCTCTGGTATCCGGGAGTTGCATGATCTCATAGTCGAAGGAATATGTATTTGACATGAAGAAAGCAATAGCAATAAACTAAACGATCATATGCTAAGCTAACGGATGGGTCTTGTCCATCACATCATTCTCATAATGATGTGATCCCGTTATCAAGTGACAACATATGTCCATGGTTAGGAAACCTTAACCATCTTTGATCAACGAGCTAGTCTAGTAGAGGCTTACTAGGGACACGGTATTTGTTTATGTATCCACACATGTACTTAAGTTTCCGATAAATACAATTCAGCATGAATAATAAAATTTTATCATGAATAAGGAAATATAATAATAAAAACTTTATTATTGCCTCTAGGGCATATTTCCATCAGAATTTTGTCTCTCAAAATCATTTCAATAATAATGCTTATAGGGGTAATTTCAATCCTAGGCCATTTCATGGAAATTCCTCTAATAATTATGGTAATTCCTATGGTAATTCATATATAATAATAATAATAATAATAATAATAATAATAATAGGATGCCCTCTGATCTTGAAAGTGATATTAAATAATTTATTAATTCTCAAAAGATTTTCAGTACTATGATAGAGGAACAAATTGAATAAAGTTGATGACATGGCTAGGAATATGGATAAGATTGCTCATGATGCGGAAAATTTCAAATCTAAAATTTTGCCACCCAAGCTTGATATTAATGAGTCTATTGAAGCAATCTATGTCTCCATTAATGAAAGTAAATGAAGAACCGCTAGGTTGAGAGCTAAGCGAGAATTCCTAGAAAAGGCTCTTCCGCCTGATTTTTACCGTAACCATGATGAAGATATTAAAATGATTGGTGTCTCACCCATTGAATCTTTTTTAGTAATATAAAACTTGATGAAAAAGGGACTAAATATGAGTCAACTTTAGCTAGAAGGCGTCCCAATTGTTCGGGGGGGGGTGACAATCTTAATGAAAAAATTGATAAAAGTGGGTTTGGAGAGGTTAAAACTTTATTTGATCTCCAAGTGAAGCTAACTAAAGAGATCACAACATGTCCTCCTTTTGTTTTAATTGATCATGCTCATGCAACTAACCCTTTTTGTGAGCATGCTCATCTTGTTGAGGAGAACACTAAATTGAAGGAGCAACTTGAGAAAGGCCTTGTCTCGTGCATACAAGGTGAGAATAACCTCAACAAACTTTTGAGCAATCAAAAGGAAGTTCTAGCTAAGGAGGGGCTTGGATTTGCACCCAAGTCGAAGAAGAAGAACATCAAGAAGAGCAAGACCAAGCAATCTCTTCCTCTCGAAGATGTATTTGTGAAGGAGGGAGAGAATGCTCCAAAGGAGAAGAAGAACAAGGTGGTGGGTGGTAGCCAAAAGGGGCAAAGCCACTTATCCCGATCATGCCAACGATTTTAAACATTCTTATGCTTTATGTCGTGCTAGTGAAAGCCAACTAGAACTCTGTTGCTGATGAAGAATGGCAAAAGAGCAGTTGGAACGGTTGATTCATTGGAAGGAAAATTGTGAGTCGTGAAGTCTTAACACCCACTTTTTGGTAACCCAAGTGGATGATTTCTAATATAGTAACTCCAGTGATAACAGTGGAAAGAGGAGTCTCACTCCATGCTTTGTGACACCGTCAAACAAGAGTCCTTCGAGGGAAGAGTGAAAAAGAGAGGTTGAATAAAGGGAGAGGTGATCGATACTCTGCCACACTTGAGACCATGGTGATAGTAAATAAGGAGCTTGCCATAGATAAGGGAGCAGATAAGGACTCAAAATTGATGGAGCCCAAAGAATTGGAGGAGCTCCAGTTTGCCTTAGAGGAGCGAAGGTGATCCATGATGGGACGCCAAATTGCTGATGAGGAGATCATGTTGAGGAACAAGCAAGAGAAGCAGGAGCAAAGGCTTAAGTTCATGAATTTAGAGGCCCTTTATGAGAAGGGGAAAGCCTACTTCGAGCTTATGCGCTGTTAGTGAGGATACCTAATCGAAGGAGGGGGGCCTATGGGCGTACCTAGACCGAGCTGCACGAACGAGTGTGTAAGGGCTCCATGAGTCCCACACCCATTGTGCCCCGAGTACATTCAAAGGGGATGAAGATGGGTGTGATAAGTTAGAGAATACACTATTATGGGAGATATGTCCCTGTTATAATGGGATGATCATACTCGAAGATAGTTCCTGAACTACTAACATTTCATCTACCTATAAAAGGATAGATGCACCTCTATCAAGGATCAAGTCATTCCAGGAGCAATAAGCCCATAACAAGCTAATTATAGATCCACTCCATTGTAATCCTCATACTGATTCATAAAAAAATAGACAGGGCGTAGGGGTATTACCCACCTGGGAGGCTAAAGTTGGGTAAAACACTATGCCACCTTCGTTGCTATCGAGATCCCTTCGGCACCGCTACTCCCTCTACTGTCTTCCACGGCCCCTAGTAGATCATAAGATTAGTAGTGCATTAATCGTCGACATGCATGATCAATTTTGCCGGCCAAGGCAACGTGCAACTACATGAGAGGTTTCAGTCCCAGGTTCGTCATGCCAGTGATGGTAACTTGGGTGGCATGGTGGCGATGAGAGGGCATGATGGTTGAACTATCATTACTGATTTGGTTGGTAGTTGTCTTGTGATGATGACCTCTTTTGGATGAATTATGCTTGTTTAATCTCAATTTGAAATTTTGAACTTCTAACTTTGATATGTATTGGAATTGTGAGGATATGATCATATTTTTTTGAATTCTTGTCCGCCCATTTATTTATCACCACTTTGGTCTTTTATTAGTCAATGGTTTATAGATGAGAGGACACCCTAACAATATCGATTTAACATTCCATTATCGAATCTCCTAAATTGGAAACAGGAAAAGTAATCGAAATCTTGTGCCAAGGGGCCATACGAAATTCACTCGTGATAAATCCCGATGATAGTTTGAATGTGAAGAAGATATATATATATATATATATATATATATATATATATATATATAGCCAAATAAAAGGTAGGCAAGCAATTTTAGACTTGATGTTGGAGAAGAGAAATGATTCCTAAGACTCATCCCTTCTATACATAAAATTGCTTTTTGATCATCATTTTTGGGTAACCTATCAAAGATACTCTTACCGACTGCCATAACTCAAGGCATGAGCAAATGCCATAGTTAGGTTTATGATTTGTGATCCTGTAACAAGGAGAGGACTAGGACACCGATGTACATAGTCAGGAGCAACGTTACATTCATGACTGACTTTTATGGAGTTGCGTTTTACATGTTTCTATGGCAAGTTTTGGAAAATGGAGCCCCCCCACACTTGAAATTCGGAGTGAAGGAAAAGGGTTTGTAGGACTTTTCATTGGATTCACTCATAAATTGTATCCACTCCGATTTAAAACAAGTGTCGTAATTTTAAAGTAAAGTTCAAAATAAATGTCACAGATTTAAACTAATGTTAGGAGGAAGTAGCAATTTCGGTATAGATTTTTCTTATAATAGTGTGGTGTATTTTTGTCATGCGTTTACCGAAGATTTCCTAGAAAAGCTAGGAGCATGGGGTAAATTCTTATCCGGTCGGACCGGCAACATAAACTTGCTTCCGTTTTCTCTTTCTCAGCCTGGCCGTGGCCGGCCGCGCGAGCTCCACGTCCTCTTCTCCCTCCCCCACACCCTAATCCACTCCATTTCCCTGCTCCGAACACGGCACGGCTCCTCCTCTCCCACTCCCATCCTCCTCTTCAATGGCGCTCGCCTCCACCACCGCCTCCCGCCTCATCAGCCGCCGCCTCGCCGCTCCCCTCCCGCCTCCTCCTTCCTCTTCCTGCGCCGCGCCGCGAGGAGGAGCCAGGCCAGGGCTGCGCCGGTTCGCGGTGCGCTGGGAGGGCAGGCCGAGGGCGCTCCTGGGAGGATTCTCGGACGCCGACGAAGATGCCAGCGACGACGAGGACGAGGAGGATGGCCCGGGCGCGCTCAGCGGTGGGCCGCCGAGGCAGGAGCAGGAGTGCGAGGACGTCATCGAGCTCGCCGCCGCTGCCTTCTCCGGGCCCGAGCGCTGGGACGTGCTCGGACTCGGCCAGGCCATGGTGCGCACATTCTTACCGTTGCTAATCTGCAATCAACCAGTAGCTTCAAGCCTTCAACATAACGTAGGGCATTGACTGGTTAGGACTCTGACAAGATTTTGGTGTTGTTTTTACTGTTGATGATTTAACATTTCGACTTGTGCAAGTTTGACGGTGTTTACTAATGACCTGAATGTTTCCTCGATGTTTGGTCGTGCTACTATATTGTTTCCTAAGTAAATGTGGAATTGAAGGTGGTTTCCTGATGCCAAATTGCAAGAAACCAGTAGCTGGGAAAACAAACATTGACCCCTTCCATGCACCACAAATGCAGAATACACATTGCTAGTAATTGGTGTGAATAGGCTGTGGTGGCTGTCACTAGTGTCAGGGATTCGTCTTGTGGCCTATCTCGTTGATTATTTGCTGCTTGTATGTGCACAAATACAATTTATTCGTCATATGTGTTGTTGGTGCCAAATATGTAATGTACACCAGTACAGAGTACAGACATTCGATCTATTTGGATAAGCTCTTGGGATCAATGGTACTAACTTATGAACGGTTTCTTGCTCAAATAGGTTGACTTCTCAGGCATGGTGGATGATGAATTCCTCGAGAGACTGGGCATAGAGAAGGGTACTAGAAAGGTCGTTAACCATGAGGAGAGGGGACGGGTCTTGCGTGCCATGGATGGCTGCACCTACAAGGCCGCTGCCGGAGGCTCATTGTCCAACTCGCTTGTGGCTCTAGCAAGGCTTGGTTGTAGTCGGGCCAGCAGCTACCCTGAGCTTAGAATAGCAATGGCCGGCAGTGTGGGCAGTGACCCACTTGGTAGTTTCTACAGGTAAAATTCACTAAGACAATATCTTCACTGCCTCTGATCTTGTTGTACTATTGCTACCAGTAAGGCTTTTGAACATTGTCTGACATCAAACTGTTGTTTGGATCATGCTGTTAGGCAAAAGCTGCATCGTGCTAATGTGCAATTCTTGTCCAAGCCGGTCAAAGATGGGACTACTGGCACTGTGATTGTTCTAACAACTCCAGATGCACAGCGAACTATGCTTGCTTACCAGGTTAGTTTCTTCACCAACGGCTTTCTGCTTTTTACAATAGTTGGTAAACTTGTCCAGATTATGATGTATCGTTAGACATAATTTATATGCTCTTTACTCTTTGGGTACTTCGGAGTTGTGCTAATGCCTTCCGGAAGATGCATCAATTCACTGTTTGGCTTCTTAAGACCGTATATTATACACATGATCTTATTTGAAGTACGTATGGCATTGTGAACATCCATCTTATATCAAAGATTCAATGGACAAGTATAATTTATTTTGCTGGCCATTTATGTAGAAATACTCCTGGTACTACCTTATTCTCTAATGATGCCTTGTAACTTGTCTTGCAGGGTACCTCTTCAACTTTGGCTTACGATTCAGACTTGGCAGAGATAGTATCCAAGTCAAATTTACTGATAGTGGAAGGGTACCTTTTTGAGTTTAGTCATACAATTGAAGCCATCAAGCAGGCATGTGAAGATGCTAAGAAGAATGGTGCACTTATTGCTGTTTCGGCATCAGATGTGTCATGCATCAAGCGTTGCCACAGTGATTTTTGGTGAGACTAACCTCCGGGCGATTTCCTGTTTCTATGGCACTTGCAATTATCTCGTCCCAGTTGCACATCCTCTTCAGTCTATAAGTCATCCTCCATTTCCATTTAATTAACAAGAGGTCCATGAGTAGATCAGGGAAAGGTGTTGCTTTTACTTGCTTCCTACGGTGGTGATGACATGTGCCTGCTCTAGAAAATGCTACATCAGTGGGCTACATGACATGGTAGTTCTATGTGTTGATCATGTGACTGACATCATCAACAGAGCCATATAGTTCTGTATGCTTGTTTGTGATTGCAAGTGTATTTTTGCTCCACGTTCTCTATTATGGTAGCACAATGCTCTGTATATCCCAGCACCACTGACCTCGGTCCTAAACATTTTCAGGGACATCGTAGGGAACTATGCAGACATACTGTTCGCCAATGCCAACGAAGCAAGGGCGTTCTGCGAGCTAACCTCAGAAGAGAGCACGGTCTCAGCTGCGAGATACTTGAGTCATTCTATCCCTCTAGTGTCTGTTACAGATGGTATGCATGGTTCTTACATCGGTGTGAAAGGTGAAGCAATATACATCCCCCCGCCGGCATGTATACCTGTGGACACCTGCGGAGCTGGTGATGCATACGCATCAGGAATCCTGTACGGTATCCTCCGGGGCGCATCGGATTTGAAGGGCATCGGCCTGCTGGCGGCGCAGGTAGCCGCTGTTGTCGTCGGGCAGCAAGGCACGCGCCTGAGGGTTAAGGATGCTGACAGGTTGGCTGAATCGTTCGAGTTCCACCTTGACAACTTGGAGTTCTGTTCAGATGCTGGAACGGACCAGGTTCCCAACTTATGATTTTTCCTCCCCCTCAAGTCCCAAGTCCTCGACAGGCGGCGACGATGGGAACTACTGGGGGCCGAAGTGGGCTGTGCCCCCTTCTCTAGAAGATCTCTTGAGCAATTGTTTAGTTTTACCACTCAGACTCAGGTTCTATATAAATGCTAAACCAGCACCTCCTTCCTTTGAAAAGCATACTAGCAGGTAAATTCCATCAGATTGCCGGCCCTTCAACTTCAAGCCCCGCCGCGACAGGTCGTAGGCACATTCACTTGTATATAGCATCTCATTCCTTTAGTCCTAGCTCATTGTCAGCTCTCTCGGCCTCTGTCACCATTTCATCACTTACATTTTTGCACGGGAAGGATGCTACATACATGATACATGGGTGTTTTTATTTCGAAAAAGGAACATGATATCATATGTTTGGCTGTAATGTAATGCAGTCGAAAGACAAATGCCATCTTGGTCTAGAATGTGAATAAACTTCTTTCGGCGGAACCCGTGTGTCCACTGACCGAATTCGCGTCAAAGGGGATATGCTTATCACCACAACTGTAATGCGATCGTCCGACTTTGTTGGATGGGGATTCGATGTGGTTGGGTGGAACGTCGCCTTCAGCAGCGAAAGGTATAATATCTTGAGCTATACTAGTCAGAGCTGTACTGCAACCAAGTGCAGTTCAGTGCCCCAGATTCTCTTCTTTCTGGTAGCCTATATATATATATGCTACTTGTTCTGCTAGCTTTGTTTCTACTAGCTTGTTAAATTTTTGGATGCTGCGTGGCGTGGAGCACACGTATGCTTGCTTGTTTGCAAACTTTTCTTGTTTGATCTGGGAACGCCACCCGACTGTAAAATGTTTCCTTATAGATACGTGTCGACCTGCTGAGCCATTGCCTCGAACAGTTGGCGAGAGCTGTAGACTGTAGAGTTGTTAGCACCATTTGAGGAGCTCCACCCCATGATAAAGAAAAGTTTTACATATATACCCCCTCTGTAAATTTATATAAGATCCAGTGATCTATATTCATTTCTCCGACAATATATCCATTTTCTCGACAAGTATTTTTGGAGGAAGGGAGTATCAGTTTAGTTTACAGAGGGAGTACCAGCTAGAATTTGTAGCAAAATCAGCAACATTGAAGGCTGACTATCTCTGCGCAAAAATTCAAAGCCTGAAGTAGTGTGATGCATCGTATTAATGTGGCGAGTTAGTGCGGATCCGGAATAACGTGGCAGAAATTTCATGGGCAGCAGTTTTAATTCTCCCGGGATTCATGACGCGCAAGCAAATACCCGTTACGTCCCTGGCTACACCCCACCGCTTGCTTGCATAGGCCGTAAATACCAGCGGCAGCCAGGGGCAATCGTGACAATTCCGAAAAGGAAAGGAAAACTCCCACGGAGACGCACGCATCCCCCTTCTCTACTTGACTCGGAATCCAACAGCACGAAACGAACGCACCGCTCGCTTCCGCCCCTCCCCAACCTCCGTACCCTCCCTCCCCCCACCGCCGCGCCGTCCGCGCCCGCCGCCTCAGCTGAGCGACGGCCGGGCCCTCTCGGCGGCGGCGATCGACGATGGTGGTGGCCACGGAGGAAATGGCGGTCTACTGCTTCGACACCCTCGTCGCCCACTACAGCGGCGAGCAGCCGCCGCCGCCCGCCTTCGAGGAGGGCGTCCAGTAAGCCTCCTCCTCCTCCTCCTCCTCCCAGGCCGCGATCGGCCTCTCCCCTCCACGCCGTAAAGGACGGGCTTTCACGGCGGTCTGGCGTGGTTTCTGGTCAATTTCGCCGCGGATTTGGGGGAAGGGCTCGCCTTTTACGGCGGCGAGAGTGGATTTGGGCGTTTGCTGGCTTGGATTCATCGAGTGTATTCGCTAATATCAGATGCAGAGATTATCTTAAGTAGAGAAGAGGAAATAAGAAACACTCCCTCCTTTCACAGATATAAAGATGCTGCAACTTTCTTTTTTTGAATCAGATGTATATATAGACACGTTTTTAGTGTGTGTTTTCACTCATTTCAGTCCACATCTAGTCCATATTGAAATATTCAAAACGTTTTATACTTGTGAATGGTGGGAGTCCACATGTTTTTGCATGTTTGGCCTTCCAGCTTTTGGTACCGGTTCCTATCCTGCCATTCGTAAAATGTTGTCAGAGTTCCATCACAATATTGTAGGTTTATTAAGACTGTTTAGCTAATAAGGTAGTTTCTGAAAAAACGTGTTAGTGTTATCTGGAAAAACATATATGTACCATGTCTGAGCTCAGTGGGTTAAATCTTGTAACTTCAGCCCACTGTTTGTCACCTGGAAGAAGGCTACCAATGGTTCCGAGCCACGCCTAAGGGGATGCATCGGAACTTTGGAGCCCCGTCAGATTGTAAGCGGCTTCAAGGATTACGCGCTGACCAGGTAACTGTTGTAAGGACATAAGATTTCCATGTGCTTGGTATCAATATTTTCATGTGCGCTACCAGTCAGTGTTGCACACTATCTATTAGTTGGATCATATGAACCAACTAAGATCTCACTTGCAGTGCCCTGAGGGATCGGCGCTTTTCTCCGATACAGTCCAAAGAGCTGCCATATTTGGAATGCACAGTTTCTATATTGACTGAATACGAAATTGCACTCAACCACCTTGATTGGGAGGTTTGCTCCTACATGCTATTAACTCTAATTCCATTGGTGTCTATGGTCTTACAGCCAAAAAATTGCATCAACGCCATTTTCTTATGAGACTGCAGGTTGGAAAGCATGGTTTAATTATTGAGTTCACCGATCCTGACTATAATGTAAGACGGAGTGGAACTTATTTACCTGAGGTTGCTGCCCATGAAGGTGAGCACTTATCACCTACATATCCCTCCACCAATATCCCTCAGTTCTTAAAACTGCTACACACAGTTACATAATCAGCCCAAAACCCGTTGAAAATTTCTACTGAGTTACAATGCCATTGTGTTGTTGAGAAATTTGTCCCCACATGCCAATGTATTTTGGCTTTGTGTATCTCTATATAGAGTCTGCCATTTAGCTAGCAAAATCAACCCTCCAGTCTGTACCCTGTTTAGATATCAAGTACTCATCGCAGTTTACTCACTTGCTTGAATGTATAAAGAACCTCAATGCAAGAGAGCCTCAAAGTGCTGGATATGTTAACTTCATGGGATTTCGCAATATCACATGTCCATATATGGATGAAATAAATAAAATTGAAGAGCGCGGGAGAACAAATAAAAATCTTTTAATCAGTACATTCCCATTTTAGTTGCCTCTCTCTCGATATATATAACATAGTCCTGAGATACCTGGCAGGATGGACACAACTAGAGACCATTGACTCGCTCATGAGGAAGGCTGGCTATAATGGCACCATCACCGAGTCTTTGAGGAAGAAAATCCGCGTCACCCGCTACCAGAGTACCCTGTACACCATGCACTATGGTGAATATACTGCATATGTCAAGAAGAACAGAGGTGAAATTAACGGGGCACCCATAGTTAATGGATTCAAACCAGGCCAGTGATTTATCTGTACTGTAGCAGGTAATACAACTATTTTTAATTTGGCTTGGAAGGAATTGGTGTGAGAATTTGTTCGAAAAAATCAACTCTAGTCATTGATCTGCCATCATGCCATTTCATTCCAAAGAATGTGGGGTGCCATGTCAACGGCCCTCATGTCGTTCTGGGACAAGTTAAATGGTGATGGTTATGTATCTGTAAGCCTATGCACTTTGATTACAAATAATTGTGTGAAATTAATTGATTTAAGTTGTTCATTCACTGGTTATGATACCAGTAATCTTGTCTTGTTACTACTTGAGATTTGATCTGGAATGTTAGTCAAAAGCTCAAACATAACAATTATTGCCAAGAAAAATACAGGATGAACTCACAATCTGATGTTTGTTGTGACCAACTGAAGCATGAAGAACAATTCTGAAATTACTTGGTACTATGGCAGTGCCCTTCTGTTCCTTTCCACTCTAGACAACTGGAGGCAGGCACCTCACACAAAGAGCAATAACACTGCATTGTGTAGAACAGCAAATTATTTATGCTGGAAAGGAATTTATCATAGTATAGTGGAATCTCTAAAAAGACATATACTCCCTCCGTCCCAAAATAAGTGTCTCAAGCTTAGTACTCCCTCCGTCCGGAAATACTTGTCCTAGAAATGATTGAAAATGAATGTATCTATAACTAAAATAAGTCTAGATACAACCATTTGTAGGACAAGTATTTCCAGGCGGAGGGAGTACAACTTTATACTAGAGTTAATACAAAGTTGAGACACTTATGTAGAGACAGAGGGAGTATTTAGGAAGGGAGGGAGTGCTTGCAAGCAATCATGGATGGGCAGTCAGTCAGGTTACCTTGCGACAACGGCTCTCGTGCGGAGTTGTATCAAATGGGTAATTCCCACACAGGTGCCTTGGATGCGGAAAGTCTTTCAGTGCCACCTAGTTATTCATCATCATGGAGTATATCAGAGATATTGTCACATTTATATGGATTCAACATCATAAAACATTGAACAGTTCTTGTCACACAAAATCTGAATCATTTGCACTTAGTAGTACTACTGTTATTTGTGGAGCATAAAACATCATTTCTCATTGCAAGCATGCTCAGATTACTTAATACATAGATGTAATATAGCAAGCTGGAAAGCCAGTTCAAAGAGCCTGTTTGGCTACTACAACTACGTCGTCACCGTCTTCCTCATTAAACACTCTTCCTTCAGGGCTGAGTTTATCCATCTCAGGGAGATGGTCATACCCATCCTCTTCTCCGACACACTCTTCAGCACCATGATGGTCTTCAGGTTTGTGCTTTATCGGCGACATGACAGGAACAGCAACATCCTCAAAGTATTCAGATTCAGACTTCAGCAGCGGCATGGCAGGGATGGTTTTCTCCTTGGAGAGTTCATCCGTGCCACTGTTGTGCGTTACCGGCGACAAGTCAGGAATGACGACCTCCTCAAAGCATTCAGACCCGCATTTCAGCGGCGACATGTCAGGGATGATTTCCTCCTCGATGGGTTCATCCACAGCACCGGCATTGCCTTCAGTCTCACACTTTGCCTGTGACATGCCAGGATTGACGACCTCCTCGAAGCATTCAGAGTCACACTTCAGCAGCGACATCTCAGGCATGACTTCCTCCTCAGAGAGTTCATGCTCATCGCCACCACTGGTGCCATCTTCAGGTTCGCCATTCACTGGCAACATGACAGGAACGCTCTTCGGCAGCAGCACGTCAGGGATGGTTTCAGGGAAGAGCTCGTTCGCACCATTGCCATCTTCAGGTTCACGCTTGACCGGAGACATGTCAGCGAAGAGCCCCCCAAAGGGCAGTTCGGAATCGGACATCACCAGCAGTGGCTCGACAGGGGTGCTTTTGACATCAGGCTTGGCCTCAAGAGGCTCCATCTGATGGATAGTAGGTTCATCTTCTTCAATCTCATAGGGGTTATCCAAGCGATCACCAGCAATGCGTCCGTGCAGGCCACCATTACCATTGGCGATGATAGGGATGGTTTCTGCAGAATGCTCCGACCCATCTACTTCCACCTTGACTTTGATCTACAGGGCATGACAGGAAAAAGAGAAGATGTTCCCGTGGTTCATGAATTTTACATCAGGTGAATATTATGTTTAAGAATTTCCTCGGTGCCTTCCGATTCATATGCAGCTACCGAGTTAACAGAACAATTACTGATCTGAACTCCAATGGAAAATTAACCGGCCAGACATGTATTGGGGGGGGGGGGGGGGGGGGTAGAAGATAATGGGAGGAAGAGAGAGTGAGAGAGAACCTACCGGGCCTTTCGCCGCAACCACGACCACATCGTCGTCGGCTGATGCTTTGAGGTTCACCTTCTTGGCGAACTCGGCGGGGTCTATCTCGCAGCAGTCGTCGTCTTCCTCGGCGTCGAGTGGTCCTCCTCCGATCTCCAGTATCTTCACCATTGCCGCCCTTCGCTGTTTGAGCTTCTCCTTGCTCTGCTCGGTTGAATGGGCGATTGCCATACGGGAAAGGTGGAGCCCTTTATATGCAGCGGATAGCAATGCCTGATTTATGGCGCATTGAGAACAGGTTGCGGAATCCCAAATGGCACGCTGGTGACCAAGGAGCCTTGTGTGGGAACTGAAGGGACTCTGCACCAAGTCATCAATATACCACGCATTAGGCCCTTCCCCATGGAGTGAGAAGTTATGGTGCACGCGTTTAGAAGTTTCAAAAAAAAATATAAATAAAATCTGTGAAAAAATTATGTGTTCACTACGGATCCATGAAAAATTGTTTTGAACAATATAATTGTAAGCTGTATGGGCCCAAAAGCAAATAAAAGGCCTATTTAAAAATACTTTTGTTTAGGGCACATCTAGGTGTGCATAATTTATTGCACATCTAAATGACACAATCAAGCATAAAATGGAAAGGAAAAGAAAAAAGAAAATATTCACTTGAATTTCCGCGTGAGATCAATGACATAAGACTTAGATGTGCAATACTTATGACACATGTGAAAGTAAAACGTTGTGAAATTTTGCACATACATAGCATACATGTGTGTGTTTATAAAAAACTTATTTTTTAAGGGTTGTAGAAAATGTTTTTTTAATGGGCACCATAGTGCCCGTGCACAACTAGCAATGCCCAATGCTCGTTCAGAGTTACTACTACTACTATGCCTTATTTCTCCTCATAAAGTGGAGGCACTGTTGTCCATTAAAACTTGATATGATAAAAGCCTATGACATAATTGAATGGAATTACTTGCAGGCGATAATGGGGTTCATTAAGAAGTGGGTTGATATTGTCATGAGCTTGGTAAGGACAATCACGCACTCAGTTTTATTTAATGGAAAGAAATTGCAGGAGTTCAAGCCACCCCGTGGGATTCGACAAGGAAACCCAATCTCCCCATACTTCTTGCTGATAGTAGTAGAGGGCCTTTCGTGCCCCATACCTCTTTGACATAAACTAGTGTCGGTGGCATCACGTCCATAGCAACAATGATGTGAGTGGCCTCACCCACCGGTGAGATGATGACCCACAAGTATAGGGAATCTATCGTAGTCCTTTCGATAAGTAAGAGTGTCGAACCCAACGAGGAGCAAAAGGAAATGACAAGCAGTTTTTAGCAAGGTATTCTCTGCAAACACTGAAATTATCGGTAACAGATAGTTTTATGATAGGGTAAATTGTAACGGGTAACAAGTAATAGAAGTAAACAAGATGCAGCAAGGTGGCCCAATCCTTTTTGTAGCAAAGGACAAGCCTGGACAAACTCTTATATAAAGCAAAGCGCTCCCGAGGACACACGGAAATTATTGTCAAGTTAGTTTTCATCATGCTTATATGATTCGTGTTCGTTACTTTGATAATCTTCTATATCTAAATAGCTAGCCCCCACTAACATATTTCTTTCAACATGCAAGCATGCCACCTCATCATTCAACATGCATGAAAAAGGCCCACCTCAACATGGAACTATGCATAATAAAAACCCACCTCAACATGCAAACATGCATGCATGGAAAATTCCATTCTGTTATGCTATTTACATTTAATTTTTATATTCATTCAAAAACTATTATCTCAAATATTCATGTTTCGTATAACCAAAACCTCATCAAAATATTGCAAAACATTCCCGCAACAACGTGGACCGGTGCTTGGGTGTTGCCCTTCCTTGGACAAGCCTCCCACTTATGATTAACCCCTCTTGCAAGCATCCGCAACTACGAAAGAAGAATTAAGGTAAACCTAACCATAGCATGAAACATATGGATCCAAATCAACCCCTTACGAAGCAACGCATGAAAGGACATGCGGTGCCCCCATGTGTGGTTTTGGTAATTGATGACATTCTCTATGGACTAATGGTTGCATTGAGTTATATTGGAAGGATTTGTCCATAGGCATTTCTTGAAGTCCATGTGTTGGTTTCAAGGAGTTTATGAGTTGACCAAGGTGCTACTAAGGAAGTATCCAAAGATTGGTCATGTGAGTGTTGAGCTTATTGCAAGCATGTCTTGAAGAAGAAGATTGTGTGATCATTCATGTTTACCTTCAAGACATCATCCAAATGAAGAGAGTTGGAAAGATTCAAGATTGATCAAGACTAAGTCAAGAGTGAATCAAGTTGATCAACTCACAAAGCGTAGAAGAAGTACCGAGAGGGATCAAGTGATCCCATGGTATGGTACGTGTCCATGGGCTTGCGTCAAGAGGAAGATATCACTCACCCCATGGAGAGGATGACATCAAGTGGTGATCGTCATCAAGATTGTCGTGTGCAAGTTCAAGTGGATCATCACGAACAGATCAAGTGCTTGAAGCTTGCCGTCCATTGTGGTGTCAATGGACTTGTGAAGATGTGTCGAAGAATGGCTCACCCATAGTGGAGTATGGGGGAGCAATCAACTAGTCTTCATCGAGCCAAAAGAATCAAGAAAGATGGTCCAACTTAAGGAAGTCAAGATCCTCATCATCTAGCTCAAGTGGACTATGTGAAAGGCAAAGGTTTTCCCTTGATGGGTTTTCTATTTTACCGGTCTCATGGTGGTAGTTGGGAGACCGGGTTGTAGGATCGATTGTCCTACTATCAAGGGGGGCTCTCTAGTGAGTAGCTTGATCGTATCGTTCATCGAGAGCTCAAACCATTGCATCCTTTCATCATCTTTCTTTGTTCTTGTTTGGTTCTTCTCCTTGTGAGATTTGGAGCTTATGATCATCTTCATGACAAGTTTGAGTTCATCGAAGACCGATTTCATATGCATCTTCTTTTGTGTTTTCGGTGTTGAAGTTTTTACTGGTCTTATTTGAGAAAGGGTTTTCACCATTTTATTTTGGTTTTTTTCTCAATTGCTATTTCTTGACATTTCTATCAATTTTTAGTTTGCTCTTGTCTTTAGCTTTCCAACAAACTTGATTTCATCGAATTCGGAGCTCGTATGCGAAAGTTATGGTTGTTTTGATCTTACCTGTTTTACGTAGACCAGTTGTACCGCTTCTTACACCGGTTGTACCGGTTGACTGGTACTACCGGTGTTTGGGGCTGTTGTACCGCTCCAGAGTTGGTCCGATGGATGTACCGGCCATGTACCGCTCTATCCCCGGTCTGGCTTCTGTTGTGGAGCAGTTGTTGGGCGGTTGTGGGCCGGTTGTACCGGTTACTTCAGTTTAACTGGCACTAACAGTTCCCCGGGCTGTTGTACCGCTTAGGGATTTTTCCTACAGGTAGTTTTTTCCTCTGCTTTGACCGTTTGTACCGGTTTGTGCACCGGTTGTACCGGTCCTATAGTTTTCTGCACATAACGGGCAGATTCGTGGGGACCTATAAAAGGGGATCTTCTTTCCCATTGGACTCTATCCCTTTAGCTCGTGTTCTTCCCCCATTGTTGACCTTCTTCGAGCTTGCTATCTCTCAATCCCTCCATGGATTCTTGCTAGTTTTTGAGGGAAAAGAGAGAGGAGATCTAGATCCACATTTCCACCATTCACTTTCTCCTCTATGTGAGGGGAACCCCTTGGATCCAGATCTTGGAGTTCTTGGTGTTCTCCTTCTTGTTCTTCCTCTCATTTTCATCCATAGCTTTCGTTGCTTTGGTGGTATTTTAGAGTGAGGGACTTGGGCACTCGGTGTGCCCTTGCCATTGCATTTGGTGCATAGGTTTGAGTTCTCCACGGTGGTATGTGGAAGTTACAAGTTGAGAAGCTTATTACTCTTGGGTGCTTGGGGCCCTTGAGCTTGTTCCTCTTGGGTGCTTGGGCGCCCTAGACGGTTGGTGGTGTTCGGAGCTCAATCATTGTGGTGTAAAGCTCCGGGCAAGCGTCGGGGTCTCCAATTAGGTTGTGGAGATTTTGACGGGTACCGGTGACCGCCCCCAAGGGTTGCCAAAGTGTACGGGTTCGGTGACCGCCCCTAAGTGTTGCCATTTGTACGGGCTCGGTGACCGCCCTCAAGGGTCCCTTAGTGGAATCACGACATCTTGCATTGTGCGAGGGCGTGAGGAGATTACGGTGGCTCTAGTGGCTTCTTGGGGAGCATTGTGCCTCTACACCTCTCCAAACGGAGATTAGCATCCGCAAGGGTGTGAACTTCGGGATACATCGTTGTCTCCGTGTGCCTCGGTTATCTCTTACCCGAGCCCTTTACTTATGCACTTTACTTTGTGATAGCCATATTGTTCTTTGTCATATATCTTGCTATCACATAGTTGCTTATCTTTCTTAGCATAAGTTGTTGGTGCACATAGGTGAGCCTAGTTGTTTTAGGTTTTGTGCTTGACAAATTAACCGCTAGGTTTATTCCACATTTGTTCAAGCCTAAACCGTAATTATTTTAAAGCGCCTATTCACCTCCCCTCCAGGCGACATCCACGATCTTTCAATTGGTATCAGAGCCTCGTCTCTCTTTATTAGGCTTTACCGCCTAGAGAGTAAAGATGTCGACTAGGGGATTAGGATTCTCTGACACTCTTAGTTTCGATGGCACAAATTTGAATGTTTGGGTAATTCACATGCTTAATCTCTTTAGGGTCATGGACCCAAATTTAGAGCGAATTATAGATATGAGTTTTTCTCCTCCAAAGGATCCCCAAAGATTATCTTTAGAGGATGAGAAAAACTCTTATTTCAATGCTCAAACTTCTAATGTGCTTTTTGATGCTTTGAGCAATGTAGTTATATTTCAACTCATGCCGTTCCGGGATGCTCATGAGTTGTGGACAAAGCTTCAAGATAAATATGGTGTGTCCAAGATTTGTGGGGATGATTGTTCTCCCTCCACCTCTGGCCATGTTGCCTTCTCAACTTCTTCTACTTCACCTACATGTGGGTTGCCACAGGGTAATGTTATGGTAAGTAGTGATGGTCATTGCAATGATGATAGTGTGCTTATCGTTGATGACTCTTCATCACTATCTGTAGGATCGAAAGTATGTCTAGAGGGGGGGTGAATAGACTACTTGACCAAATAAAAATCTAGCCTTTTCCCAATTTTAAGTCTTGGCAGATTTTAACAACTTAGCACAAGTCAAGCAATCAACCTACACATGCAAGTCTAAGAGTATAGCAGTGGAATGTAAAACATTTACATATGAAGGTAAAGGGGGGAGTTTGGAGGGACCAAACACAATGTAGACACAGAGATTTTTGGCGTGGTTCCGATAGGTGGTGCTATCGTACATCCATGTTGATGGAGACTTCAACACACGAAGGGTAACGGTTGCGCGAGTCCACGGAGGGCTCCACCCACGAAGGGTCCACGAAGAAGCAACCTTGTCTATCCCACCATGGCCATCACCCACGAAGGACTTGCCTCACTAGGGTAGATCTTCATGAAGTAGGTGATCTCCTTTCCCGTACAAACTCCTTGGTTCAACTCCACAATCTTGTCGGAGGATCTCAAGTGACACCTAACCAATCTAGGAGACACCACTCTTCAAAAAGTAATATATGGTGTGTTGTTGATGAACTCCTTGCTCTTGTGCTTCAAATGATAGTCTCCCCAAGACTCAACTCTCTCTCCTAGATTTGGATTTGGTGTAAAGATGATTTTGAGTGGAAATCAACTTGGGGAAGGCTAGAGATCAAGATTCATATGGTTGGAATGGAATATATTGGTCTCAACACATGAGTAGGTGGTTATCTCTCAGAAAATGAATGCTGAAGTGTAGGCACGTTCTGATGGCTCTCCTTACTAATTAAGGAAGGGTGGAGGGGTATATATAGCCTCCACACAAAATCTAACCGTTACACACAATTTACCAAACTCAGTGGGACCGAATCAGAAAACTCAGTCAGACCGATTCGGTTCAAAATGTGAACGTTAGGCTTTTCGTTGGGACCGACATGTCAACTCGGTGGGACCGATTCCATTAGGGTTAGGGCATAACATAATCTAGGTGAGACCGATTACACAAACTTGATGGGACCGATTTTGGTAATAAGCTAACCAGAGAGTTGGTCAGGCAAACTCGGTGGGACCGAATCGCTCATTTCGGTGAGACCGAAACGTTACGAAAGGGAAACAGAGAGTTTGCATTGCGAACTCGGTGGGACCGATCGCTCATCTCAGTTGGACCGAAACATTACGAAGGGAAACAGAGAGTTTGCAATCCCATCTCGGTGAGACTGAGATCCCTATCGGTGAGACCGAAATGACTAGCGTTTCTGGCAGTGGCTATGTCAAGTGAACTCGGTGGCACCGGATAGAACTTTTCCGTGGGGCCGAGTTTGACTTTTGGTTTGGGACATATGTGGATATGAGAAACTGGTTGAGGGTTTTTGGAGCATATCACTAAGCATTTTGAGCAAGTAAGTCATTAAGCAACACCTCATCCCCTTTTAATCGTATTGGCTTTTCCTATGGACTCAATGTGACCTTGGATCACTAAAATGAAAAAGTAGAGTCTTGAGTTTGAGCCAATGTGTGTCCTTAGCATTTTGAGGGCTCCACATTCCTAATCCATGCCATGCCAATCATTGAACTTTCTGAAATGATCATCTTGAAATAGTATTAGTTCAATGACCTATATGTTGTTGGTAATTACCAATACCATCCAGGGATAGTTGCACTTTCAATCTCCACCTTTTTGGTAATTGATGAAAACATATAGATCAAAGCTTCGACAAATGATAATGAGATTTATATACATCGTCGCTTTGAGAAGTATGTGATAAGCAAGAGCTCCCCTAAATTTGTGCATTATTTAAAATTTGCTTTTGAATGCAAATGCACAATCGATTAGGATCATGGGTCACTCTTCCATGTCACATACATCTTGATGGAGCGCTCAAAATGATAGGAATTAAAACATGCACTCATCACCAAGCAAAGTGAATGATCATATAGGGATATAAAACATAATGTCATCCAAGCAAGCATTAAAGTATAATATGATCAAACACATGATCATACAAGTATCTCACACAAACATAAAGTATCAAACAAGCACACACACACACACACACAAAAGTTCAACCAAATAGCAAGAGAGACAAAGCAACAAAACACTCTCTCTCGAAGCCTATGATCTATACATTTCTCCCCCTTTGGCAACAAGTTACCAAAAAATTTGAAAATGCATAGTGCTATGCGTCTCCCAGGCTTGGTCTTCGGGAGGTGGTGTAGAGAGAACTCTAAGGACGAAGGCATCAGTGGATAATGTTGGAGCTGGTGGAGTGGGTGCTGAAGGTGGAACAGAAGCTGTTGCTGGTGTAGATGAAGTAGCTCTTGTATCTAGCACTGGCACCGCAGCTGACCTCTGACTTCTTGGCACTCGCTGAAAAGCATTCATAGTTGCCTTTCCTCTCTTCTCCTCTGCTTCCTCCTGGAGCTGCTCGACTGCAGTCTGTATCTCAGTCACTTTGAGATCAAGATCATAAAACTTTGTCTCAACGATCCTCTCCAAGCTCTCCTGATTCTGAGTCAGGGTGGCCAAGCCCTTCTCAATCCTCAACGTTGCCTGAATCAGATAACCTAGCTGATCTTGTTTGCTCACCTGAGATGCTTCCTCAGCACTTGGCATCTCTGTAGCCTTTCCTTTGCCTTAGCTCTCTTCTCTTTGTGCTTGTGCTGATGAAGGATCATCCTCATTCATCACAACTACGTTATCCTCAAATTCTGGGTGCAATGGTAAATGCTCCTTGTCCAACAAGTAAGTGCATGTGCCCATCTTGTAATTGATGAGCAGCTGAATGTGTGGAGCATACCCACAAGATCTTTTTTGATCTGCATCAGTCCTCTTGATTGTCTCAACAATCAGACTCATGACCTTGCATTTTTTAGGAACATCAAATATCCACAGCAAGTTGATTGAATGTCCTCTTATCATCTTGTGATCTCCAGATTTGGGTAACAGAGTATGCCTTAAGATTGTGTTGATTGTAGGAAGACCAGACAACAAATAATGCACAGAGACAAGCTTGTGTGTCTCCAAAGCTTTGTCTGGGATCTCCTTCTACATGTTTGCCATTGAGTTGTGGTCCTTATTCTTCTTGGCATACACATCCAAATCATCCTCATGCTCTTCTGGGGCATTGATCAACTTGGCCCACTCATCAATAGTTGATTGGTACCTTGTACCCTCAGACATCCATATAATTCTACCATCCGGATAGAAATGAGCTGTAGAATAGAACTGCATAATGAGCTCATCATTCCATTTGGTAAGCTTCTGTCCCACAAACTCATCAACTCCACAAGCTTTTAAGCTTTCATGCACTCCTGGGAAATAGTCTTCATTCTCATCAATGAATTCCCAATCAACCCACTTCATGTCACAAACTATAGGCTTCTTGTCCGATAGAATGGTCTCATAGAAGTCTTGTTGTTCTTTGGTGTAGAACCTATAGTCCACTGTAGTCCTCCTCCTCACATAATAGGGATCAGACTGTATCCAAAGTCTCAATCCTGCATCCTTCCTGATGTTCATGTCCTTAGCCACTGGATGAGTGTCATTGTGTTCTGGAATCTTGGGTTTCAGTTTTCTCAGCACTTGGGCTTTTGCATCGTCTTCAACTTCAGGCACTGGGGCCTTGTTCTTTTCTTCAGCTGGGATGTTCCTGATGCTTCTCTTGGGCTTAGAAGGTTTCTGAGCTTGAGCCGCAGCCTTGGGTGCAGTCTTGGGCTTTGAAGTGGCAGCCCCTGACTTAATGGCACCCCCCATAAGCTTTTGGGACTTGGGTGCTAGTGCAGCATCCTCTTCCTCTTCATCTTCTTCTGGATCTCTCATTATAGAGGATCTACCAATGACTCTGGCAGTTGTCTTCTTGACCCTCTCTTTCCTTTTCTTTCCCTCTCCAGCAGCCTCTTCAGTTGGCTTAGAGATTTCAGCAGTTGAGGCTCTGTCCTTTAGGGTTGGCACCCTCTTGGCAGGGGTCTTCTTGTGCAATCCATGCTTAGTTGTTGCAGCAATACCACACTCTTTCTTCAGCACTTTCTTTTTGGATCTAACTTCCTCCTCAATAGCCACTTAGTCCTCATCTTCAGAATCTGAGGTTTTCTTCTTCCTTGTTCTGATGGCTGCCTTGGGCAAATTACTGGGAGTGCTCCTGCTGCCCTCATCATAGCTGCTTGAGGGACTAGTGCCCTCACTTAATTGCACTTGATCTTCTGACTTGTTCTAACTAACACTTTGGTCAGACATCCCGGCAATCAAACTGACAGCAAACCCTGTGAATGGATATAGATGAGGCAGAATAGATGAGCATCACAAAGTGCATAGTTTTTGCAAAAAAAAATGAGTCAAAAACTTAGTTTTAGTTCTCCACAGAAATCATTTCGGAGCTACCGATTTGTCAAACTCGGTGATACCGAAGCAACTGTTGGAGTCTAAACTAGTGAACTCGGTCAGACCGAGTCACAGTTCGGTGGCTCCGAGATTGCTAGGGTTTCACAGAGAATTGAATTCGGTCGCACCGATTTGCAGTTTTCAGTCAGACTGAAAAGCACATTTGCAATGGCCTAAGCCAAATCGGTGGGACCGATTTCTACAACTCGGTCGGTCCGAGATGAGTTCGGCGGAGACCTAACCCTAAATTTTCGAAAAAAACCTAACCTAAAGGGAGTTTTCTCTGGATAGATTGATTTCATACTTGGTACTGATCATGGCAAAGCATTTGTTAGAAATATGCCCTAGAGGCAATAATAAAATGGTTATTATTGTATTTCCTTGTTCATGATAATTGTCTATTGTTCATGCTATAATTGTATTAACCGGAAACCGTAATACATGTGTGAATACATAGACCACAACATGTCCCTAGTAAGCCTCTAGTTGACTAGCTTGTTGATCAATAGATGGTCATGGTTTCCTGACCATGGACATTGGATGTCATTGATAACGGGATCACATCATTAGGAGAATGATGTGATGGACAAGACCCAATCCTAAGCCTAGCACAAGATCGTGTAGTTCGTATGCTAAAGCTTTTCTAATGTCAATCATCATTTTCTTAGACCATGAGATTGTGCAACTCCCGGATACCGTAGGAATGCTTTGGGTGTACCAAACGTCACAACGTAACTGGGTGGCTATAAAGGTGCACTGCGGGTATCTCCGAAAGTGTCTGTTGGGTTGGCACGAATCGAGACTGGGATTTGTCACTCTGTGTAAACGGAGAGGTATCTCTGGGCCCACTCGGTAGGACATCATTATAATGTGCACAATGTGACCAAGGAGTTGATCACGGGATGATGTGTTACGGAACGAGTAAAGAGACTTTCCGGTAACGAGATTGAATAAGGTATCAGGATACCGACGATCGAATCTCGGGCAAGTACTATACCGGCAGACAAAGGGAATTGTATACAGGATTGATTGAATCCTTGACATCGTGGTTCATCCGATGAGATCATCGTGGAACATGTGGGAGCCAACATGGGTATCCAGATCCCGCTGTTGGTTATTGGCCGGAGAGTTGTCTCGGTCATGTCTACATGGTTCCCGAACCCGTAGGGTCTACACACTTAAGGTTCGATGATGCTAGGGTTATAGGGAAAGTATGTACGTGGTTACCGAATGTTGTTTGGAGTCCCGGATGAGATCCCGGACGTCACCAGGAGTTCCGTAATGGTCCGAAGGTAAAGATTTATATATGGGAAGTCCCGTTTTGGTCACCGGAAAAGTTTCAGGTGCTATCGGTAACGTACCGGGACCACCGGGAGGGTCCCGGGGGTCCACCAGGTGGGGCCACCAGCCCCAGAAGGCTGCGTGGGCCAAGTGTGGGAGGGGACCAGCCCCAGGTAGGCTAGTGCGCCCCCCACCAAGGCCCAAGGCACAGGGAGAGTGGGAGGGGGCAAACCCTAGGTCCAGATGGGCCTTAAGGCCCACCCTAGGGCGCCCCCCTCTCTCCCTCTCCCCTCTGGCCGCCACCCTAGATGGGATCTAGGGCTGCCTCCCCCCCTTGGGGAGGGAACCCTAGAGTGGGCGGAGCCCCTCCCCTCCCCCTATATATACTTGAGGTATGGGGCTGCCCAACACATGATTTGATCTCTCTCTTGGCGCAGCCCTACCCCTCTCCCTCCTCGTCTCTCGTAGTGCTTGGCGAAGCCCTGCTAGAGTGCCACGCTCCTCCACCACCACCATGCCGTCGTGCTGCTGCTGGACGGAGTCTTCCCCAACCTCTCCTTCTCCCCTTGCTGGATCAAGGCGTGGGAGACGTCACCGGGCTGTACGTGTGTTGAACGTGGAGGCGCCATTGTTCGACGCTTAGATCGGAATCGACCGCGATCTGAATCGCTGCGTGTACGACTCCACCAACCGCGTTCTTGTAACGCTTCCGCATTGCGATCTTCAAGGGTATGAAGATGCACTCCTCTCTCTCGTTGCTAGTCTCTCCATAGATTGATCTTGGTGACACGTAGGAATTTTTTTGAATTTCTGCTACGATCCCCAACAGTGGCATCATGAGCTAGGTCTATGCGTAGATTCTATGCACGAGTAGAACACAAAGTAGTCGTGGGCGATGATTTGTTCAATTTGCTTGACGTTACTAGTCTTATCTTGATTCAGCGGCATTGTGGGATGAAGCGGCCCGGACCGACCTTACACATACGCTTACGTGAGACTGGTTCCACCGACTGACATGCACTAGTTGCATAAGGTGGCTAGCGGGTGTCTGTCTCTCCCACTTTAGTCGGATCGGATTCGATGAAGAGGGTCCTTATGAAGGGTAAATAGAAATTGGCATATCACGTTGTGGTTTTGGCGTAGGTAAGAAACGTTCTTGCTAGAAACCTATAGCAGGCACATAAAAACTTGCAACAACAATTAGAGAACGTCTAACTTGTTTTTGCAGCATTTGCTATGTGATGTGATATGGCCAAAAGGATGTGATGAATGATATATGTGATGTATGAGATTGATCATGTTCTTGTAATAGGAATCACGACTTGCATGTCGATGAGTATGACAACCGGCAGGAGCCATAGGAGTTGTCTTAATCTATTTGTGACCCGCGTGTCAATGAAAATGCCATGTAATTACTTTACTTTATTTCTAACCGTTAGCCATAGTAGTAGAAGTGGTAGTTGGCGAGGCAACTTCATGAAGACACGATGATGGAGATCATGGTGTCATGCCGGTGACGATGGTGTTCATGCCGCGCCTCGAAGATGGAGATCAAAGGCGTAAGATGATATTGGCCATATCATGTCACTTTATGATTTGCATGTGATGTTTGTCATGTTTACATCTTATTTGCTTAGAACGACGGTAGCATAAATAAGATGATACGTCACTAAAATTTCAAGAAAGTGTTCCCCCTAACTGTGCACCGTTGCTAAGGTCTGTTGTTCCGAAGCACCACGTGATGATCGGGTGTGATAGGTTCTAACGTTCGCATACAACGGGTGTAAGCCAGATTTACACACGCAATACACTTAGGTTAACTTGACGAGCCTAGCATGTACAGACATGGCCTCGGAACACGAAAGACCGAAAGGTCGAACATGAGTCGTATAGTGGATACGATCAACATGAAGATGTTCACCGATGATGACTAGTCCGTCTCACGTGATGATCAGACACGGCCTAGTTGACTCGGATCATGTATCACTTAGATGACTAGAGGGATGTCTATCTAAGTGGGAGTTCATTGAATAATTTGATTAGATGAACTTAATTATCATGAACATAGTCAAAAGGTCTTTGCAAATTATGTCGTAGCTCACGCTTTGGTTCTACTGTTTTAGATATGTTCCTAGAGAAAATCTAGTTGAGAGTTGACAGTAGCAACTATGCGGACTAGGTCCGTAAACTGAGGATTGTCCTCATTTTTGCATAGAAGGATTATGTCCTTAATGCACCGCTCAGTGTGCTGATCCTCGAGCGTCGTCTGTAGATGTTGGGAAACATCTGACATACATGTTTTGATGACTACGTGATAGTTCAGTGCATAATGCTAACGGTTTAGAATTGTGGCACCAAAGACGGTTTTTGAAACGTCGCAGAACATATGAGATGTTCCAAAGACTGAAATTGGGATTTCAGACTAGTGCCCACGTCAAGAGGTATGAGACCTCTGACAAGTTTCTTAAGCCTGCAAACTAAGGGAGAAAAGCTCAATCGTTGAGCATGTCCTCAGATTGTCTGAGTACTACAATCGCTTGAATCGAGTGGGAGTTAATCTTCCAGATGAGATAGTGATGATTCTCCATAGTCACTGCCACCAAGCTATTGGAGCTTCGTGATGAACTATAACATATCAGGGATAGACATGATGATCCTTGAGCAACTCACGATGTTTGACACCGCGAAAGTAGAAATCAAGTAGGAGCATCAATTGTTGATGGTTAAACCACTAGTTTCAAGAAGGGCAAGGGAAAGAAGGGATACTTCATGAGACGGAAAATCAGTTGCTGCTCTAGTGAAGAAACCCAAGGTTGAACCAAACCCGAGACTAAGTGCTTCTGTAATGAGGGAACGATCACTGAAGCAGAACTACCCTAGATACTTGGTAGATGAGAAGGCTGGCAAGGTCGACAGAAGTATTTTGGAAATACATTATATTAATGTGTACTTTACTAGTACTCCTAGTAGCACCAGGGTATTAAAATACCGGTTCAGTTGCTAAGTGTTAGTAACTCGATATAAAAAGCTACAGAATAAACGGAGACTAGCTGAAGGTGAGATGACGATAAGTGTTGGAAGTGTTTAGAAGGTTGATATGATCAAGCATCGCATGCTCCCTTTACCATCGAGATTGGTGTTAAACCTAAATAATTGTTGTTTGGTGTTTGTGTTGAGCATAGACATGATTGGATTATGTTTATCGCAATACGGTTATTCATTTAAGGAGAATAATGGTTACTCTGTTTATTTGAATAATACCTTCAATGGTCTTGCACCTAAATGAATGGTTCATTGAATCTCGATCATAGTGATACACATGTTCATGCCAAAAGATATAAGATAGTAATGATAGTACCACATACTTGTGGCACTGCCATTAGAGTCATATTGGTATAAAAACGCATGAAGAAGCTCCATGTTGATGGATCTTTGGACTCACTCGTTGAGGGAGTCCTGGATTAGGGGGTGTCCGGATAGCCGGACTATACCTTCGGCCGGACTCCTGGACTATGAAGATACAAGATTGAAGACTTCGTCCCGTGTCCGGAAGGGACTTTCCTTGGCGTGGAAGGCAAGCTTGGCGATACAGATATGTAGATCTCCTACCATTGTAATCGACTCTGTGTAACCCTAGCCCTCTCCGGTGTCTATATAAACCGGAGGGTTTTAGTCCATAGGACGAACAACAATCATACCATAGGCTAGCTTCTAGGGTTTAGCCTCTCTGATCTCGTGGTAGATCTACTCTTGTACTACCCATATCATCAATATTAATCAAGCAGGACGTAGGGTTTTACCTCCATCAAGAGGGCCCGAACCTGGGTAAAACATCGTGTCCCCTGCCTCCTGTTACCATCCGGCCTAGATGCACAGTTCGGGACCCCCTACCCCAGATCCGCCGGTTTTGACACCGACATTGGTGCTTTCATTGAGAGTTCCTCTGTGTCGTCACTTTTAGGCCCGATGGCTTCTCCGATCATCAACAGCGATGCGATCCAGGGTGAGACTTTTCTCCCCTGACAGATCTTCGTATTCGGCGGCTTTGCACTACGGGCCAATTTGCTTGGTCATCTGGAGCAGATCGAAAGCTACGCCCTTGGCCATCAGGTCAGATTTGGAAGTTTGAACTACACGGCCGACATCCGCGGAGACTTGATCTTCGACGGATTCGAACCACAGCCGAGGGCGCCGCACTGTCACGATGGGCATGATTTAGCTCTGCCGCCGAACAGTGCCCTGGAGGCCGCACCTGTGTCCGCTCCGACCCCTAGCTCGGAGCCGATCACACCAACCGAGGATGGGTGGTTAGACACCGCCTTGGGGGCTGCAATCTCTACGGCGATCGAGCCGAACACCAGCCCTATTCTCTGCGAAGCCCGTGACTCCAAGGAGCCGAACTCCTCTCCAGACTCCGAGCCCTCCGCACCCCGACCGATCGAACCCGATTGGGCGCCGATCATGGAGTTCACCGCCGCGGACATCTTTCAGCACTCACCCTTCGGCGATATGCTGAATTCACTAAAGTCTCTCTCTTTGTCAGGAGAGCCCTGGCCGGACTATGGTCAGCAAGGTTGGGATGCGGATGATGAAGAAATTCAAAGCCCACCCACCACCCACTTCGTAGCCATTGTCGATGATTTAACCGACATGCTCGACCTCGACTCTGAAGACATCGACGGTATGGACGCCGATGCAGGAGACGATCACGAACCAGCGCCTATAGGGCACTGGAAAGCCACCTCATCGTATGATATATACATGGTGGACACCCCAAAAGAAGGCAATGGCGATGGAACAGCGGAGGAGGACCCCTCCAAGAAGCAGCCTAAGCGCCGACATCAGCGGCGCCGCTCTAAATCCTGCCAGAAAACGGTGATTCCGGCACGGGAGATAATAACACCCCGGACAGTGCCGAAGACAACCATCTCCAGCAAGATTCAGCACAGGAGGATAGAGAAGCCAGCCCTCATGAGAGAGCGGCAGACAGAGAGGTCGAGGACGATAATTATATGCCTCCCTCCGAAGACGAGGCAAGCCTCGACGACGACGAATTTGTCGTGCCAGAGGATCCCGTCGAACAAGAGCATTTCAAATGCAGGCTTATGGCCATGACGAGCAGCCTCAAGGAAAAATAGCAACATCTTAGAGCTGATCAAGATTTGCTAGCCGACAGATGGACTGAAGTCCTTGCGGCCGAAGAGTAAGAACTCGAACACCCCTCCAAGAGCTACCCAAAGCGCAGGTTGCTACCCCAATTAGAGGAGGAAGCACCTAAACCTACATCACCAGCGCATGATGCGGCCGACCGGCCACCCCGTGGCCGCGACAGAGAGGCCTCTCGGCCCTCCACTCAAGCCGCACTCCGGTGCCGCTCAAAAAATACCAAGGCATGGGAAAATGCGCCAGACCTGCGAGACATATTGGAGGACAAGGCAAGGCAAACAAGATCGATCTACGGATCACGTGGGCACCCCACGGCACGAGACGGTACTCGTCACGCCGGATACAGTAAATCCGGCCGGGCCAAACACAGTAGACAAAGCTCGTTTGAGCTGCGTCGTGATATAGCCCAATACAGAGGCGCCTCACACCCACTATGCTTCACAAATGAAGTAATGGATCATCAAATCCCCGAGGGTTTGAAACCCGTGAACATCGAATCATACGATGGCACAACAGATCATGCGGTATGGATCGAGGACTACCTCCTTCATATCCACATGGCCCGCGGTGATGACCTACACGCCATCAAATACCTCCCACTCAAGCTTAAAGGACCAGCTCGGCATTGGCTTAACAACTTGCTAGCAGAATCAATTGGTTGTTGGGAGGACCTGGAAGCCGCATTCCTCGACAATTTCCAGGGCACTTATGTGCGACCACCAGACGCCGATAACCTAAGCCACATAATTCAACAGCCAGAGGAATCGGCCAGACAATTCTGGACACGGTTCCTAACCAAGAAAAATCAAATCGTCGATTGTCCGGACGCAGAGGCCCTAGCAGCCTTCAAGCATAACATCCGCGACGAGTGGCTTGCACGGCACCTAAGACAGGAAAAGCCGAAATCTATGGCAGCCCTCACGACAATTATGACCCACTTTTGCGCGGGAGAAGACAGCTGGCTAGCTCGCAGCAATAACATGACCAAGAGCCCTGGTAATTCGGATACCAAGGAAAACAGTGGCAGGTCGCGTCGCAACAAGCAAAAGCGCCGCATTAACAGCGACAATGCCGAGGATACGATAGTTAATGCCGGATTCAAAGGCTCTAAACCCGGTCAGCGGAAAAAGCCATTCAAAAGAAATACTCCGGGCCCGTCCAGTTTGGACCGAATAGTCGACCGCTCATGCCAGATACATGGCACCCCCGAAAAACCAGCCAATCACACTAATAGGGATTGTTGGGTGTTCAAGCAGGCAGGCAAGTTAAATGCCGAAAGCAGAGACAAGGGGCTGCATAGCGATGACGAGGAGGAGCCCCGGCCGCCGAACAACAGTGGACAGAAAGGTTTTCCCCCACAAGTGCGGACGGTGAACATGATATACGCAACCCACGTCCCCAAGAGGGAGCGGAAGCGTGCGCTAAGGGACGTATACACGATGGAGCCAGTCGCCCCAAAGTTCAACCCATGGTCTTCCTGCCCGATCACTTTTGATCGAAGGGACCACCCCACTAGCATCCGTCATGGCGGATTCGCCGCATTGGTTTTAGACCCAATTATTGACGGATTTCACCTCACTAGAGTCCTTATGGACAGCGACAGCAGCCTGAACCTGCTTTATCAGGATACAGTGTGGAAAATGGGCATCGATCCCTCGAGGATTAAACCCACCAGAACGGCCTTTAAAGGCGTCATACCAGGTGTAGAAGCCAACTGTACAGGTTCAGTTACACTTGAAGTGGTCTTCGGATCTCTGGATAATTTCCGAAGCGAGGAGTTAATCTTCGACATAGTCTCGTTCCGTAGTGGCTATCACGCACTGCTCGGGCGAACCGCATTTGCCAAGTTCAATGCGGTGCCGCACTACGCATACCTCAAGCTCAAGATGCCAGGCCCTCGAGGCGTCATCACGGTCAATGGAAACACCGAACTCTCTCTCCGAACGGAGGAGCATACGGCGGCTATCGCAGCGGAAGTACAAATCAGCCTCTCAAGGAAATTCTCTAGTCCGGCCATTAAACGTCTGGACACCGTCAAGCACGCCCGGAGTAACCTACACCAAGACCGCCCGACACGTTCAAAGCAAGCGTAACAATGCGGCCCCAACCCGAGCCCTCGCAAACTTGCGAAACCAGTGCTGCGCGTACATAACTACACTCTAGAAATACTATGGGCACAGGGGGAGGGGCACCATCACGGCACACCCGAAATGCGGCTTAAACCGCACTAGGGGCTGCCGATTTCTTAATTTTCTCTTATTTTCAGGACTCCATTCTTCGGAAGGCCTGTCCGGTAGTACAATTGCTGCACAAACGATACAACCAGGGAAGCAGAAAGCTACGCTGCACTACGGAACTCTAAGGTGGTCTCTATAACGAGCAGTATACCCGTTTCGCATAACATTCCGCAGCTCGCCCCTGGAAAGGACATATTTGATAGTCCCATCTTTTGCTTATCGCACAATTTGTATCGTTCTGCTTTGATTGCAGCTTTTTAAAATAAACAATGCATAGCTTCTGTCTATTATTGCATTACCTCTTTTTTACGAATATATGTTCATTAATGACATGTTGCACCCATACACTTTGGTACGGCCAATATGCCAGGGGCTTAAGTACCCCACAACATGGTGTGAGAAGTCCGAACACTTTCACAAGTGCGGCACCCCAAACTTATAGCATTATATGCATCGGCTCCGAATCATGTCTTGGGTCAATAGTTGGGTTTGCCCGGCTCCTATGTTTTGGTACCTTACGTTCCGTTATATCGGCTAAGGTAGCACTAGGAGAACTACTGCGATTGTGCCCCAGTTGAGCTGGGCTAAGCACCTCAGTTGAGAAAGCTAAAATTGATCGTCATGATGAGGCGAGAGCTGGTCGCTGTTCGAGAGGTTTTCGAGTCCCTAAAGACTTATGCCGCTTAGAGCGAGGAGTCAGCTTTGTCCGGCCTAGGCATGGATAGCGCCCCGAACTCGGTCTTCCGAACACTAGGGGCTTTGCCGAAATTTAAAATTATAGAATTCTATGGCTAAGTGAGAGTGTTCAAGCATTATAGTCCGATTGTCTTGTTTGTTGTGTTGAGCGCCTCCCTCGAAGGACCCACAAATGGGAAAAAGAGCGCTCATGTTTATCCCGAACACCCCAGCACTCGTGCCATGGGGGCAGAAGCCGACGACTCGCCATCTCTCAAATTTGATAAACGGCCGCACAGAAGGTAATATTTTAAATTCAAAAAGCATTGCTTAGCGCACATGAACAAGTTTTCAGCGCACAGGACAAAACGAGCGAGTTCACTGAAAAATTACATTCATGGAACATTCATCCGCCACAAGGCGGGCATCCTTCAGAACACCCTCATAATACATCTCGGGCTTGCGATGCTCCTTGCCCGGCGGTGGCCCGTCCTTCACAAGCTTCTCAGCATCCAGCTTGCCCCAGTGCACCTTCTCACGGGCAAGCGCCCTACGGGCACCCTCGATGCATACGGAGCGCTTGATGACTTCAAGCCTTGGACAGGCCTCCACCAGCCGCCTCACCAGCCCGAAGTAGCTCCCAGGCATGGCCTCTCCAGGCCACCGCCGGACTATGAGGCCCTTCATGGCCTGTTCGGCCACCTTATGGAGCTCGACCAGCTATTTCAGCTGGTTGCTTAAGGGCACCGGGTGTTCGGCCTCAGCATACTGAGACCAGAACACCTTCTCCGTCGAGCTTCCCTCCTCGGCTCGGTAGGAGGCGGCGGCATCCGACACGCTACGGGGCAAGTCTGCGAATGCTCCTGGAGAGCTCCGGATTCGGGTAAGTGACAAGTAATTCACTTTTACGTGCTTGCTTTGCATAAAGAATGCCTTACCTGCCGCTATCTTTTTTACATAGAGCATCAGGGGCTACTGTCTATGCGGTAATATTTTTACATATTCTTTACTTACTCAAAGCCTGTTAGAAGGCTGGCACAGGCTTCAGTCAGTCCGCTCTTGGCGGACTGAACCTTCTGGATCACCGCACTCATAATAGTGCGGTGCTCCTCGTCGATGGAGGCGCTGTTAAGCGTCTCCAGCAAATTGTCCGGTGCCTCCGGTTGGACGGAGGTCACCAGCTCGGTAGGCTTGCTCCTCTTGGAAGGAGGCTGCCTACCAGAGTCCGGAACCGTTGAAGGTTCCGACGCGGTGTCCGGCTCAAAGCCAGACTTAGAGCCCTTAGGGGTTCTACCCCCTTCACGCCTGGAGTCCGGGAGGTCGCCTTGCGGCGCCTCCAGGGCCACCTCCTCCTGGCTTGGAGCCTGTTGGGACAACACCTCGGCATCGTCCGTACGGTGGGGGGAGGTAGCCGTCGGAAGCAAATTCACATCCGACGAATCCAGGGAACCGCTCGACGACACGTCGAGCCGGTCTTTGGGTGGACTGCATAAACATGTTTGACATAAGGAAAAGCTGTGCAATGGAGGAATACTATGAATCACTCTGGTATCTGGACACTTACGATCTCGCCAGGGTCTTGGCCCTGTGTGGCCACTCCTCTTCGCCATCGTTGGCGTTGGTGGAGCCGTCCGGAGGAAGGGTTTTCCCCTTCTTGGACCCTTCGGCCTCCCTAGTTGGGGCGGCCTTCCTTTTCTTCTCTCCCCCCGCTGGAGGGGGAGAGGTATCTTCTTCCTCCTCCTCGTCTTCACGGGAGGAGTGCATCTTGGAGTCGTCGGATGATGAATCCGACACCCCCATACGCCGGGCACTCTTTCGAGTCCCCGTGGCCTTCTTCTCCGGCACCACATAGGGTGCCGGAACCAGCAGCTTCGCCAAGCGAGCGTCCGCTGGGCCTTCGTGCAAAGGAGCCGGACAGTTGATCTGTCCGGACGTCTCCTGCCAATCCTGTCAAAGGTAAGGGAGCTTAGATCCCTCATGGAGTCAAAACTATAAAAAACTAATACCCTGTAAAAGGTAAAAACAGCTTACCGCACGAGCACGACGCTGCGTGCTGAATCCGCGATCCTCGGTAGCGGATGCGGGGGCCTCGGCGCCCTTGAAAAGCACCTTCCAGGCATCTTCGTACGTTGTGTCGAAGAGCCTGCTCAGAGTTCGGTGCTGCGGCTGGTCGTACTCCCACAAGTTGAAAGCCCGTTGTTGACACGGGAGGATCCGGTGGATGAGCATAACCTGGACTACGTTGACAAGTTTGAGCTTCTTGTCCACCAGGGTTTGGACGCATGTCTGGAGTCCGGCCAGCTCTCCTTCTTTACCCCACGACAGGCCCATCTCTTTCCAGGAGGTGAGCCGCGTAGGGGGTCCGGATCGGAACTCGGGGGCTGCGACCCATTCAGGGTCGCGCGGCTCGGTGATGTAAAACCACCCCGATTGCCACCCCTTTAGGGACTCCACGAAGGAGCCCTCGGGCCATAGGACGTTGGGCATCTTGCCCACCATGGCGCCTCCGCACTCTGCCTGGGTGCCGCGCACCACCTTCGGCTTGACATTGAAAGTCTTGAGCCATAGGCCGAAATGGGGGCGGATGCAGAAGAAAGCCTTGCACACGACGATAAACGCCGAGATGTTGAGGACAAAGTTCGGGGCCAGATCATGGAAATCCAGGCCATAGTAGAACATGAGCCCCCGGACAAATGGGTGGAGAGGGAAGCCCAGTCCGCGGAGGAAATGGGGGGAGGAACACCACCCTCTCATGGGGCCTAGGGGTGGGGATGATCTGCCCCTCTTCGGGAAGCCGGTGCGCAATGTCGTTAGACAAGTATCCGGCCTTCCTCAGTTTTTTGATGTGTCCCTCTGTGACAGAGGAGACCATCCACTTGCCTCCCGCTCCGGACATGGCTGGAGAAGGTTGAGGTGGGGTGTGCGGACTTGGGCGCTGGAGCTCGAGTGCGCGGAAATGGATAGGCAAAGGAGGAAGAAGGCGTGGATGAAAAGGTGGATCCTTATCCCCTTATATGGGCGGACGCGACTATGCGCCCCCACCAGCCTGGTAAAACTTGCTTATCTCCCAAGCGCCGTAGTCAATGGCGCGGTTGGGTTACCCACACCCGTATTGATGAGAATCCCGGAATAAGGGGACACGATCTCTGCTTTAACAAGACGTGCCAAGGAAACAGCCTCGCTAAACGCGCTAAGGTGGGACAGTAAAACGATTCGAATAAAGACTTGGCCGTGATGTGATGTCACGCTACGGAATACGTCAGCAGATTAGATTTGTGTAAATATTATTCTCTCTATGGCAATATGTGGAAACTTATTTTGCAAAGCCGGACACTACATTTGTGTTCAAAATCTTCTATGAAGTATTTGGAGGAGGAGCCCGCCTTGCAATGCCGAAGACAATCTGCGCGCCGGACTCGTCGTCATTGAAGCCTGGTTCAGGGGCTACTGAGGGAGTCCTGGATTAGGGGGTGTCCAGATAGCCGGACTATACCTTCGGCCAGACTCCTGGACTATGAAGATACAAGATTGAAGACTTCGTCCCGTGTCCGGAAGGGACTTTCCTTGGCGTGGAAGGCAAGCTTGGCGATACAGATATGTAGATCTCCTACCATTGTAACTGACTCTGTGTAACCCTAGCCCTCTCCGGTGTCTATATAAACCGGAGGGTTTTAGTCCATAGGACGAACAACAATCATACCATAGGCTAGCTTCTAGGGTTTAGCCTCTCTGATCTCGTGGTAGATCTACTCTTGTACTACCCATATCATCAATATTAATCAAGCAGGACGTAGGGTTTTACCTCCATCAAGAGGGCCCGAACCTGGGTAAAACATCATGTCCCCCGCCTCCTGTTACCATCTGGCCTAGACGCACAGTTCGGGACCCCCTACCCGAGATCCGCCGGTTTTGACACCGACACTCGTTTTGAAAAGATTGAGACATGCGAACCATGTCTATTGGTAGATATGCATGAAGAAACTCCATACAGATGGATCGTTCGGACTCACTTGATTTTGAATCACTTGAGACATGCAAATCATACCACATGGGCAAGCTGACTGAAAGGCCTCATTTTCAGTAAGATGGAACAAGAAAGCAACTTGTTGGAAATAATACATTTTGATGTGTGCAGTCCAATGAGTGCTGAGGCACGCAGTGGATATCGTTATGTTCTTACTTCACAGATGATTTGAGTAGATGCTGAGTATATTTACTTGATGAAACACAAGTCTGAATTATTGAAAGGTTTAAGTAATTTCAGAGTGAAGTTGAAGATCATTGTGACAAGATGACAAAATGTCTTTGATATGATCATAGAGATGAATATCTGAGTTACGAGTTTGGCACACAATTAAGACATTGTGGAAATTGTTTCACAACTAATACCGCCTGGACCACCATAGTGTGATGGTGTGTCCGACATCATAACTGCACCCTATTGGATATGGTGCATACCATGATGTCTCTTATCGAATTACCACTATCGTTTATGGGTTAGGCATTAGAGACAACCACATTCACTTTAAATAGGGCACCACACAATTCCGTTGAGACGATACCGTATGAACTATGGTTTAGAGAAACCTAAGCTGTCGTTTCTTAAAAGTTTGGGGCTGCAATGCTTATGTGAAAAAGTTTCAGGCTGATAAGCTCGAACCCAAAGCGGATAAATGCATCTTCATAGAATGCCCAAAAATAGTTGGGTATACCTCCTATTTCAGATCTGGAAGCAAAAGTGATTGTTTCTAGAAACGGGTCCTTTCTCGAGGAAAAGTTTCTCTCGAAAGAATTGAGTGGGAGGATGGTGGATACTTGATGAGGTTATTGAACTGTCACTTCAACTAGTGTGTAGCAGGGCACAGGAAGTTGTTCCTGTGGCACCTACACCAATTGAAGTGGAAGCTTATGATAGTGATCATGAAACTTCGGATCAAGTCACTACCAAACCTCATAGGTCGACAAGGATGTGTACTACTTCAGAGTGGTACGTAATCCTGTCTTGGAAGTCATGTTGCTAGACAACAATGAACCTACGAGCTATGGAGAAGTGATGGTGGGCCCGGATTCCGACGAATGGCTCGAGGCCATAAAATCCGAGAGAGGATCCATGTATAAAACAAAGTATAGAATTCGAAAGAACTACTTGATGGTCGTAAGCCTATTGGGTGCAGATGGATTTTAAAAGGAAGACATAAAATGATGGTAAGTTTCACCATTAAGAAAGCTCGACTTGTCGTTAAGATGTTTCCCGACAAGTTCAAGGAGTTGACTACGATGAGACTTTCTCACTCGTAGCGATGCTAAGAGTCTGTTGGAATTATGTTAGCAGTTACTGCATTATTTATGAAATCTTGTAGATAGGATGTCAAAACATTGTTTCCTCGACATTTTTCTTGAGGAAAGGTTGCATGTGATACAACCAGAAGGTGTTGTCAATCCTGAAAGATGCTGACAAGTATGCAAAGCTCCAGCAATCCTTCTAAGGACTGGAGTAAGCTTATCGGAGTTGGAATGTATGCTTTGATGAGATGATCAAAGATTTTGGGTTTATACAAAGTTTATGAGAAACTTGTATTTCCAAAGAAGTGAGTGGGAGCACTATAGAATTTTTGATGAGTATATGTTGTTGACATATTGTTGATCAAAAATGATGTAGAATTTCTGGAAAGCATGCAGGGTTATTTGAAAAGTGTTTTTCGATGGAAAACCTGGATTAAGCTACTTGAACATTGAGCATCAAGATCTATAAGGATAGATCAAAAACACTTAATAGTACTTTCAGATGAATACATACTGTGACAAGATTTTGAAGGAGTTCAAAATAGATCAGCAAAGAAGGAGTTCTTGGCTGTGTTACAAGGTGTGAGTATTGAGTAAGACTCAAGACCTGACCACGGCAGAAGAGAGAGAAAGGACGAAGGTCGTCCCCTATGCTTTAGACGTAGGCTCTGTAGTATGCTATGCTGTGTACCGCACCTGAAGTGTGCCTTGCCATGAGTCAGTCAAGGGGTACAAGAGTGATCCAGGAATGGATCACATGACAGCGGTCGAACTTATCCTTAGTAACTAGTGGACTAAGGAATTTTCTCGATTATGGAGGTGGTAAAAGAGTTTGTCGTAAAGGGTTACGTCGATGCAAACTTTGACACTAATCCGGATGACTCTGAGGAGTAAACCGGATTCATATAGTAGAGCAGTTATTTGGAATAGCTCCAAGTAGCGCGTGGTAGCTACATCTACAAGATGACATAGAGATTTGTAAAGCACACATGGATCTAAAAGGTTCAGACCCATTGACTGATAAACCTCTCTCACAAGCAAGATATGAACACACCCCATGGGTGTTGGATTCACTACAATCACATAGTGATGTGAACTAGATTATTGACTCTAGTGCAAGTGGGAGACTGTTGGAAATATGCCCTAGAGGCAATAATAAAATGGTTATTATTGTATTTCCTTGTTCATGATAATTGTCTATTGTTCATGCTATAATTGTATTAACCGGAAACCGTAATACATGTGTGAATACATAGACCACAACATGTCCCTAGTAAGCCTCTACTTGACTAGCTCGTTGATCAATAGATGGTCATGGTTTCCTAACCATGGACATTGGATGACATTGATAACAGGATCACATCATTAGTAGAATGATGTGATGGACAAGACCCAATCCTAAGCCTAGCACAAGATCGTGTAGTTCGTATGCTAAAGCTTTTCTAATGTCAAGTATCATTTCCTTAGACCATGAGATTGTGCAACTCCCAGATACCGTAGGAATGCTTTGGGTGTACCAAACGTCACAACGTAATTGGGTGGCTATAAAGGTGCACTGCGGGTATCTCCGAAAGTGTCTGTTGGGTTGGCACGAATCGAGACTGGGATTTGTCACTCAGTGTAAACAGAGAGGTATCTCTGGGCCCACTTGGTAGGGCATCATTATAATGTGCACAATGTGACCAAGGAGTTGATCACGGGATGATGTGTTACGGAACGAGTAAAGAGACTTGCCGGTAACGAGATTGAACAAGGTATCGGGATACCGACGATCGAATCTCGGGCAAGTACTATACCGGTAGACAAAGGGAATTGTATACGGGGTTGATTGAATCCTTGGCATCGTGGTTCATCCGATGTGATCATCGTGGAACATGTGGGATCCAACATGGGTATCCAGATCCTGCTGTTGGTTATTGGCCGGAGAGTTGTCTCGGTCATGTCTACATGGTTCCCGAACCCGTAGGGTCTACACACTTACGGTTCGATGACGCTAGGGTTATAGGGAAAATATGTACGTGGTTACAGAATGTTGTTCGGAGTCCCGGATGAGATCCCGGATGCCACGAGGAGTCCCCGAATGGTCCGGAGGTAAAGATTTATATATGGGAAGTCCCGTTTTGGTCACGGAAAAAGTTTCAGGTGCTATCGGTAACGTAGCGGGACCACCGAGAGGGTCCCGGGGGTCCACCGGGTGGGACCACCAGCCCCAGAAGGCTGCGTGGGCCAAGTGTGGGAGGGGACCAGCCCCAGGTAGGCTGGTGCGCCACCCCACCAAGGCCCAAGGCGCAGGGAGAGTGGGAGGGGGCAAACCCTAGGTCCAGATGGGCCTTAAGGCCCACCCTAGGGCGCCCCCCCTCTCTCTCCCCTCTGGCCGCCACCCTAGATGGGATCTAGGGCTGCCGCCCCCCTTGGGGAGGGAACCCTAGAGTGGGCACAGCCCCTCCCCTCCCCCTATATATACTTGAGGTATGGGGCTGCCCAACACATGATTTGATCTCTCTCTTGGCGCAGCCCTACCCCTTGTTGGGTAACGTAGCAGAAATTCAAAATTTTCCTACGTGTCACCAAGATCTATCTATGGAGAAACCAGCAACGAGGGGAAGGAGAGTGCATCTACATACCCTTGTAGATCGCTATGCGGAAGCGTTCAAGAGAACGGGGTTGAAGGAGTCGTACTCGTTCGTGATCCAAATCACCGGAGATCCTTAGTGCCGAACGGACGGCACCTCCGTGTTCAACACACGTACAACCCGGTGACGTCTCCCATGCCTTGATCCAGCAAGGAGAGAGGGAGAGGTTGAGGAAGACTCCATCCAGCAGCAGCACAACAGCGTGGTGGTGGTGGAGGAGCGTGGTACTCCAGCAGGGCTTCGCCAAGCACCACAAGAGATGAGGAGGGAGGGGAGTAGGGCTGCGCCAGGGAGAGATCAAATCGTGTGTCTTGCAGCCCCCTAACCTCAAGTATATATAGGGGAGGGAGGAGGGGTGCGCCCCCTCTAGGGTTCCCACCCCTAGGGGGCGGCAGCCCTAGATGGGAAGGAGGGGTGGCCAAGAGGGGGAGAGGGGGCGCGCCTAGGTGGGCCTTAGGCCCATCTGCCCTAGGTTTCCCTTTCTCCTCTAGGCTGCCGCCTTGGGCCTTGTGGAGGCGCACAGCCCACTCAGGGCTGGTCCCTTCCCCTTTGGCCCATGCAAGCCTCCGGGGCTGGTGTCCCCACTTGGTGGACCCCCGCGGACCCTCCCGTGGTCCCGGTACGTTACCCGATAAACCCGAAACTTTTCCGGTGACCAAAAAGGACTTCCCATATATAAATCTTTACCTTCCGACCATTCCGAACTTCTCGTGACGTCCGGATCTCATCCGGACTCCGAACCAACATTCGGTAACCATACAAATTCCTTTATAACCCTAGCATCATCGAACCCTTAAGTGTGGTAGACCCTACGGGTTCTTCGGGAACCATGCAGACAATGACCGAGACGTTCTCCGGTCAATAACCAACAGCGGGATCTGGATACCCATGTTGGCTCCCACATGTTCCACGATGATCTCATCGGATGAACCACGATGTCAAGGACTATCAATCCCGTATACAATTCCCTTTGTCTAGCGGTATTGTACTTGCCCGAGATTCGATCGTCGGTATCCCGATACCTTGTTCAATCTCGTTACCGGCAAGTCTCTTTACTCGTTCCGTAACACATCATCCCGTGATCAACTCCTTGATCACATTGTGCACATTATGATGATGTCCTACCGAGTGGGCCCAGAGATACCTCTCCGTTTATCACGGAGTGACAAATCCCAGTCTCGATTCGTGCCAACCCAACAGACACTTTCGGAGATACCTGTAGTGTACCTTTATAGCCACCCAGTTACGTTGTGACGTTTGGCACACCCAAAGCACTCCTACGGTATCCGGGAGTTGCACAATCTCATGGTCTAAGGAAATGATACTTTGACATTAGAAAAAGCTTTAGCATACGAACTACACGATCTTTGTGCTAGGCTTAGGATTGGGTCTTGTCCATCACATCATTCTCCCAATGATGTGATCCCGTTATCAACGACATCCAATGTCCATGGTTAGGAAACCATAACCATCTATTGATCAACGAGCTAGTCAACTAGAGGCTTACTAGGGACATGGTGTTGTCTATGTATCCACACATGTATCTGAGTTTCCTATCAACACAATTCTAGCATGGATAATAAACGATTATCATGAACAAGGAAATATAATAATAATCAATTTATTATTGCCTCTAGGGCATATTTCCAACTGTCTCCCACTTGCACTAGAGTCAATAATCTAGTTCACATCGCCATGTGATTAACACTCACAGGTCACATCGCCATGTGACCAACATCCAAAGAGTTTACTAGTGTCACTAAACTAGTTCACATCATCATGTGATTAAGACTCAATGAGTTCTGGGTTTGATCATGTTTTGCTTATGAGAGAGGTTTTAGTCAACGGGTCTACAACATTCAGATCCGTATGTACTTCGCAAATCTCTAGGTCATATTATAAATGCTGCTTCCACGCTCCACTTCGAGCTATTCCAAATGGTTGCTCCACTATACGTATCCGGTTTGCTACTCAGAGTCATTCGGATAGGTGTTAAAGCTTGCATCGATGTAACCCTTTACGCTGAACTCTTTATCACCTCCATAATCGAGAAACATGTCCTTATTACTCCAAGGACAATTTTGACCACTATCTGGTGATCCACTCCTGGATCACCTTTGTACCCTCTTGCCAGACATGTGGCAAGGCACACATCAGGTGCGGTACTCAGCATGGCATACCGTATAGAGCCTATGACAGAAGCATAGGGGACGACATTCGTCCTTTCTCTTTCTTCTGCCGTGGTCGAGCTTTAAGTCTTAACTTCATACCTTACAACTCAGGCAAGAACTCCTTCTTTGACTGATCCATCTTGAACACCTTTAAGATCATGTCAAGGTATGTGCTCATTTGAAAGTACCATTAAGCGTTTTGATCTACCCTTATAGATCTTGATGCTCAACGTTCAAGTAGCTTAATCCAGGCTTTCCATTGAAAAACACTTTTCAAATAACTCTGCATGCTTTCTAGAGAATCTACATCATTTCCGATCAACAACATGTTAACAACACATACTCATCGGAAATTCTATAGTGCTCCCACTCACTTCTTTGGAAATACAGGTTTCTCTTAAACTTTGTATACACCCAAAATCTTTGATCATCTCATCAAAGCATACATTCCAACTCCGAGATGCTTACTCCAGTCCTTAGAAGGATTGCTGGAGCTTTGCATACTTATTAGCATCTTTCAGGATTGACAAAACCTTCCGGTTGTATCACATACAACCTTTCCTCAAGAAAATCGTCGAGGAAACAATGTTTTGACATCCTATCTGCAAGATTTCATAAATAATGCAGTAATCGCTAATATAATTCCAACAGACTCTTAGCATCGCTACGAGTGAGAAAGTCTCATCATAGTCAACTCCTTGAACTTGTCGGAAAAAATCTTAACGACAAGTCGAGCTTTCTTGATAGTGATACTTACCATCATTGTCCGTCTTACTTTTAAAATCCATCTGTACTTAACAGCCTTACGACCATCGAGCCGTTCTGCCGAAGTCTACACTTTGTTTTCATACATGGATCCTCTCTCGGATTTTATGGCCTCGAGCCATTTATCGGAATCCGGGCCCACCATCGCTTCTCCATGGCTCGTAGGTTCATTGTTGTCTAGCAACATGACTTCCAAGACAGGATTACGTACCACTCTGAAGTAGTACGCATCCTTGTCATCCCATGAGGTTTGGGAGTGACTTGATCCGAAGTCTCATGATCAATATCATAAGCTTCCACTTCAATTGGTGTAGGTGCCACAGGAACAACTTTTTGTGCCCTGCTATACACTAGTTGAAGTGACGGTCAAGTCTCCACCATCCTCCCACTCAATTCTTTCGAGAGAAACTTTTCCTCAAGAAAGGACCCGATTCTAGAAACAATCCCTTATTGCTTTCGGATCTGAGACAGGAGGTATACCCAACTGTTTTGGGTGTCCTATGAAGATGCATTTATCCGCTTTGGGTTCGAGCTTATCAGCCTGAAACTTTTTCACATAAGCGTCGCAGCCCCAAACTTTTAAGAAATGACAGCTTAGGTTTCTCTAAACCATAGTTCATACGGTGTCATCTCATTGAAATTACGTGGTGCCCTATTTAAAGTGAATGTGGTTGTCTCTAATGCCTAACCCATAAACTATCGTGGTAATTCGATAAGAGACATCATGGTATGCATCATATCCAATAGGGTGCAGTTATGATGTTCGGACACACCATCACACTATGGTGTTCCAGGCTATATTAGTTGTGAAACAATTTCCACAATATCTTAATTCTGTGCCAAACTCGTAATTCAGATATTCATCTCTATGATCATATCATAGATATTTTATCCTCTTGTCACGACGATCTTTTAACTTCACCCTGAAATTATTTGAACCTTTCAATAATTCAGACTCGTGATTCATCAAGTAAATATACTCAACATCTACTCAAATCATCTGTGAAGTAAGAACATAACGATATCCACTACACGCCTCAGCACTCATTGGACTGCACACATCAAAATGTATTACTTCCAACAAGTTGCTTTCTAGTTCCATTTTACTGAAAACGAGGCTTTTAGTCATCTTGCCCATGTGGTATGATTTGCATGTCTCAAGTGATTCAAAATCAAGTGAGTCCAAACGGTCCATTTGCATGGAGTTTCTTCATGCATATACACCAATAGATATGGTTCGCATGTCTCAAACTTTTCAAAAATGAGTGAGTCCAAAGATCCATCAACATGGAGCTTCTTCATGCGTTTTATACCAATATGACTCAAATTGCAGTGCCACATTTGTGTGGTACTATCATTAATATCTTATACCTTTGGCATGAAAATGTGTATCACTACGATCGGGATGGTATTATTCAAATAAATAGAGCAACCATTATTCTCCTTAAATGAATAACCGTGTCACGATAGACATAATCCAATCATGTCTATGCTCAACGCAAACACCAAATAACAATTATTTAGGTTTTAATACCAATCTCGATGGTAGAGGGAGCGTACGATATTTGATCAACCTTGGAAATACTTCCAACACATATCGTCATCTCACCTTTAGCTAGTCTCCGTTTATTCCGTAGCTTTTATTTCGAGTTACTAACACTTAGCAACCGAACCGGTATCTAATACCCTGGTGCTACTAGGAGTACTAGTAAAGTACACATTAACATAATGTATATCCAATATACTTCTATCGACAGCCTTCTCATCTACCAAGTATCTAGGGAAATTCTGCTCCAGTGGCTGGTCCCCTTATTACAGAAGCACTTAGTCTCGGGTTTGGGTTCAACTTTGGGTTTCTTCACTAGAGCAGCAGCTGATTTGCCGTTTCATGAAGTATCCCTTCTTGCCCTTGCCCTTCTTGAAACTAGTGGTTTCACCAACCATCAACAATTGATGCTCCTTCTTGATTTCTACTTTTGTGGTGTCAAACATCGTGAATATCTCAAGGATCATCATATATGTCCCCGATACATTATAGTTCATCATGAAGCTCTAGCAGCTTGGTGGTAATGACTTCGGAGAAACATCAATATCTCATATGTAAGATCAACTCCCACTCGATTCAAATGATTTTTGTACTCAGACAATCTGAGCACAAGCTCAACAATTGAGCTTTTCTCCTTAGTTTGTAGGCTAAGAAAATCGTCGGAGGTCTTATACCTCTTGACGTGGGCACGAGCCTGAAATCCCAATTTCAGCCCTCGAAACATCTCATATGTTTCGTGACATTTCAAAACGTCTTCGGTGCCTCAACTCTAAACCGTTTAACTGAACTATCACGTAGTTATCAAAATGTGTATGTCAGATGTTCGCAACATCCACAGACGACGTTCGAGGTTCAGCACACTGAGCGGTGCATTAAGGACATAAGCCTTCTATGAAGCAATGAGGACAATCCTCAGTTTACGGACCTAGTCCGCATAATTGCTACTATCAACTTTCAACTAAATTTTCTCTAGGAACATATCTAAACAGTAGAACTAAAGCGCGAGCCACGACATAATTTGCAAAGACCTTTTGACTATGTTCAGGATAATTAAGTTCATCTTATGAACTCCCACTCAGATAGACATCCCTCTAGTCATCTAAGTGATTACATGATCCGAGTCAACTAGGCCGTGTCCGATCATCACGTGAGACGGACTAGTCATCATTGGTGAACATCTTCATGTTGATCGTATCTACCATACGACTCATGCTCGACCTTTCGGTCTCTTGTGTTCCGAGGCCATGTCTGTACATGCTAGGCTCGTCAAGTCAACCTAAGTGTTTCGCGTGTGTAATTCTGTCTTACACCCATTGTATGTGCACGTTAGAATCTATCACACCCGATCATCACGTGGTGCTTCGAAACAACGAACTGTCGCAACAGTGCACAGTTAGGGGGAACACTTTCTTGAAATTTTAATGAGGAATCATCTTATTTACTACCATTGTTCTAAGCAAATAAGATGCATAAACATGATAAACATCACATGCAATCAAATAATAGTGACATGATATGGCCAATATCATATAGCTCCTTTGATCTCCATCTTGGGGATCCATGATCATCTTGTCACCGGCATGACACCATGATCTCCATCATCATCATCTCCATCATTGTGTCTCCATGAAGTTGCTCGCCAACTATTACTTCTACTACTATGGCTACCGGTTAGCAATAAAGTAAAGTAATTACATGGCATTGTTCAATGACACATAGGTCATACAATTAATAAAGACAACTCCTATGGCTCCTGCCGGTTGTCATACTCATCGACATGCAAGTCGTGATTCCTATTACAAGAACATGATCAATCTCATACATCACATATCATTCATCACATTCTTCTTGGCCATATCACATCACATAGCATACCCTGCAAAAACAAGTTAGACGTCCTCTAATTGTTGTTTGCATGTTTTACGTGGCTGCTATGGGTTTCTAGCAAGAACGTTTCTTACCTACGCAAAGACCACAACGTGATATGCCAATTGCTATTTACCCTTCATAAGGACCCTTTTCATCGAATCCGATCCGACTAAAGTGGGAGAGACAGACACCCGCTAGCCACCTTATGCAACTAGTGCATGTCAGTCGGTGGAACCAGTCTCACATAAGAGTACGTGTAAGGTCGGTCCGAGCCGCTTCATCCCACAATGCCGCCGAATCAAGATTGGACTAGTAACGGTAAGCATATTGAACAAAATCAACGCCCACAACTACTTTGTGTTCTACTCGTGCATAGAATCTACGCAATAGACCTAGCTCATGATGCCACTGTTGGGTAACGTAGCAGAAATTCAAAATTTTCCTACGTGTCACCAAGATCTATCTATGGAGAAACCAGCAACGAGGGGAAGGAGAGTGCATCTACATACCCTTGTAGATCGCTATGCGGAAGCGTTCAAGAGAACGGGGTTGAAGGAGTCGTACTCGTCGTGAAACAAATCACCGGAGATCCTAGTGCCGAACGGACGGCACCTCCGCGTTCAACACACGTACAGCCCGGTGACGTCTCCCATGCCTTGATCCAGCAAGGAGAGAGGGAGAGGTTGAGGAAGACTCCATCCAGCAGTAGCACAACGGCGTGGTGGTGGTGGAGGAGCGTGGTACTCCACCAGGGCTTCGCCAAGCACCGCAAGAGACGAGGAGGAGAGAGGTAGGGCTGCGCCAGGGAGAGATCAAATCGTCTTCTTTTGGGCAGCCCCAAACCTCAACTATTTATAGGAGGAGGGGAGGAGGGTGCGCCCCTTCTAGGGTTCCCACCCCTAGAGGGGCGGCAGCCCTAGATGGGAAGGGGGGCGGCCAAGAGGGGGAGAGGGGGGCGCGCCCTAGGGTGGGCCTTAGGCCCATCTGTGCCTAGGGTTTCCCCTTTCTCCTCCTAGCTGCGCCTTGGGCCTTGTGGGAGGCGCACCAGCCCACTCAGGGGCTGGTCCCTTACCACTTTTGGCCCATGCAAGCCTCCGGGGCTGGTGGCCCCACTTGGTGGACCCCCGGGACCCTCCCGGTGGTCCCGGTACGTTACCGATAAAACTTGAAACTTTTCCGGTGACCAAAACAGGACTTCCCATATATAAATCTTTACCTCCGGACCATTCCAGAACTCCTCATGACGTCCGGGATCTCATCCGGGACTCCTAACAACATTCGGTAACCACATACAAACTTCCTTTATAACCCTAGCGTCATCGAACCTTAAGTGTGTAGACCCTACGGGTTCGGGAACCATGCAGACATGACCGAGACGTTCTCCGGTCAATAACCAACAGCGGGATCTGGATACCCATGTTGGTTCCCACATGTTCCACGATGATCTCATCGGATGAACCATGATGTCGAGGATTCGATCAATCCCGTATACAATTCCCTTTGTCTAGCGGTATTGTACTTGCCCGAGATTCGATCGTCGGTATCCCGATACCTTGTTCAATCTCGTTACCGGCAAGTCTCTTTACTCGTTCCGTAACACATCATCCCGTGATCAACTCCTTGATCACATTGTGCACATTATGATGATGTCCTACCGAGTGGGCCCAGAGATACCTCTCCGTCACACGGAGTGACAAATCCCAGTCTCGATTCGTGCCAACCCAACAGACACTTTCGGAGATACCTGTAGTGTACCTTTATAGCCACCCAGTTACGTTGTGACGTTTGGCACACCCAAAGTATTCCTACGGTATCCGGGAGTTGCACAATCTCATGGTCTAAGGAAATGATACTTGACATTAGAAAAAGCTTTAGCATACGAACTACACGATCTTTGTGCTAGGCTTAGGATTGGGTCTTGTCCATCACATCATTCTCCCAATGATGTGATCCCGTTATCAACGACATCCAATGTCCATGGTCAGGAAACCGTAACCATGTATTGGTCAACGAGCTAGTCAACTAGAGGCTTACTAGGGACATGGTGTTGTCTATGTATCCACACATGTATCTGAGTTTCCTATCAACACAATTCTAGCATGGATAATAAACGATTATCATGAACAAGGAAATATAATAATAATCAATTTATTATTGCCTCTAGGGCATATTTCCAACACCGCTCTCCCTCCTCGTCTCTCGTAGTGCTTGGCGAAGCCCTGCTAGAGTGCCACGCTCCTCCACCACCACCATGCCGTCGTGCTACTTCTGGACGGAGTCTTCCCCAACCTCTCCTTCTTCCCTTTCTGGATCAAGGTGTGGGAGACGTCACCGGGCTGTACGTGTGTTGAACGTGGAGGCGCCGTTGTTCGGCGCTTAGATCGGAATCGACCGCGATCTGAATCGCTGCGTGTACGACTCCACCAACCGCGTTCTTGTAACGCTTCCGCATTGCGATCTTCAAGGGTATGAAGATGCACTCCTTTCTCTCATTGCTAGTCTCTCCATAGATTGATCTTGGTGACACATAGGAAATTTTTTGGAATTTCTGCTATGATCCCCAACAACATTGTGCTAGGAATCGGAATGAGGAATTAGCACACAAAGTCGAACTCATACCCTAGTTCGGCGGGAGTTTGCTACGGCGACAATGGCGGGGCAGAATACCGTTGACGGCGACGGAAGCCAGTGGCGGGAGGTCGCTGGCGACGATGAGACAATCCGGAGACCCGATGCGGCAGAGCAACACACGCACGGGCTGAGGAGGTTTGAAGAAAATTCCAAAATCTCACCCGTGGGTATATATATCCTGACCCTGTCGGTGTGACTGAGTGAACAACTCGGTGGCACCGAGATGCAGAATTGCAAGCGGTTACTGCAACTCGGTGTGACCGAAAAGTTCAAATCAGTTGCACCGAGATTGAAAACCTAGATAAACTCAGTGAACTTCGTATGACTGAAATGGATGGATCGCTCAGACCGAAATGCACAGAGAGATTTTGGAAGTTTAAGTCTATGACGAATCGGGAACTCCGAGTGCTCCTCACACAGAGTGGTTCGAATCTGACTTGATCAAACTTTGTGATGTAGCATGAATAGAGATTGAGACAAGAAAAGCATAGATGGCTAGAGGAGGTTCTTAGGCATTCTTGTCCATCCACTTGGCAAAAGGGAAAGAGCCAAACAATCAAAACAATAAGTGGATGTCCTCGAATGAGTAAAATATGCAATCAACATGCTCACACAATAAAATGACAAACGAAATATGTGGCAAAGCATGCACAAACACTCTAGCATCTATCAAGCAATTGGTGATGACTAGGTCATCTATATATGAGTATATTGACTTATGATTCGAATGAGAACATTTGATCGTAGGTCATAGTCATCGTTTAAGCACAAGTGGGGTTACCACTTTTACATAAAGCATTGTTGTGTTCACACCATTAGAGTTGCTTTAGCTCAATTAATTAGAGTAAAGCTCCCCTAGATGTGATATCCTCCTAAGAGGGATGAACTAACCTTGGGTTTTGTCGATGATGACTTCATGTAGGTGTTGAAGATGTGGATGCTCAATGTTGATGTAGATCATGTGGAGCAATCCATTGGAGTGAGTTGCACTTTCAATACCTACATGGGTTAGTCCCACAAGGAACAAACAAGGATATCCATATACATAGAGTGATGTTCACACAAGATGATGTCCATCAAGGCAATAGATTACCTTGTCCCTTGTCTTACCAACAAGAGGGTTTGTGACTCCTTGAACTAGTGTAAGATGTGGAAGTTGTTTGCACTTGTCCTCGCCAAAAATGATATGAGTGAAGTATGTTAGCGGAGTCACCCTTAATAATTCTCTAGTTCATCTTCTTCAGGATACACATCATCTTGATGGGAATCCTTGGAGTTGTAGTCATACATGATGAAGTAAAACTTGATGTAGTCTTGGGAACCCACTTGACCACGGTCTTAGGAGCTTCTTCAAACACATCAATCTCCTCTTGAAGCTCGTCCTTGCCTTTTTGCTGGTGGTCTTGTGGTGGAAGATCATCTTGAGCTTGTGTTCCTTGGAAAGAAGTAGGATCATACTTCTCTTGTTGAGGAACAAACTTTGTCTTGGGGTATTGATCTTCTTCCCACTCAACTCCATTGGCATTGAACTTTCGTTCAAAACCAACACCTTGATTCTTACAGTGCCTTCCTTGCTTGCATACAATTTCCTCAAATTTCTTACTCCCGGCAAGGCTCTTGTAAACACCTTTCTCTATAATTCCCTTCAATAAGCTATTCTCTTGCTCATGTTAAACTTGGCTAAGAGAATCATTAGTGGAATCAAGAGAACTACTAGAAGCAACAACATTGGATTTAACATGATTATTGTTACTACTAGAAGAATAATATTTCTTACTCTTGTTGCTAGATTTAACTTGTGGCATGTAAGTAGACAAGAGTAAACGCTTGGCAATGTAATAAGAACTTTTCTTGTGAAGATCATCATTGATTTCTTTTAAGAACCCAGCTCTTGCTCAAGGTTGAAATTTTCAAAGCGTAACTTCTCATGAGTCTTTAAAAGCTCTCGATGATTTTCCAAGGTAGTTTCATGAGCTAACTTAAGAGTGTTTAGTTCTTTAGTTAGACTCTCAGTGTCCTTCTTATCATCATCATTCGTTTTATCTTGATTAGCATGATTAATAGCAAGTTCATTATAGTTTTGTCGTGGTATTCTCACGGGGGGCTTGCGAGTCGACAGATGCCACAAAGGCTTAGTGTGAGGGTAAGACTGCTGCTGATAGGACCGGGAGCGGGTATGCGAGTAGCACGCGCTAGTTTACCCAGGTTCGGGGCTCTCCGGACAGATAACACCCCTACTCCTGCATGTCTGAGTATATCTGGTATATCTGGTACAGAGTGCTCCTGGAGCTGTATCTGAAAGCAGTGCCACAGGCATCTGGCTTTGTATATGCCTATATGAGGCATGCTAGTGGCCGGCCATGCTCATGGCCGTGAGCATGTGTGCTCATGTGGATGGATGGATGGATAGCTAGCTAGCTTGCTAGCTAGTTGCTTGTGTGTGTGCGTGAGAGTCCCCTCCCCTGGATGGATGGATGTGTGCCCCTTTATATAGGAGAGGGTAGCTTACGATGTAAGCTTGGTAGTGGGCATGGGTAAGGCATGGTGCATGTCATGCTTGTCCCCTGGGTCACTTCATAAATAGTGCCAGGGGACAAGTGACACTGTACATGATTGCGTCGTGGTACAGTTGTCTCGTCCAAGGTATGGCCGTCTCGTCGGTGTCTTGTCGGTGTCGGGTTGGGCCGCAGTCGGCAGCCGGCTGGTCGGCCGGGCAAAGCAGTCGGACGAGGAGCCGGCAGGAGCAGCCGGGCAGTCGGACTGAGGGGCTTTGCTAGCCCCGATGTCTTGAAATATTGTCTTGCCGTCTTCGGGGTACCCGTGGTCAATTACTCCGTCAGTAGCCCCCAAGCCTCCGGGCAACTTGGCAAAGTTGGGCGGAGGTTTTTTGGCGAGTGTTCATGGAAGTGATCATGAAAAAGACAAAGTTAGTCCACGCAGATATATCAAATGTTTGCTTTTAGCATTGCAAGTTTTATGCGGAGGGTGCCGACTCGGTTTCGTCCGAGCCCCCTTCAATCTTTTTCATGTTCCCTCCGCTTTTTGGCTTGTGCTCTTGCTTGCCGGACAACTGCTCTGCGGTCTGTGGCTGAGAGTGGGCCGCGAAGCGGAGTGTACAGTACTCAGAGTCTGGGAGCAGATTCGACCGAGCAGACACTCGCAAAGGAAACGGCCAGATCGCCCGATCTGTTTTTCTTCCCGGACGTTTTTTGCGTGGGTGGCCTCCAGCGTTCACTCTTGCTAGTCGGACAGCCGCTCTGCGGTCTGTGACTAAGAGTGGGCCTTTGGTACCGCGCACGGTACTAAGCCGTCTGCGGGAACTAACGTCTCAGGCCAAGCGGTCAGCCCCCGGGCCAACTCTGGCTGGCGCCGGGGCGAACAGTGATGCTACTGTAATAAAATGCGGAGACAGCCCCCGAGCATCACTCGGGGTTGTCCGTGCTTGTGTGGTGCAAAAAATATGCGGGTGAGGAGCTCACATTGATTTTCATGTAGTTGCGGTCATTGTTGAAGACAGCCGGCACGGTTCAGCGCTCGCGGAGCGCGTCGGCGCACCCGCTGGGTGCAGCCTTCGAGCCTCCAGGTGCTCGAAGGGGAGTCCTGGCCGGTCAGGCTCGACCAGCCAGGCGGCGAGGTGTCTTGCAGCGCCCTTTTTTTCTCTTTTTTTTTCTTCCGGCTGCTGGCAGCCGGACAAAACTCTTCTCTTGTCTGCAATCTTCGCGGGGGCGCGCCAGCGCACCCGCTGGGTGTAGCCCCCGAGATTCGGGCCAACTGCTGAGCAGTCGGGCCGGATCTTTCGGCAACTATCTTGTCTTCTTCTTCGCGGGGGCGCGTCAGCGCACCCACTGGGTGTAGCCCTGAGATTCGGGTCGATTGCTGAGCAGTCGGGCCGGATCTTCCGGCAACTATCTTGTCTTCTTCGCGGGGGCGCGTCAGCGCACCCGCTGGGTGTAGCCCCCGAGATCTGGGCCGACTGCTGAGCAGTCGGGCCGGATCTCCCTGTAACTACTTTGTCTTCTCTTTGCGGGGGCGCGTCAGCGCACCCGCTGGGTGTAGCCCCCGAGATCTGGGCCGACTGCTGAGCAATCGGGCCGGATCTCCCGGCAACTACTTTGTCTTCTTCTTCGCGGGGGCGCGTCAGCGCACCTGCTAGGTGTAGCCCCCGAGATCTGGGCTGACTGCTGAGCAGTCGGGCCGGATCTCCCGGCAACTACTTTGTCTTCTTCTTCACGGGGGCGCGTCAGCGCACCCGCTGGGTGTAGCCCCCGAGATCTGGGCCGACTGCTGAGCAGTCGTGCCGGATCTCCCGGCAACTACTTTGTCTTCTTCGCGGGGGCGCGTTAGCGCACCCGCTGGGTGTAGCCCCCGAGATCTGGGCCGACTGCTGAGCAGTCGGGTCGGATCTCCCGGCAACTACTTTGTCTTCTTCTTCGCGGGGGCGCGTCAGCGTACCCGCTGGGTGTGTTGTCGGAGCAAGAGGTAGTCCAGCCGGCTTGGCACAGCCGGCAGCGTGGGTCACGACTGACCGTCCGAGTGGCGAAGCATGCGGATGAGTCATTCAGACGGGTTTTTCTTTCTTCTTTTTCTCCCAGTCAACTTCTCTCTCTCTTCTTTTTTTAGCATCCGGCTGTGGGCACTTGGCCACTTCTTTTCCAGCTGACTTGATGGGAGCAGCCGGCCCGCAACCCCTTTTTTTAGCAGCAGCCGGCCATGATCTGTTTTTTGCCGGCCCGACTCTTTCTCAGCCGGCTGGGCACAAAGCCCTTGACTTTTCTTGGGCAGCTAGCCCACTTTTCCCAGCCGGCTACAAGGCAGTCGGCCTCTTCTCTTTCTTTCTTCATCTTCTCTACAGCCGGCACCCACTCCCCTTTTTTCTCTCTTTTTTGTTTTGTTTTGGGCACTCGGCTCTTTGCTCTTTTTTCTCCAGCCGCGATCTTTTCTTTCCTTCCAGCTGGCCCTTGTTGTTTCTCACGCCGGTAGGGTGGAGTGCAGGCGGAGAAGCCGGCAGGCCGGGGAGCGGGCGGAAGCCGGCCTCCGACTGGAGTGGCAAGCCGGCGGGCGCGGGGGCCGGACCTGACGCGGGAGGCTAGCAGCCGGCAGGGCGGAGGCCGGACCCGACACGGGAGAGGCGAGCGCGCAGGGTCGAAGCCGGGCGAGCGCGGATGATATGGCCATGCGGAGGCGACGCTGGGATGCCGGACGCGCAGGAGTCGGCCAGCGGCGAGCGGGAGCCGGCCATCGGGCGGGGCCGGGCGGCGCGGGCGCTGGCGTGGAGGCGGAGCCGGGCGGGGCGACGCAGGAGCCGGACCCGGCAGCCGGCTAGAGCGGAGGCGAGGCGCAGCCGGCACGCGTGGAGAAGTCGGCACGGGGGCGGAGAACTCGGCCGTTGTCTGTCGGACGTGGAGCCAGCCGGCCTGGTCGAGGCGCGAGTCGGAGCTGGCGTAGGGTGCGGCAGCGGCTGGCCGAGGCAAGCTGGTAGGGGGCACCCGGCCGCGGGTCGGCGCACGGAGGAGCGAGGCCGGCGCGGGGCTCTGCAGCGGCGCGGGAGGAGCTCGCTGCGATGGAGCGCCGGGGCGGCCTGGCGCGGGGGCACGGAGATGCACTGGAGCCCATGGCCAGCGGCTTCTCAGGAGGAGCACAGAGGCTGGGGAGCTAGGTGCGCGGAGCCGGCAGGAGCATGGAGCGGGCGCTCGGTACAGGAGGCCGAAGCAGAGCGCGCGGGGGAGGAGGCGACCAGCGCTGGGGTCGTTGAGCACCGCATGGGTGAGGGATGCGCATCCGTTGCAGTTCAGCAGCACTGCAGGAGGAGGCAGCAATCGGACAGAGCGGAGGACGCGAGCACGACGACCTACTGGGCCATAGGCGGCGATGATGTGCGTGCAGAGAAGAACAAAGGCGAGCAAGCGCATGGTGGGCGTACGCGCAGTGCATGACCATTATCTAGCCAGTATCCGGATATTGTACGAGGCGTGTACAAGGCATGTATGGCTATTATCTGGGGCGCATCTGCATAGTGTGTATGGCCAATGGTTTGACCATTGCATCTAGCTAGCTACCGAAGACGATATGTGGAGCAGCGAACGCCCGCTCCGCGCGGAGGGGAGCGGACACGAGCGGCGCGTAGATGGACACGGTCGACCGAAACGAGGCCCCGCGCGCGGCGCGCGCGCGGTCAGACTGCCGGCGTCGCAACGGTGGTGACGAAGGCGGCGAGGCCGACGGCGAGGACGCGCCGTCCCGCGTGGCCGCTCCGGGGGCGGGTCGAAGTCGAGCCCCCGAGCGCTACTGGAGAGACGGCGCGACGCCGCGGCGGTGATGGCGAAGATGGTCCCGCCCGGACTGCGAAACCAACAGCAGCGTGGTAGCATAGTAGTAGTACCACACCACGGTGGGCGCCAACTGTCGTGGTATTCTCACGGGGGGCTTGCGAGTCGACAGATGCCACAAGGGCTTAGTGTGAGGGTAAGACTGCTGCTGATAGGACCGGGAGCGGGTATGCGAGTAGCACGCGCTAGTTTACCCAGGTTCGGGGCTCTCCAGAGAGATAACACCCCTACTCCTGCATGTCTGAGTATATCTGGTATATGTGGTACAGAGTGCTCCTGGAGCTGTATCTGAAAGCAGTGCCACAGGCATCTGGCTTTGTATATGCCTATATGAGGCATGCTAGTGGCCGGCCATGCTCATGGATGTGAGCATGTGTGCTCATGTGGATGGATGGATGGATGGATAGCTAGCTAGCTTGCTAGCTAGTTGCTTGTGTGTGTGCGTGAGAGTCCCCTCCCCTGGATGGATGGATGTGTGCCCCTTTATATAGGAGAGGGTAGCTTAGGATGTAAGCTTGGTAGTGGGCATGGGTAAGGCATGGTGCATGTCATGCTTGTCCCCTGGGTCACTTCATAAATAGTGCCAGGGGACAAGTGACACTGTACATGATTGCGTCGTGGTACAGCTGTCTCGTCCGAGGTATGGCCGTCTCGTCGGTGTCTTGTCGGTGTCGGGTTGGGCTGCAGTCGGCAGCCGGCTGGTTGCCGCAGTCGGCAGCCGACTGGTCGGTCGGGCAAAGCAGTCGGACGGGGAGCCGGCAGGAGCAGCCAGGCAGTCGAATTGAGGGGCTTTGCTAGCCCCGATGTCTTGAAATATTGTCTTGCCGTCTTCGGGGTACCCGTGGTCAATTACTCCGTCAAGTTTTCATCACTAGAGTTGTCAACAAGTAAATCATCATCACCTAGCAAATCATCTTCGTCACTATTGAAATCAACATACTCGAGGTGTGATACCTTTGGGCCTTTAGCCATGAAGCATCTTCCAATTCCTTCATTTGGTGAGTCAAATATGTCATAGGAGTTGGTTGACACAAGTGCTAGACCGGCAACACCTTCATCTTGAGTATATTCAGAGTCAGAGTGATAACTTCTCTTGGAGTGATTGTCAGAGTCGGAGTCGGATACTGACTCACCAACATGAGCTTGATGTCTTCGTTTTGTGTAGCTCCTTGATGACTTGTCCTTCCTTTCCGAATCCTTGCTTCTCCATGATGTTCTTCGTTCGTAACGATCATCTCTACCCATTCTCTCTCTTGGTGGTGATTCTTCTCTTCTACTTCTCCTTTTGTGTGAATCTTCTCTTCTTTTGTAGGGGCCGTACACTCATTGGAGTAGTGTCCGGGTCTTCCACAATTATAGCAATTTCGTTCATGACTCGAAGATCTTTTGTCATTGTAGGACCTTGACTTGGAACTTCTTTCCTTGCTTCTACTCTTGTAGAATTTGTTGAAGTTCTTCACCATTAGGCTCAATTCTTCATTGAAGGCTTGTTTCTCACTTGATGATGTAGGAGCATCACATGAGGCTTTGTAAGCACCACTTGACTTGTTGTGAAGCTCTTCCTTATCCTTGAGTGACATCTCATGAGCAACAATTCTTCCAACGACTTCCATTGGCTTGAGATCTTTGTAGTTGGGCATCATTTGGATCAATGTGCACATGGTATCATATTTTCCATCCAAGGCTTTTACGATCTTCTTGATGATGAATCTATCGGTCATCTCTTCACTTCCTAAGGCAGCGATCTCATTTGTGATGAGAGCAAGCCTAGAGTACATTTCGGTGACACCTTCACCATCCTTCATTTTAAATTTGTCAAGTTGACTTTGAAGCACATCCAATTTGGATTCCTTTACGGAGTTGGTACCCTCGTGCATATCAATCAAAGTATCCCAAATTTCCTTTGCATTCTCAAGACGGCTGGTTTTGTTGAATTATTCGAGGCACAATCCATTGAAGAGGATATCGCAAGCTTGAGCATTGTATTGTAGCATCTTCAACTCTTCCGCGCTAGCTTCAAGGTTCGGTTCTGTCCCAAAGAATTCACCTTGCACGCCAATACACACAATAGCCCAAACGGCGGGGTTATGTCCAAGAATATGCATTTTCATCTTATGCTTCCAACTAGCAAAATTAGTACCATCAAAGTAAGGACCTCTATGGTGGTAATTTCCCTTGCTAGACGCCATACTCTCCTAGGTTATGAAACCAAGGCTATGATCACCAAAAGCTATGGAAATCAAGGAAAATTGAGACCAAAGCTCTGATACCACTTGTAGGATCGAAAGTATTCTTGAGGGGGGTGATTAGACTACTTGACCAAATAAAAATCTAGCCTTTTCCCAATTTTAAGTCTTGGCAGATTTTAACAACTTAGCACAAGTCAAGCAATCAACCTACACATGCAAGTCTAATAGTATAGCAGCGGAATGTAAAACATTTGCATATGAAGGTAAATGGGGGAGTTTGGAGGGAGCAAACACAATGTAGACACGGAGATTTTTGGCGTAGTTCCGATAGGTGGTGCTATCGTACATCCATGTTGATGGAGACTTCAACACACGAAGGGTAACGGTTGCGCGAGTCCACGGAGGGCTCCACCCATGAAGGGTCCACGAAGAAGCAACCTTGTCTATCCCACCATGGCCATCGCCCACGAAGGACTTGCCTCACTAGGGTAGATCTTCATGAAGTAGGTGATCTCCTTGCCCGTACAAACTCATTGGTTCAAGTCGACAATCTTGTCGGAGGCTCCCAAGTGACACCTAGCCAATCTAGGAGACACCACTCTCCAAAAGGTAATAGATGGTGTTTTGTTGATGAACTCCTTGCTCCTGTGCTTCAAATGATAGTCTCCCCAACACTCAACTCTCTCTCACAGATTTGGATTTGGTGGAAAGATCATTTGAGTGGAAAGAAACTTGGGGAAGGCTAGATATCAAGATTCATATGGTTGGAATGGAATATCTTGGTCTCAACACATGAGTAGGTAGTTCTCTCTCAGAAAATGAATGCTGAAGTGTAGGCACGTTCTGATGGCTCTCCTTACCAATGAAGGAATGGTGGAGGGGTATATATAGCCTCCACACAAAATCTAACCGTTACACACAATTTACCAAACTCGGTGGGACCGAATCAGAAAACTCGGTCAGACCGATTCAGTTCAAAATGTGAACATTAGGCTTTTCGGTGGGACCGATTCCATTAGGGTTAGGGCATAACGTAATCTTGGTGAGACCGATTACACAAACTCGGTGGGACCGATTTTGGTAATAAGCTAACCAGAGAGTTGGCCAGGCAAACTCGGTGGGACCGAATCGCTCATTTCGATGAGACTGAAACGTTACGAAAGGGAAACAAAGAGTTTGCATTGCGAACTCGGTGGGACCGACCGCCCATCTCGGTTGGAGTGAAACGTTACGAAGGGAAACCGAGAGTTTGCAATCCCATCTCGGTGAGACCGAGATCCCTATCGGTGAGACTGAAATGACTAGGATTTCTGGCAGTGGCTATGTCAAGTGAACTCGGTGGCGTCGGATAGAACTTTTCGGTGGGGCCGAGTTTGACTTTTGGTTTGGGACATATGTGGATATGAGAAAGTGGTTGAGGGTTTTTGGAGAACATCACTAAGCATTTTGAGCAAGTAAGTCATGAAGGAACACCTCATCCCCTTTTAATAGTATTGGCTTTTCCTATGGGCTCAATGTGATCTTGGATCACTAAAATGAAAAAGTAGAGTCTTGAGTTTGAGCCAATGTGTGTCCTTAGAATTTTGAGGGGTCCACATTCCTAATCCATGCCATGCCAATCATTGAACTTTCTGAAATGATCATCTTGAAATAGTATTAGTTCAATCAGCTATATGTTGTTGGTAATTACCAAAACCACCTAGGTATAGTTGCCCTTTCACTATCTTGTTGCAATGCTCCATCTTTGGACTTTAACACTTTGTGCACCTTACATATTTCACATGCTTGTGTTGATAGTTCGTGCATATCATGTAGAAATTGCTTCACTAAATCTCATATTGATATGCTTGCTATATCTTGTTGCCATGATAAAAATGCATGTATTTCCTCGAGTTGTTGTGCTAACAATGTAGAGGAAATCCAACACTCCATGGAGCAACATGTGGTCTCAAATGGTGCTTCAAGGGATCCTACATCATCATCTATTGCTTTATGCCTTATGGCTAAGGCTTCAAAGGTGTCTCCTACTTTGAACCCCAATATGTCTCTTGATGATGATGTTAATGCTAATGATGACGAGGATAATTATGAAGAGAATGATAATGTTGCCTCCTTAAAAATTAAGGGGGAAATGATTTTTAAAGCTCTTCATAAAAATAAAATTACTCGTTCCAACTTCATGGAAATCATGTCCATTGCCATTGAGGGCAAGAAATATATTGAGGAGTTGGAATCTCATCTCGAGGAGCATGAGGTGACCATTGAAAAAATGGAAGGTCATGAGCGTGATTACACTAATGAGATTGCAGACCTCTCTCAAGCTCTTGAACTTGAACAAACCACCAGGGAATCTCTTGAGGAGACTTTCGCTCTAGAATTATCTAGAGTGAAGGAATCTCATGATAGAGCTCTTGAGGTGGCTAATGATTTTGAAACTAAAAAAGAGAACCTTGAAGTCACTACAAAAAAAGACACATCCGTGACATTTTGGGCCGAACAAATTTTTTTCTGTCATACATATGACACTTCTATGACGATAATTGTGACAAAACCCGGCATCATCATAGATGTGGTGGGCTCCTACTTCTATGACAAAAAATCATGACAGAAAATGGGCTTTTCGTACTGGGCGGGCCGGAGATGCAGCTGCATGACATTCTTTGGGCCGTCCATGACGGAAAAAACCATGGTAGAAGCGAGGGCGAGGAAAATTTCGGGGAGTTCCCGGTTACGGTGGGAGGTCGGGGGCCGAGCGATGCGCGTTTCTCTCGTACACGTACGCGCATGTGCGAGGCATTGGCTCTAACTGAACCCGAGCGAGGCATTGGGCTCTAACTGAACCTGAGCGATTGCACTGCAGGCTACGCGTTACTGAACCCGAGCGATCGATCGATGGCTGTTAACTGAACCTGATCGAGCGATTCCTTCGCTACTGCTGCTAACTGAAGCCGATCGATGGGATGAATAGTGAGCATTGCAGGGGGGGTTGGATGAACAGTGAGCGGTTGCGTTGCCTCTGGATGAACAGGACCCTGTGGTGTGGTGGAGGGCTGGATGAACAGTAGACGGTGGAGGGGTGCCCGTGGAGGGGTGGATGAACAGGACCCCGTGGTGTGGAGGGCTGGATGAACAGTAGACGGTGGAGGGGTGGTTGAACAGGACCCCGTGGTGTGGAGGGATGGATGAACAGTAGACGGTGGAGGGGTTCCCATGGAGGGGTGGTTGAACAGGACCCCGTGGTGTGGAGGGCTGGATGAACAGTAGACGATGGAGGGGTGGTTGAACAGTAGCCGGTGGAGTAGCACGCGGTGGAGGCTGGATGAACAGGAGCCCGTGGAGGCTGGAGGAGGTCGACGGTGGAGATGAACAGTATCCCGTGGAGTCCCGTTTTGCGGTACGCCACACCCCTCCCGATGAACAGGACCCCCGTTTCGACCGTAGCGCTCCAACACAAGTCCGTTTTGCGGTACGCCACACCCCTCCCGATCAACAGGACCCCCGTTTCGACCGTAGGAGGTCCGTTTCCTCCGTTTTGCGGTACGCCAGACCCCTCCCGATGAACAGGATCCCGTTTCGAACGTGGCCGGTCGAACACAAGGCCGTTTCCTCCGTTCCGCAGTACGCCATGCCTCGTTTCCATCGCCTGTTCCGTCCAAGCCCTCCTGATGAACACGACGCATTCCGTTGCCTCCCCATGAACACGACGCATTCTGTTGCCTCCCCATGAACACGACGCATTCCGTTGCCTCCCCATGAACACGACGACGACACTGTTTCTCCATTCTGACCCAGCCATGTACACGAGCCCTGGCCGTACGTATGCGCGAGTAGGCGTTCGAGACCCCGCCCGTATGTACACATACGTGGCCGTATTTTCTTTCTTGCACCCTGGCCGCTGTACGTACGTGTAAATTCTACATGCGCACCTCTACTACGACACGTGCGTGCCTCTACATCGACCAGTATGTACGTACACGTTCACGACCAGAATGACAACGCTACGTACGCTTCGACCAGGTGGGTCCCGACTGTCAGACACTTCCTTGCCTGCGAAGATGTAGCTGGTGGGTCCCAGCAGTCAGGGGGCGAATGTTGGGGAATGTTGCAGAAATCAAAAAAAATTCCTATGTTTTCACCAAGATCCATCTATGAGTTCATCTAGCAATGAGTGATCGGATGCATCTACATACCTTTGTAGATCGTGAGCGGAAGCGTTCAAAGAACGGGGATGAGGGAGTCGTACTCGTCGTGATCCAAATCACTGGAGATCCTAGCACCGAACGGACGGCACCTCCGCGTTCAACACACGTACGGTCAGCGTGACGTCTCCTCCTTCTTGATCCAGCAAGGGGGAAGGAGAGGTTGATGAAGATCCAGCAGCACGACGGCGTGGTGTTGGATGCAGCAGTCACCGCAGCAGGGCTTCGCCGAGCTTCTGCGAGAGGGAGAGGTGTAGCAGGTGAGAGGGAGGTGCCAAAGCTTGAGGTGTGGCTTCCCTCCCCCCTTTATATAGGCCCCCTAGGGGGGTGCGCCGGCCCTAGGAGATGGGATCTCCTAGGGGGGGCGGCGGCCAAGGGGGTGGAGTAACCCCCAAGGCAAGTGGAGGCGCCCCCTCCCCTAGGGTTCCCAACCCTAGGCGCATTGGGGGCCCAAGGGGGGGCGCACCAGCCCACTAAGGGCTGGTTCCCCTCCCCACTTCAGCCCTTGGGGCCCTCCGGGATGGGTGGCCCCACCCGGTGGACCCCCGGGACCCATCCGGTGGTCCCGGTACAATATCGGTGACCCCGAAACTTTCCCGATGGCCGAAATAACACTTCCTATATAATTCTTCACCTCCGGACCATTCCGGAACTTCTTGTGACATCCAGGATCACATCCGGGGCTCCGAACAACTTTCGTATTACTGCATACTCATATCTATACAACCCTAGCGTCACCGAACCTTAAGTGTGTAGACCCTATGGGTTCGGGAGACAAGCAGACATGACCGAGACGACTCTCTGGTCAATAACCAACAGCGGGATCTGGATACCCATGTTGGCTCCCACATGCTCCTCGATGATCTCATCGTATGAACCATGATGTCGAGGACCTAATCAATCCCGTACTCAATTCCCTTTGTCAGTCGGTACGTTACTTGCCCGAGACTCGATCGTCGGTATCCCAATACCTCGTCCAGTCTCGTTACCAGCAAGTCACTTTACCCGTACTGTAATGCATGATCCCGTGATCAATCACTTGATCACATTGAGCTCATTATGATGATGCATTACCGAGTGGGCCCAGAGATACCTCTCCATCATACGGAGTGACAAATCCCAGTCTCGATTCGTGCCAACCCAACAGACACTTTCGGAGATACCTGTAATGTACCTTTATAGTCACCCAGTTACGTTGTGACGTTTGGCACACCCAAGGCACTCCTACGGCATCCGGGAGTTGCACAATCTCATGGTCTAAGGAAATGATACTTGACATCCAGAAAAGCTACAGCAAACGAACTACACGATCTTTGTGCTATGCTTAGGTTTGGGTCTTGTCCATCACATCATTCTCCTAATGATGTGATCCCGTTATCAATGACATCCCCATGTCCATAGTCAGGAAACCATGACTATCTATTGATCAACGAGCTAGTCAACTAGAGGCTCACTAGGGACACATTGTGGTCTATGTATTCACACATGTATTACGATTTCCGGATAATACAATTATAGCATGAATAATAGACAATTATCATGAACAAGGAAATATAATAATCATTTTATTATTGCCTCTAGGGCATATTTCCAACAGTCTCCCACTTGCACTAGAGTCAATCATCTAGTTACATTGTGATGAATCAAAAACCCATGGAATTTTGGTGTTGATCATGTTTGCTCTAGCGAGAGGTTTAGTCAACGGATCTGCTACATTCAGGTCCGTATGTACTTTACAAATCTCTATGTCTCCATTTTGAACACTTTCACGAATGGAGTTGAAGCGACGCTTGATATTCCTGGTCTTCCTATGAAACCTGGGCTCCTTGGCAAGGGCAATAGCTCCAGTGTTGTCATAGAAGAGAGTCATCGGGCCCGACGCATTGGGTATGACTCCTAGGTCGGTAATGAACTCCTTCACCTAGACTGCTTCGTGTGCTGCCTCCGAGGCTGTCATGTACTCCGCTTCACATGTAGATCCCGCCACAACGCTTTGCTTGCAACTGCACCAGCTTACTGCCCCACCATTCAAAATATACACGTATCCGGTTTGTGACTTAGAGTCATCCAGATCTGTGTCGAAGCTAGCGTCGACGTAACCCTTTACGACGAGCTCTTCGTCACCTCCATAAACGAGAAACATTTCCTTAGTCCTTTTCAGGTACTTCAGGATATTCTTGACCGCTGTCCAGTGTTCCTTGCCGGGATTACTTTGGTACCTACCTACCAAACTTACGGCAAGGTTTACATCAGGTCTGGTACACAGCATGGCATACATAATAGACCCTATGGCTGAGGCATAGGGGATGATGCTCATCTCTTCTATATCTTCTGCCATGGTCGGACATTGAGCTGAGCTCAATTTCACACCTTGCAACACAGGCAAGAACCCCTTCTTAGACTGATCCATATTGAACTTCTTCAATATCTTATCAAGGTATGTACTTTGTGAAAGACCTATGAGGCGTCTTGATCTATCTCTATAGATCTTGATGCCTAATATATAAGTAGCTTCTCCAAGGTCCTTCATTGAAAAACTCTTATTCAAGTAGGCCTTAATGCTGTCCAAAAGCTCTATATCATTTCCCATCAAAAGTATGTCATCTACATATAATATGAGAAATGCTACAGAGCTCCCACTCACTTTCTTATAAACGCAGGCTTCTCCATAAGTCTGCATAAACCCAAACGCTTTGATCATCTCATCAAAGCGAATGTTCCAACTCCGAGATGCTTGCACCAGCCCATAAATCGAGCATTGGAGCTTGCACACCTTGTCAGCATTCTTAGGATCGACAAAACCTTCCGGCTGCATCATATACAATTCTTCCTTAAGGAAACCATTAAGGAACGCCGTTTTGACGTCCATTTGCCATATCTCATAATCATAGAATGCGGCAATTGTTAACATGATTCGGACGGACTTCAGCTTCGCTACAGGTGAGAAAGTCTCATCGTAGTCAACCCCTTGAACTTGTCGATAACCCTTAGCGACAAGCCGAGCTTTATAGATGGTCACATTACCATCCGCGTCTGTCTTCTTCTCAAAGATCCATTTATTTTCTATGGCTCGCCGATCATCGGGCAAGTCAGTCAAAGTCCATACTTTGTTTTCATACATGGATCCTATCTCGGATTTCATGGCTTCCAGCCATTTGTCAGAATCCGGGCCCGCCATCGCTTCTTCATAGTTCGAAGGTTCACCATTGTCTAACAACATGATTTCCAAGACAGGGTTGCCATACCACTCTGGTGCGGAACGTGTCCTTGTGGACCTTCGAAGTTCAGTAGGAGCTTGATCAGAAGTATCTTGATCATCATCATTAACTTCCTCTCTAATTGGTGCAGGCACCACAGGAACATTTTCCTGAGCTGCGCTACTCTCTGCTTCAAGAGGCAGTACTTCATCAAGCTCTACTTTCCTTCCACTTACTTCTTTCGAGAGAAACCCCTTCTCTAGAAAGGATCCATTCTTGGCAACAAAGATCTTGCCTTCGGATCTGAGGTAGAAGGTATACCCAATAGTTTCTTTAGGGTATCCTATGAAGACGCATTTTTCCGACTTGGGTTCGAGCTTTTCAGGTTAAAGTTTCTTGACATAAGCATCGCATCCCCAAACTTTTAGAAACGACAGCTTAGGTTTCTTCCCAAACCATAATTCATACGGTGTCGTCTCAACGGATTTCGACGGTGCCCTATTTAAAGTGAATGTGGCAGTCTCTAAAGCATAGCCCCAAAATGATAGCGGTAAATCGGTAAGAGACATCATAGATCGCACCATATCTAATAGAGTGCGATTACGACGTTCGGACACACCATTACACTGAGGTGTTCCAGGCGGCGTCAGTTGTGAAACTATTCCACATTTTCTTAAGTGTGTGCCAAATTCGTGACTCAAGTATTCTCCCCCACGATCTGATCGCAAGAACTTGATTTTCCTGTCACGTTGATTCTCAACCTCACTCTGAAATTCCTTGAACTTTTCAAAGGTCTCAGGCTTATGTTTCATTAAGTAGACATACCCATATCTACTCAAGTCATCAGTGAGGGTGAGAACATAACGATAGCCACCGCGAGCCTCAATGCTCATTGGACTGCACACATCAGTATGTATGATTTCCAATAAGTTGGTTGCTCGCTCCATTGTTCCTGAGAACGGAGTCTTGGTCATTTTACCCATGAGGCATGGTTCGCATGTGTCAAATGATTCATAATCAAGAGATTCTAAAAGTCCATCTGCATGGAGCTTCTTCATGCGTTTGACACCTATGTGACCAAGGCGGCAGTGCCACAAGTATGTGGGACTATCATTATCAACCTTACATCTTTTGGCATTCACACTATGAACATGTGTAGCATTACGCTCGAGATTCATTAAGAATAAACCATTCACCATCGGAGCATGACCATAAAACATATCTCATATAAATAGAACAACCATTATTCTCGGATTTAAATGAGTAGCCATCTCGTATTAAACGAGATCCTGATACAATGTTCATGCTCAAAGTTGGCACTAAATAACAATTATTGAGGTTTAAAACTAATCCCGTAGGTAAATGTAGAGGTAGCGTGCCGACGGCGATCACATCGACCTTGGAACCATTCCCAACGCGCATCGTCACCTCATCCTTTGCCAGTCTCCCCTTATTCCGCAGCTCCTGCTTTGAGTTACAAATGTGAGCAACTGCACCGGTATCAAATACCCAGGAGCTACTACGAGTACTGGTAAGGTACACATCAATTACATGTATATCACATATACCTTTCGTGATGCCGGCCTTCTTGTCCGCTAAGTATTTGGGGCAGTTCCGCTTCCAGTGACCACTTCCCTTGCAATAAAAACACTCAGTCTCGGGCTTGGGTCCATTCTTTGGCTTCTTCCCGGAAGCTTGCTTACCGGGCGCGGCAACTCCCTTGCCGTCCTTCTTGAAGTTCTTCCTACCCTTGCCTTTCTTGAACTTAGTGGTTTTATTCACCATCAACACTTGATGTTCCTTTTTGACTTCTACCTCTGCTGATTTCAGCATTGCAAATACTTCAGGAATGGTCTTTTCCATCCCCTGCATATTGAAGTTCATCACAAAGCTCTTGTAGCTTGGTGGAAGCGACTGGAGGATTCTGTCAATGACCGCGTCATCCGGGAGATTAACTCCCAGTTGAGTCAAGCGGTTATGTAACCCAGACATTGTGAGTATGTGCTCACTGACAGAACTATTTTCCTCCATCTTACAGCTGAAGAACTTGTCGGAGACTTCATATCTCTCGACCCGGGCATGAGCTTGAAAAACCATTTTCAGCTCTTCGAACATCTCATATGCTCCGTGTCTCTCAAAACGCTTTTGGAGCCCCGGTTCTAAGCTGTAAAGCATGCCGCACTGAACGAGGGAGTAATCATCAGCACGTGTCTGCCAAGCGTTCATAACATCTTGTTCTGCAGGGAGAGCAGGTGCTTCACCTAGCGGTGCTTGTAGGACATAATCTTTCTTGGCAGCTATGAGGATGATCCTCAGGTTCCGGACCCAGTCCGTATAGTTGCTGCCATCGTCTTTCAGCTTGGTTTTCTCTAGGAACGCGTTGAAGTTGAGGACAACGTTGGCCATTTTATCTACAAGACATATTGTAAAGATTTTAGACTAAGTTCATGATAATTAAGTTCATCTAATCAAATTATTCAATGAACTATTACTTCACGTAGATAGACATCCCTCCAGTCATCTAAGTATAACATGATCCGAGTTGACTAGGCCATGTCCGATCATCACGTGAGATGGACTAGTCAACATCGGTGAACATCTTCATGTTGATCGTATCTTCTATACGACTCATGCTCGACCTTTCGGTCTTCTGTGTTCCGAGGCCATGTCTGTACATGCTAGGCTTGTCAAGTCAACCTAAGTGTTTGCATGTGTAAATCTGTCTTACACCCGTTGTATGTGAAAGTTGGAATCTATCACACCTGATCATCACGTGGTGCTTCGAAACAACAAACCGTCGCAACGGCGCACAGTTAGGGGAAACACTTTCTTGAAATTATTATGAGGGATCATCTTATTTACTACCGTCATTCTAAGTAAACAAGATGCAAAAACATGATAAACATCTCATGCAATCAAATAATAGTGACATGATATGGCCAATATCATATAGCTCCTGTGATCTCCATCTTGGGGCTCCATGATCATCTTGTCACCGGCATGACACCATGATCTCCATCATCATGTCTCCATGAAGTTGCTCGCCAACTATTACTTCTACTACTATGGCTAACACGTTTAGCAATAAAGTAAAGTAATTTACATGGCGTTTCTCAATGACACACAGGTCATACAAAAAATAAAGACAACTCCTATGGCTCCTGCTGGTTGTCATACTCATCGACATGCAAGTCGTGATTCCTATTACAAGAACATGATCTCATACATCACATATATCATTCATCATTCATCACAACTTTGGCCATATCACATCATAAAACACTTGCTGCAAAAACAAGTTAGACGTCCTCTAATTGTTGTTGCAAGTTTTACGTGGCTGCAAGAGGGTTCTAGCAAGAACGTTTTCTTACCTACGTTAAAGCCACAACGTGATTTGTCAACTTCTATTTACCCTTCATAAGGACCCTTTTCGTCAAATCCGCTCCAACTAAAGTGGGAGAGACAGACACCCGCCAGCCACCTTATGCAACTAGTGCATGTCAGTCGGTGGAACCGGTCTCACGTAAGCATACGTGTAAGGTTGGTCCGGGCCACTTCATCCCACAATACCGCTGAAGCAAAATAAGACTAGTAGCGGCAAGAAAGTTGACAACATCTACGCCCACAACAAATTGTGTTCTACTCGTGCAAAGAGAACTACGCATAGACCTAGCTCATGATGCCACTGTTGGGGAACGTTGCAGCAAACAAAAAAAATTCCTACGTTTTCACCAAGATCCATCTATGAGTTCATCTAGCAACGAGTGATCGGATGCATCTACATACCTTTGTAGATCGCGAGCAGAAGCGTTCAAAGAACGGGGATGAGGGAGTCGTACTCGTTGTGATCCAAATCACCGGAGATCCTAGCGCCGAACGGACGGCACCTCCGCGTTCAACACACGTACGGTCAGCGTGACGTCTCCTCCTTCTTGATCCAGCAAGGGGGAAGGAGAGGTTGATGAAGATCCAGCAGCACAACGGCGTGGTGGTGGATGCAACAGTCACCGCAGCAGGGCTTCGCCGAGCTTCTGCGAGAGGGAGAGGTGTAGCAGGGGAGAGGGAGGCACCAAGGCTTGAGGTGTGGCTGCCCTCCCTCCCCCCTTTATATAAGCCCCCTAGGGGGGTGCGCCGGCCCTAGGAGATGGGATCTCCTAGGGGGGCAGCGGCCAAGGGGGTGGAGTAACCCCCAAGGCAAGTGGAGGCGCCCCCTCCCCTAGGGTTCCCAACCCTAGGCGCATGGGGGGCCCAAGGGGGGGCGCACCAGCCCACTAAGGGCTGGTTCCCCTCCCCACTTCAGCCCTTGGGGCCCTCTGTGTTGGGTGGCCCCACCCGGTGGACCCCCGGGACCCATCCGGTGGTCCCGGTACAATACCGGTGACCCCGAAACTTTCCCGATGGCCGGAATAACACTTCCTATATATAATTCTTCACCTCCGGACCATTCCGGAACTTCTCATGACGTCCAGGATCTCATCCGGGACTCCGAACAACTTTCGGATTACTGCATACTCATATCTATACAACCCTAGCGTCACCGAACCTTAAGTGTGTAGACCCTACGGGTTCGGGAGACAAGCAGACATGACCGAGACGACTCTCTGGTCAATAACCAACAGTGGGATCTGGATACCCATGTTGGCTCCCACATGCTCCTCGATGATCTCATCGGATGAACCACGATGTCGAGGACCTAATCAATCTCGTACTCAATTCCCTTTGTCAGTCGGTACGTTACTTGCCCGAGACTCGATCGTCGGTATCCCAATACCTCGTTCAGTCTCGTTACCGGCAAGTCACTTTACTCGTACCATAATGCATGATCCCGTGATCAACCACTTGATCACATTGAGCTCATTATGATGATGCATTACCGAGTGGGCCCAGAGATACCTCTCCGTCATACAGAGTGACAAATCCCAGTCTCGATTCGTGCCAACCCAACAGACACTTTCGGAGATACCTGTAATGTACCTTTATAGTCACCCAGTTACGTTGTGACATTTGGCACACCCAAGGCACTCCTACGGCATCCGAGAGTTGCACAATCTCATGGTCTAAGGAAATGATACTTGACATCTAGAAAAGCGACAACAAACGAACTACACAATCTTTGTGCTATGCTTAGGTTTGGGTCTTGTCCATCACATCATTCTCCTAATGATGTGATCCCGTTATCAATGACATCCCCATGTCCATAGTCAGGAAACCATGACTATCTGTTGATCAACGAGCTAGTCAACTAGAGGCTCACTAGGGACACATTGTGGTCTATGTATTCACACATGTATTACGATTTCTGGATAATACAATTATAGCATGAATAATAGACAATTATCATGAACAAGGAAATATAATAATCATTTTATTATTGCCTCTAGGGCATATTTCCAACAGCGAATCATTTTTTTTTCCCGGACGCACTTCCTTGCGTGCGAAGATGTAGCTGGTGGGGCCCAGCAGTTAGGGGAAATGTTTTTTTCGCGAAATACGGTGGCCCATTCGGTGGGTCCCGCTGTCACGTGGAGGAATAATTAGTTTGCACGTAATAAGGAGGCACTTCCTTGCTGCGGCCGTGGACCCAGCTGTCAGCCTCTACATGTACATTCCACGTCCGATGGAAGCCGTTCCTTAACCACGTTGACCACGCCGCACCGAGAGCACCAGGGTAGTGGATGACGGGGAGGCCTAGGAAGGGGACGACGCGGAGACGGGGAAGACGCGACAGTGGATGCCCACGCGTAGAGGAGTACGAGGGTTCATTGGTTCGCTGCAGTGTGAGGCTGCCGTTGCCGCAGAATAACAGGGGGTGTGGGTGAGTAGAGGGATGGCCTGGCCAGCGGTGGGAGTAGTAGGGGGCGGTGAGGCCTCCGCCGCATCACAGCCGGCCACGGGAGGCAGGAGCACGAGGCACGACCGGCGCTAGTTTGGGCGGCTGGAGTAAGAAGACCAGAGGTTGAAGAAGCACTACGGCCGTTGGATGGACATCGTACGGTCGCTGGAGCTAGAATCATGCATATTGACTAAGTTGACAAAGCTCTCCGTCCCCCTCAACTTAGTAGGCCCACAAGTCAGCCTGCCACTATACTGGGTCCCAGCTAACAGGGGGAGTATTCATTTTTTTGTGCGTAATAAGGAGGCACTTCCTTGCGTGCGAAGATATAGCTGGTGGGTCCGAGCCGTCAGCGGCGGTAAAATTTTTTTTTGCGAAATACAGAGGCCCTTTCGGTGGGTCCCTGATGTCAGGTGGAGGAATCATTATTTTGCGCGTAATAAGGAGGCATTTCCTTGCGTGTGGCCGTGGACCCAGCTGTCGGCCTCTCCATGTAAAGTCCACTTCAAATGCATGTCGGTCGTTGACCACGTTGACCAGGCCGCGCCGAGAGTACCAGGGCGGTGGACGATGGCGAGGCCTAGGAAGGGAACGACACGGAGGCAGGGAAGACTCGGCAGTTGTTTCCCACGCGGAGGGGAGTACGACTGTACGAGGGTTTACTGGTTCGTCTGCCATCGCCGGAGAATAACAGCAGGTGTGGGTGAGTAGAGGGATGGCTAGGCCAGCGATGGGAGTACTGTGGGGTGGTGAGGCCTGCGCGGCAGCAGAGCCGGCCGCGGGGAGGAGGGAACAGGCAGTCCCGCCGGCGCTTGTTTGAGCGGCTGGAGCAGGAAGAGCAGAGATTGAAGAAGCATGACGGCCGTTGGATGGCCATCCAACAGTCACTGCTTGTGCGTCAACCTTTTTTTTAGGAAAGCCTCAAATCTGTGGAAAACATCATACAACCCATTTGCTAATTCTTAAGGTTTTTTTGGAGCCCATATTCTTTTTGTTAGCATTACAGCCCATATTGTGGCCACGGTTAAAAAATTATACAAAATTTTGCATATTTCGGTGCAGTCCGAACTGTTTTTAATCCCAAAATTTCGACTCACATTCAAACTGATTTTTAAAAATAAATGTATATCAATATAAAATCCAACAAATTCTCCACGCATAAAAATCAATGTAATTTAAAATCTCGAAATGAAAAAAAAGATATTTGAAACTAATTGCCGGTTTGATGTGTTTTAAAAATGTACATCCCATTTCTCATTACTGATGGGCCATTTTCTCGGCCAGCCGAATGAAAGCTCTCCACGTCTTGAAAGATTTGCAGCCCAACAGGCCTGACAAAGCAACTTACTTGGCAAATCACAAAAAAACTGGGCTGTGGCCGTGGATCCAGTTGTCAGTCCATTTGTTTTTTAGTCCATTTGGTGGGCTGGGTGAAACAATGATGTAGCATCTATGCAGCCCATTTAACTCCCATTTGCATTTTTCTCGAAAGCCACGGACTTGCTGGGCTGGGTGAAAATATCATGTTGGGCTAGACGGAGAAATGTTATAAAAACATAAACACATGATTGCACGTCAGTAAAGTCTTTGCAAGCTTATGTACGCAATCACTAGGAGTTAACTTGCCAAGTTATATATTAACAATTATTATTATTATTTTGTAATAACTTTCAACTTACGAAATAAATTATCATTTTAATTTGATGAGTTAATAGTACGTGGGGTATTATTATTTTTTAGGCTAGACGTGGGACAATTGAGTTGGTTCTAGGGGAAAGTACTGGGAGAAAAATCAATTTACATCGAAAAAGAAAGTGGCAGAAAATTCAGAGACCTGCTGGGTCCACCTGAGGAGGGGAATATGTTGGGAGGAAGGAGATTCAAAGCACGGCAGCCGAGTGAACTAGTTTTTTTTATGGACAAGTGAACTAGTTTACATACATAAGCAAATTGCCACTAAAAAAGCAATCAGGTTAATGGGTTCTTAAAAGAAATATTTCGGACAAAATAGATAATTACGACACATAGGCTAATGCATGAAACACTCACATGATAAAGGTGCTTATAAACAGATAAAGTACAACATCTAGACCTTCCTGGCACACTTGATCATGACACTGCGGCTGTGCATGTACTCGTCGGTTACGGGAAGCAGACATGCCCTCATGTCCAAGATCTGCATGTACATGTCGTAGCATGCGTATGCGCCCTTGGCCGCGTAGGTTATGTAGGCTAGATTCAGAGGTACCACATGTTCAGGTCGTCTTCTTTCATGTTGGCGTATCAGGGGTCGATGATGGTCTCACCGAGGTCAACCACGGAGTCCTTCTCCTACCCGTTGCTGATGATCTTGTATTGCTTCTGGATGTCGACAAGCTTGTTGCACCAGATGGCCGAATCGTCGCGTTCTTCCTTCTCTCCACCGTAGCGAAGGTGCAGTCGGCGCTGCCGATGAAACGGGCGAATGCTCCAGAACCTGGTGCAGCCATAGGACTGATGCGAGGCAGAGCTTCACCGAGTCCGTATCGTTGGTGTACATCACATTCAACTTGGTGCAGCCATAGGACTGAACGGCGAACTCAAAGGGGAACTCCTTGCTGAAGTCCATATCCAGCAGGGTCACCCCTCGGATCGCCATTGGAGTCTCTTCGAGTGAACGAGTGTGTAGGCGGCAACAGTTCGTTTTTCAGCTCCTGGGGAACTAGATTCAACAGTAAGCTGAGTGTGTACAGGTGACAACAGTTACTACCCCTCCCTCGTCCGCTGCACGCCCGGTAGAAGATGCACCCTCGGCCACACGTCGGTTCACGAGCATGTCTGTATTGGTACTGTAATAACAGGAGTTAGTGGTCACTTTACTTAAATTTAATTAGCTTTAATAGAAATTTGTACTTAAAACAAGCAATGCATTCGCTCGTTCTATCAGTGCCATAGGATCAACATGCACAACAATTAGAATTATTATTCTCAGGACGCACACGATCATCACATTTGTCGCACTTTCACAAAGATAATACTACCGAGTTTGAACTGTTTGTTATGGTTGTTGTCCTCTGCATCATCATGCCGTGTTTCCCAGCTTGCAAGATTCAGAACCAACAAATAAGATCCAAATAATAAGTACAACAAAGATGCCTACACATCTCATTGATTCCCAGCTTGCAAGATTCAGAACCAACAAATAAGATCCAAATAATAAGTACAACAAAGATGCCTACACATCTCACTGATTCCCAGCTTGCAAGATTCAGAACCAACCCATTAGAGCCTTTTGATAAAGTGAATATCGGGATTAAATCCATTTGGGCTAGCCATGTCATACAATCGAAGAACTTGGCGAATGCTCTTGACCGTCACAACATCTGTAGTTGAGTATTCCTATTTGCACAACATGTTTTCACAGCACAAACAAGGAGACAGGAGAGCATGATTTCGCTTTAATAGCGGCCTCCTTGAACTCAACCTCCAGCTCTACTTGGATGAGGTCTGCCTGGAGTTCCATGATTCAATTCATACTTGGATGAGGTCTACTTGTGAGCTGGCAGGTTCTTCTTTAGTAGTTGCACTAAAATTGAGGAACATTAAGGTTGGCTATCCGGCTCATGTAAGGTGCAACTATAATTTTCTTATCCTTTTGTGCAGTTCCACTAAAATAAAGTGCCATTGTGGTGACAGTGATGGCTCCATCTTGCAAAGGCTAATAAAATGTTGCACGAGATTACCAGCAGAACTTGACGGAGATTTTGGAAACTCCAATCACCATTTTGTGCAGTTCCACAAAAATTGAGAGATGTTGCCCATGTGACATTTTAGTTGAACTACACAAGACACTCATTCCAAAAAAGTGTTTTCTGCAGTTCACCAAAAGGTCACAATAGAAACAAGGTGAAATGGATATCCCTATCTGCACAAAAAGATAGAAAGTAAACAGTGGCTGGTCAATAAGAATATACGAAACATATACAAAATGAAAAGAAGCATCTTAATTATGTTCATGGCAATCACGCAAGGACAATAGAAATTTTAAAACGTCAGCGATGCTTCATGTTACCAGAAGCATTACGATCAACAATGAGATTCCTCAAACATGGGATTACTTTAATGGTGGCATTGGTTGTTTACCAGACACAGTAAATCAACAACAGCTAAAGAGTTGGTTTAAGGGCATGGGACCGTGGGGACACCAGGACACTTAGCAGCGTAAAGGAGCAACTTACTTATCATACTGGGGAAAACATCAGGAGTGCCATTGTACTATGTGAGGGCAGCAAATCTAATCCTGGAGACCTTTTACTATGTGAGGGCAGCAAATCTAATCCTGAGACCTTTTACTATGTGAGGGCAACAAATCTAATCCTGGAGACCTTTTACTATGTGATGGCAGCAAATCTAATCCTGGACATACTCTGTTGACTTGTCCACCAGCCGCCACATTCTATCCTTTTTTCAACCAATAATAGATCTGTTCCTTATCCAGTTTGTACTACGTTTTCCCATTATTTCCCTTTTGAACCAAGAGACCGGTTGGGTATCCGGTCTCTACTACTTTCACCATATTATTTCCTCTTCGAATCAAGTCCTAGATTCATGCTACAACTTTCCCCCTTTCTTTGTTGTTTGAACAAAGCCCTAGATTCGAATGCATGAAGTAGCTTTACCTCTAATAATACTAAAAATTTAGGTGGCTTTGGAAGAGCTGATGGGAGTAGAAAAAGATGCACATGCAGACACGTGGGGAGCCGGGGCAGTAGAGCAAGGCCGCTTTCGAAGAACTTATACCTGAGGGTCGCCGGGATGTCGGCGGTGGCGGGTCGGATCTACGGACAATACGGCAGGGAGGAAGAAGGGTCAGAGGACCTCCCGAGCCGGCCATGTGTCGGAGAGAACGGCACGGGCAGAGGATCGGGCCCCTCCGGCAGCTGTGGGTTTCCTCCCTCGGCGGTGATGACCGCGTGAACGATGCACCTTTTAGTCCTCTACACACACCTGCCGAAGGGATCCGACCGGATCTGTGACCAGCGGTGAGCAGAGTGAAAATGTCGCTACCGCTGTCTTGTTTATATCTAGAGAGGATGAGAGAATGAAGAGAGCAACCCTAGTAAAGCAAGCGCTCAGGCCCCTGCGTCCATATATAGTGGAGTGATTATCTTTTTTCTCTCCACAACAAGCGTTTCAATTTGTGTACGTGGCATTAAAGAAAAGAAACTCTCTATTTAAGGTGACTACTGTACGACTCCTACTTACTACTAGTAGTACTACAGTATTGTTCACTTGTGCTCCCCACCCCTCCATTCATTGAACAACCCCACGGGTGGATAAACATACAATAAGTACTGTATTTATATAGAACGAACAAGCTCGAACTGTTTTCGCGTAGTTAAAAGTTGAGGGCGGGGCTTTTCCCGGGTAGTACGCCCAGAAGACTATTTTATTTTTTAAAAAAACTTCGAGATGGCCACATAGCATGGAGCCGACCCCAACGATTTTAAGCTTACAGGCACGGTACACGCTATCCTAAACTACTATACACATGAAACTGCCACACGAGCATCCGGGCTGCGCTTGGCTCTTCGCCTCTTCAGGAAGTCGAACAATGATGGAATACTACTGCACTGGAGGAGTACTACAGTACGCTTCTGGCCATCTAACACCGATTGAACTGCTGCATGTCCACCGCGTGCGGGAGGGAGAGCGTGTAGCGAAAGCTTCTCCTAGTCTTGCCAGCCACCACGCTCATGGGCGAGGGAGGGACGCTCCTGCCTTTGCGTGTATGACAGGTGGGCCCTACAGGTGTGCGACCAACCTGTCATACAGCCAAAGGCATGTGCAGTTAAGTCCGCGAGGGAGAGGATAATCAAACTTCTCGTTGATGTACGAGTTGACGCGACACATCAAAGCACCGCACTCGATATATTTCAATAATTTGCGTGTGTGACTCCCAGATGCAGAGGCCGGGGGTCATCATCCTCCTTTTCGAGAAAAAATAGACGCGTGTGTGAGAGGATGAGTGCGTGCGTGCACCTCTTCTCTTCCTGTATAACGTACTACTAAACTCAGAGTACACGTTTTTGTGGGTGGCACGATGGTGCGTGCGAGAAGTTCCGAGAGATAGGTTTAATGCATTAATTGGAATGCATGCATGCATAAAGTACATGCATTGGTCAATTTTCTCTTAATACTTGCATGCAATGATTTAATGCACCTTGGAATCTGAACATGTGTTGGAGACAACCAAATTGAGTCTTATAAAATGGAAAAACTAAAATTTTGAGATAAGCCCTATAAAACCGGAAAGGAGGGAGTTGAAAAATAAGTACTCCATCCGGGAATAGTGCCGCACTTCGAAACTAGAACCGTCAATAAATTTTGAGCTTGCGTCTCGTCACATTCCAAATTACTCCACGCTATATTGAATTGCATACCTGTTCACATCGATCACAACCAAAACAGTTTCCCACTTAGGAGCGTATTATTACTCGGTTATAAATACTAGCATGCCAAGATGACTGCACATTCCTCCTCAACTCCTCATCCACAAAAACAAACAAGTCATTCAGCATCCTTCCCTTGCGTCTGCCATGGCCAGCATGAGTTCTGGGTCGAGAGATTGCCACCAGGGAGAGGCGAGCATGGAAGCGGAAGCACGAGAGATGTACCGCCTTGCTGCGAGAGCAGCCGACATGTCCCACCGCACGAAAGTAGCAGCACAGAGGTCCCGCCGTGCCGCTGAAGCAGCACGGAGGTCCCGTCGCACCGTCGATGCAGCAGACTAGTCCGGCCGCGCCGCGGAAGCAGCAGAGATGTCCCGCCGCGCCACGAATGCAGTAGAGATGTCCCACCGCGCCGCGGCGGCCTGGGAAAATTTCTCACGGGCACGCGACGACTGTTATAGGCGCATGCATGCGATCGTCCATAGCCAGATGGATCAGATCTCCCGCTCGGCGAGGTTGCAGGATGACATGAGAGCCTCGTTTGAACAGGCTACCAGCGTCATCCGGCAACTAAGGGAGGGCAATGAGAGGCTCCGGGCCGAGCGCGACCTGCTGAGGGAGAAGATCGTCCGAAGTGCAGACCTGCAGGAGGAGACTAGTGCCTTGTTGAAGAAACTTATGGACGAGAATGACATGCTCCGCAACGAGCGCCAAAGGCTGGTGGAGGAATCCGTGGATGTTCTCAAGCAACGTCTTGAGGACACGAAGGAGCTCATTGCTGATCGCCGTGGAGAGTAGTTTCCTGGTTTCCTTTGATGTAATAATCGGTTTAGGATGTGGATTGTGTCGTCGGTTGTGAAATGTTGGGTTCTAGCGCGGATGTTTGGCCTTTGTTGGCCTCTTGGGATGTTGCAATTTCAATCTGGTAGCTTTTAGTCCTTCGTGTTAGGCTGGAGTTGTGCTGAACTTCTTGTGAATTGTAGTGGTTTTCAGTAATGAAAATCGGAAGGGGCAAGCCCTTCTTTGACAAAAAAAATTAATCGTCCTTATATATTCATCAGTCTTGCTATAAGTCGCAGTAGATACTATATAGGTCCGTCGGATCTTACATCAAGATCCGTGCTTTTAGATTTTCTTTTTTCTCTCTTAAATCTCAGTCGAGTGAGACATAGCCAAGCCATTAAACAGAGGCTCGGGCGCCATTAATGGAGACCTTGGGAGAGAGGTGGACGGCAGATGGAGGTCAAAGGGCTCTCCTCCCGATAAGCACGCACAGGGGTCTGATCGCACGCCTCTCATACTCAAATAGCTACCCTGCACGTCGCCTCCTAGCTAATAAAAAAGGGGACGCGTGGCGGCACGTAAATGGTACTAGTAAGTAGAACGCCCACAATTTCAATAATACTTGTGTTTCTGATTGTAACGTGACAACACTTCTTCCAAAATGACTTTGTTGATTGTTAATGTGTGCACCTTCGCAAATCGGACTGCAAATTTACCACAACATGTTGGTGCCATGTCATGGTACCAAGCCAAGTTTCATTATTTTCATGCGTGTTCTGGATTTACAGGAATTAAAAAACTAAGTTTCTCAATGTTTCCAACCCAGCCACGATGCCCAGAATTTTGAATTTCATTCCCATTTCTTGCATGGATCCTAGAAATTTACCCGAGGACACACATGTGATTTTTCAACCAACTTTGGTGCACTGGAACATGTGCTTGTATTTCAAATTTGAATTATGCACACAAAGGTGACACGTTCCCTCCCAGAACCACGAGCCTTCTTGAGAGAAGCTCTGATTTGCAAGAAGCTTATACCAAAATTTGTTCCTATTCGGCCAATTTTTTTACCACGGCATGGTACTACCATGACATGACACCATGCCAAGTTTCATGATTTTAAAACCAAGTTTCTCAATGTTATCGACCGAGCCACGATGCCCAGATGTTTGAATTTGATTCTCATTTTTTGCATGGGACCTACTCCCTCCTTCGATCTATATAGGGCCTAATGTGTTTTTCAAGACAACCTTTGACTATTGACAAGATTAATAGCACATGAGCTGTATACTATGCAAATTATATTATTGGAAGCTCCTTTGACATACAAAATTGAAGGTATGCTTTGTGTGAGTTGCATGTCACATATTATGGCTTTAATGTTTGGTCAAAGTTAGCCTCGAAAAACGCATTAGGACCTATATGCATGAGAGGAGTCGACTTTGAGAGAACGTGTTTGTTCGAGAGACACCGAGGAAGACTACTATATATCGATGGTGCATGTAGGTGGGAATTAAACTAAGGGATGGTCTTATTGGTTTCGGGGATATAGGGGAAGAGTGAGACGCGGGGGGGGGGGGGTATCTAGAAGGAGATTGTTAAGTGTGAGTGTGTGTTTTACCCATCCAGGCAGAAGTTATGTGCACAAAAGAGGAGAACGATTCGATGTGGCGTTAGGATTGAGGGTAATTAACTACGTGTGGAGACATAGAGACCTTGAACGTGCATGTGTGAGAGGTATACATGTATACGTGGGATGTGTGTGTGCGCGTGCGCGCATGATCGAGATAAAAGAAAGAAGACATAAGTCATAAGATCAACGACATGGGAGAGACGGATCGGTATGACAATATGCATGCATGTGAGAATGCATGGAAGAAGTCCCGACAATTGAGCATGTGTTTTTGTCTTTAAGAGATAGTGGCGTGGGCTGGAGCATGCATCTATGGTGAGCAGAGGGAGTGAGGCGCAACGATTGTGCAAAAGAGACCAACCTATAAATGCATATGTATGGAGAGACATATATAGTGTGGGTGATAGGAAGCAAGACTCCGTGCGAGAAAGAAATGTTGACGGAGAAACTACAGATAGATACAGAGATGGAGATGCTAGCTAGAGGGACATCCGCTAGTTTGGGTGTTGGAGATGACCGTCGGGTGGTTCAAAGGGTGAAGTTATATATGTGTGTGAGAGGGGACTTGACTGCATGTAGAGAGAAACATATGTAGTGTGCGTGATAGGAATCAAGAGTGAGGGCGAGAAATAAGGTTGATGGAGAAACAGATAAATAGAAAGATAAAGATGCTAGCTAGTGTGCGTTAGAGATAGGAGTCGAGTGGATCAGAAGGCTGGGTTGTGTGTGTGGGTGTGAGAGAGATAGAGAGAGGGTGCGTGTGAGTCACATACAAACAGATATCAGAGAGAAATGAGATCCAGAGAGATGGAGTTTTGTGTCTACGAGAGAGAAAGATATTTCACAACGAGAGTGATAGCTAGAGAGACATACGAGGGAACGCAAGATATCTCTAGGGAGAGAGGGTGTGTGTGAGCGACATACAAGAGAACAATGGAGAAATATGAGACCCTGGGAGACAGAGTTTGTGTTTGTGTGTGAGAAAGAGATATTGAAGAGGAAGAGTCGTAGGTTCTCATATCTAAGGAGCGAAAGACATCTCTGTATGAGGGGTGTGCGAGTGCCACACATGGGAATAGTAGAGAGAAATGAGACCCTGGGAGACAAAGTTTTGTGTTTGTGTGAGAGAAAGAGATTCCACATGGAGAATCATAGTTAGAGACACATAGCAGGGAGCGAGATATACTTAGAGAGAGATAGAGTGACGAAGGTCGAGGGAGAGAGTACCGTCAGTGTGTTACGAAGATAAAAGATCATTGTCGACATACAAGTAGCACGAGAGATACCTGAGAGACGATGAACGCGTATAGGTCCAGTGAAATAGTCCTATATAAGCATGTGTGATAGCTATATGAGACGAATATCTGGATTAAAGGGGATTCAAATATTTAAACTGGAGATCACGACATCGATAATATCATAATGCAAATTGGTGTATCAAACATGCATATTCATTTGAATTTGGGCACACGTGTAATGTTATATAGTTTATCAATATTGTGATCCATAGATTCTTCAATTACAAACAATGCATGGTTTATATGCAATTAATGTCTAAACGGGATTACACTATATGTTGCGTGTGTGAAACACATTATACATGTTTGAGAAGTAAAAAAACCCCGCATGAAACACACATTAATTGGAGACAGTTAGCGAGGAATGCATACATTGGATTTCAACATAAAGTGGTTTCAAATATTTGAAAATCCAAATTGATGGATACAACCTTATGAATCTGAGATCATGCCATTTGTAAACCATATTTATGTATAAATGGTGTTGTGCTTTTGAAAGTATATATAAAAATGATGTATATAGAATGTAATTCCAATTGAAAATGGATCCCGCCTGAAAAAATAGAATACAAACGGGATTCGAATTGAGTTGGCACGGTAAACGTGCACTCTGCAAAATTTGAACGAAGCGGGGAAAGTCGCAGTAACCACCCAAAACCAAAATCTGCGAGATGGAAATCACTACTGCCTATCCCTGCCACGCAAAGCCTATATGCTGGATTTCTATAGGTTTCGATAGGGGTAGGTTTGTAATTTCACCCAAACGTGACGTAACCGCCTCTCACCCGGATTCATACACGGTGGGCGCCAAAACACAGTGTGTCCTCGCCCGAAATCGACTCCCTCCCCGATTCATATTCATACACGGTGGGCGCCAAAAACAAACTCTCGTCGGCAAATATTCGGTGTATGCGAGATTACCGTCCTATCCCCAACTGACTAGTGTTGCTGTGATGTAGTAGAAATTTGAAACAGGGGCTAAGTTTGTAAATTTCCTCGCATTTGAGACAAGCGCGCCCTGAATACATGGTTCCCCCTTCCTCTCTACCTCCCTTTTCCCCATTCGTACTCCGTGGGCGCCAAAACACCCTCTCCACCCCACCCTCCTCCGTCCGCCGCCGTCCGCCACCCCATCCACCGCCATCCTTCTCCACCATGCCGGAGCTGATACCCCGACGGCACCGTCCATTACAAGATATCGACCTCTCTCATCCACGGCTTCGGACCGGGATCCTTGCATCCCGTCCTCTCGCTTCATCCCCGCCGTCGTCCACCTTGCCGGCGCCGCCCTACGACCGTCTCGTCCACCGCGCCCCGCCGCCACCGTCTACCCTCCTAGATCTGCTTCCACGCCGCCAACATCCATCGCTACTGCAGCACCATCAAATTCTCAGCAGACGCGTACATGGCGCTGCACTAGAGGCGGTACTCTTTCATATCTGCTCAACTTATTTATCGCAGCAAGAAAATAGATCGCCACTGCTTTACTCTGATTTCTTGTCTTGGTTGCAAAGTTGCCTTTGTCCGGTTTGCACCTTCAGATCTGCCATGGCACGCTCAACACCATACTCGCAATGCTTATGGTTTTCCCCTTTTATATTCCGCACTAGTTAAATCACAATAGACTAAATTTCAAAATTGGGTCAGTCGATTTTTCATAGCTCGCCGGAGTTCGCCGGTGCGATTGAAGGGGCTCGGGTGGTTGTGGGGCCTCGCCGAACGAAGAAAACTCGACGCGGGTGGGGGTGGCGGAGGAACACAGGCGGTGGGGGCCGGTGGTCCGGCAGGCGGCCCGTGCGGTGTTCTATATGGGAAGAATCAGAGATGAGGAAGAAGAAGGGTTAGGAGACGTAGGATCTTCATCCAACCGCCTAAAATGGTCGAGAGACAGCTAGGAGTTGCATTCTTAATGCGCTCTGGTTCATCATGTGTGGGCACTATGCAACCAACATTTTATTATCCAAAATCTGCTTGCTCTTCTTTTCCATGTTCCTCTTCCGTTCTTCTTTAATATGTACTCTCTCCGTTCCTAAATACAAGTCTTTGTATAGATTCCACCATGGACTACATATGGAGCAAAATGAGTGAATCTACACTCTAAAATGTACCTGGATACATCTGTATGTGATCCATAGTGGAAATCTCTACCAAGACTTATATTTTGGAACGGAGGGAGTATGATAGTAGTACAGTATGTTCCTTGTACTGAAGATGAGCAGGGACATTTGCAGTGTAGAGGTCTATACGGTCGGTTGTCATGGACACTTTGAGCCTCTTTGATTCGTAGGATCTTGTAAACATGTGAATAGGATTTGTAGTGGCCTGCCCACTTGAATCCTATAAGAATAGCAAGGAAATGCGAGGAGCTGTGTCACCTTTGGGAGTTACATTGATATTAATAGTACCGCACCTTCACTTGAAGAGAGCTGGTATCCGAAGCCTTTCTAGCCGTACCGGCAATACTAGCACATATATTCCAGCAAGTTCCACTTTGCTGATTTTACTCTGATGCTTAAGGTTTTCCCGTTATATCTACACTATGATCTGTGTAGCTGCTTTGTGTCGCACTAGCAGCAGTCCACTCTTGAAGCTAAACACTGCAATGACTTACAAAATTGGCACCAAGGCATTGAGTGCCATTCTGGATGCAATGAAACTCATACGCTCCCTAAGGGAGTCCTGGATTAGGGGGTGTCCGGATAGCCGGACTATACCTTCGGCCAGACTCCTGGACTATGAAGATACAAGATTGAAGACTTCGTCCCGTGTCCGGAAGGGAATTTCCTTGGCGTGGAAGGCAAGCTTGGCGATACGGATATGTAGATCTCCTACCATTCTAACCGACTCTGTGTAACCCTAGCCCTCTCCGGTGTCTATATAAACCGGAGAGTTTTAGTCCACAGGACGAACAACAATCATACCATAGGCTAGATTCTAGGGTTTAGCCTCTCTGATCTCGTGGTAGATCTACTCTTGTACTACCCATATCATCAATATTAATCAAGCAGGACGTAGGGTTTTACCTCCATCAAGAGGGCCCGAACCTGAGTAAAACATCATGTCCCCTGCCTCCTGTTACCATCCGGCCTAGACGCACAGTTCGAGACCCCCTACCCGAGATCCGCCGGTTTTGACACCGACATTGGTGCTTTCATTGAGAGTTCCTCTGTGTCATCACTTTTAGGCCCGATGGCTTCTCTGATCATCAACAGCGATGTGATCCAGGGTGAGACTTTTCTCCCCGGACAGATCTTCGTATTCGGCGGCTTTGCACTGCGGGCCAATTCGCTTGGTCATCTGGAGCAGATCGAAAGCTACGCCCCTGGCCATCAGGTCAGATTTGGAAGTTTGAACTACACGGCCGACACCCGTGGAGACTTGATCTTCAACGGATTCGAGCCATAGCCGAGCGTGCCGCACTATCACGATGGGCATGATTTAGCTCTGCCACCGAACAGTGCCCTGGAGGCCGCACCTGTGTCCGCTCCGACCCCTAGCTCGGAGCCGATCACACCAATTGAGGATGGGTGGTTAGACACCACCTCGAGGGCTGCAATCTCTACGGCAATCGAGCCGAACACCAGCCCTATTCTCTGCGAAGCCCGTGACTCCAAGGAGCCGGACTCCTCTCCAGACTCCGAGCCCTCCGTGCCCCGACCGATCGAACCTGATTGGGCGCCGATCATGGAGTTCACCGCCGCGGACATATTTCAGCACTCGCCCTTCAGCGATATTCTGAATTCACTAAAGTCTCTTTCTTTATCAGGAGAGCCCTGGCCGGACTATGGTCAACAAGGTTGGGATGCGGATGATGAAGAAATTCAAAGCCCACCCACCACCCACTTCATAGCCACTGTCGATAATTTAAACGACGTGCCCGACTTCGAATCCGAAGACATCGACGGTATGGACGACGATGTAGGAGATGAACATGAACCAACGCCTATAAGGCACTGGACAGCCACCTCATCTCATGATGTATACATGGTGGACACACCCAAAGGAAGCGACGACGAGGAACACAGGGATGCAACAAGGGATCGTTCACTCGAAAAGCAATCAAAGCGGCGACGTAAGCGCCGCTCCAAGCCCCGCCTCGACAGAGACATCAGCCATACAGACCCAGCCATAGAGCAGGACGAGCCGGCGGACGACGAACATGCCTTTGAGCAAACGTCCGAACAGGGCAACTTGGATAAACAAACCGAACACCCCGTTGCCGCCAAAAACAACAGTCCGGACGACCTTACGCCGGATAAACTCATGGAGCAGAAGAACCTCCACAAAAGGCTCGTCGCCACTGCGCATAGCCTGAAAAAGCAGAAGCGGAAGCTCAAAACTGCAGAAGATTTCTTACTAAAAAGAATCAGATAGTCGACTGTCCGAACGCCGAAGCCCTAGCAGCTTTTAAGCACAACGTTCAAGACAAATGGCTCGCCAGACACCTCGGCCAAGAAAAGCCAAGAACAATGGCCGCATTAACAAGCCCCATGACCCGCTTTTGCGCAGGAGAGGACAGCTGGTTGGCAAGATGTAGCACCAGTGACCCAAGTACATCCGAAGTTAGGGATGGAAACGGAAAACCCCGACGCCGCAAGGACCAACGCCGGAATAAGGGAAACAACCCAAAGAGAACGGCGGTCAACGCCGGATTCAAAAGCTCGCGGCAGAATCAGAGAAAGCCGCCCCTCAAGGATAACAGGGACGAGCTATCCAACTTAAACAAAATCTTGGACAAGATATGTCAAATACACAGTACTCCCGGGAAGCCTGCGAACCATACCCACAGAGATTGTTGGGTTTTGAAGCAAGCCGGCAAACTCAACACCGAACACAAGGGGCTCGACACACCAAGTGAGGATGACGACGAACCCCACAAGTAGAGCACAAGGAAACAAAAGGATTTCCCACAAGAAGTCAAAATAGTACACTTACTTCACGTGACGAACAGAACGCGCCACCAGAGATACGCGCCATACGGCCTATCCCAAAGGAGCCTCGCCAATGGTTGTTAAAACCGACCACCTTCGACCATCAGGATTACTCTAGAAGTATCCGGAACACAGGCTGGACTGCCTTGGTATTAGATCCAATAATAGGCGGACTCCATTTTACAAATGTCCTGATGGACGGCGGTAGTGGTCTAAACCTGTTATACCAGGACACAATCCGCAACATGGGGATAGACCCAACAAAAATTTGCCATAGCAAAACCTCCTTTCAAGGGGTAACGCCAGGCCCGGATGCCCGTTGCATGGGTTCTCTCTAGCTAGAAGTTATGTTCGGCTCCCCCGATAGCTTCCGTCGCGAACAGCTAACTTTCCACATCGCCCCATTCTCAAGTAGCAATCAAGCACTACTGGGACTCGAAGCTTTCGCCCGCTTTAACGCCATACCGCATTATGCATCTCTTACGCTTAAGATGCCCGGTCCACGAGGCATCATCTCATTAAAGGGAAAACATTGAGTGTTCCTCCCGCGTGGAAAACAGTGCGGCTGCCTTGACAGCCCCACAATAAAGCGGCTTCACTAGCCAAAGCATCTAAACAGGTCGTCAAGACCACGAACACGGCTAGACGAGTCCGGCATAAACATACAATTAATAAAGTCTTAATAGCCGTATACCCCTGTACTAGGGGCTCCGCGCATATAAAACAAGAGACAATAAAGCTCAATTTTACCCATTTCGATTTATACTTTGTTTATTTAGTATAACTCATGTTCGGCACGATCTTTCTTTAACTAAGTTCCTCTCTTTTATAGATGAACACTGAGCTACGCCCGTCCAGGATACGGCACAACGGAGACACAGGCGCAGACATGCAGCAGCGACCCGTTCCAAGGATTCTTTTCAGATTAAGACCCTGCGTAAACCTTTTTACTGTCTCTTGTTGATACACATCCCCTGGTTTCTTGGTATAACCAAGGAGGAGGCTGGCGTTTTGGCATGTGGCCACGTCAGAGTTTTGCACGTACCTGGACACTAGGGGCTTATTACTAAGTGCGTTATCCCGCCCGCCCTCATAAAGGCCGAATACCTTAGGGAGTGTTCGGCGTCGTGAGTTTGGCCTTATATGCATCAGCTCTGAATCATGTCTTTGGTCAAATGTTGGGTTTGCCCGGCTCCTGTGTTTTGCTGCCTTACGTTCCGCTCTATCGGCTAAGGCGGCACCAGGAGAACTACTGTGATTGTGCCCCGGTTCGGCCAGGCGAGCACCTTAGTAGAGAAAGCCGAAAACTGACTGTCATGATATAGCGTGAGACTGGTCAACCACTCGATGACTTACCGGAATCTTTAGGATTCCTCCGCATTAACGAAGGGCCGTTTCCCGGCCAGGCACATACGCGCCCCGAGTTCGGGCGAGCGCAGGCGCCACAAGGGGCTATATAAGTAGCCTCAATGTCAAACTCCTATGGCTAAGTGAAAGTGATAAAGTATCATAGTCCGATTGCCTAGTTCGCTGCGCTATCACCTCCTTTGCAGGACCAAGACTTTGGATCAAGTGTGAAAATGCGCCCTCTGCGAACACCCCCGCATTATGTGCGTGGGGGCTGAAGCCGACGACTGCCATCTTTCAGATTATATATACGTATATGTTAGACGGCCACACAAGAGGTATTATAATACTTGCAGGCACAAGTATAAAAAGCTTCTACAATTTATCAAAATATTGTTTTACAATAATACATGCTATTCGAATATAGTATCCTTCGAGCACTGCATCTCTATTAAACGAGCGCCTTGCAGAACTTCCTGAAAATAGCGCTCGGCAGGTACTCGGCTTCCATCCGAGTCTGGGGATGCAACAGCGGTGGCTTCCATTTCCGCCCAGTATGTCTCGACACGGGCAAGAGCCATCCGCGAACCCTCTATGCACGCTGACCTCTTCATCGCATTGATATGCGGTGCCGCACCAAGGAACTGCTGCACCAAGTTGAAATAACTTTTTGGCTCTGGCCTCTCTGGCCACAGATGACTCATGACATACTTCATGGCGAGTCCGGACAACCTATTTAGCTCGGCCCATTCGGCCAAACGATCGGCTAATGACAGTGGACGCTCTGGATTGTGGAACTGCGACCAGAAGAGCTTTTCCACTTCGCGATCTTCTTGATCTCGGAAGTGTTCGGCCGCATCTGCGGCACTCGCTGCTAAATCCAGACAGGTGTTCGCCGCACTCCACATCTGGTCTAACGGAGCATGTTTAGGATCACAGAACTTCCTTCGCAGCATAAAGGGCTTTCCAGCCGCGATCTCTCTGGCCTGACGCAGCTCCTCCTTCATAGCTCTCATCGCAGAGCGAGCATCCTTGGCATCGGCAACGGCCTTCTTCAGGTCCGTCTGTTCCGCCGGATCATCTTTTTCAAGAAGCTTGTAACGGTCAGCAGCGTTCTTCAGCTTCACGGCCATCTCGGCCATTTCCTTCTTGCTTCGGCAGTGAGCAGCCTGTTCAGCTTTTAGCTCTTCAATTGCCTTTCCGACAGCTGCATCACTTTTCCTGGCTTGCTCCTTGGCTCGGGCAAGTTCCGCCCGAAGATTCTCCATGGCAGCAACACCATCTGCATCAAGCGCACACATTGTAAGATACTGGCATAAAGCTCCTCTTACCAGGCGCTGCCGAAGGAATTACATACCTTGTGCCTCGTCAAGCCGCTTGTTGACAAGCGCGATGTCGGCATCTGGCACGTCAAGTTGCCGCTTTAGCTCGGCAAATCCATCAGTCCGACTGGCCACTGGACACTTCGCCACCTACGTATAAAGGCGGCATATTAGACCTGGGATTATGATCCTCTATGCGCCGTCACTTTTGACAACACACAGAGTCTCAGGGGCTACTATCTACACAGGGCGCATCTTATTTATGCGCAACTGTCCAAAAAGGGTACATTATTTCGCGTACCTCAAAACCTGTCAGTAAACTCCTGACAGCCTCATGCAATCCGCTCTCCGCGGATGAAATCCTCTCAATCACCGCACCCATCAATGCACGGTGCTCCTCTGAGATAGATGCTCGCCCTAGCAGATCCTTCAGCTCCTCCGACCGCGCACCAGACGGCGTCGGACTTGTCCGATGGCCTTTTTCGAAGGCCGGACGCGGAGGGCTTTGGGGGGCCATATGACTACCTTCCGGCCCCGCCGGATTCGGAGAAACCCTCTGCGACGATACCTTAGGGTCACCCGCCTCGCAAGGCGGTATGGCAGGGGGAGGCGTTCCGCTCTCCATCATCTCCGGAAGAAGATCCCTCGAAGACGAGCTCTGCTGAGAAGGGCTAAGGTCCGAGCTACAAGGTAAATTTTCGATTACTTTTCTCAGATATAAAGCAGGGATTTCTCTCATTTCTTAAAAATAAAACTCCTCTCTACTTACGGCTCGGTGGAGGGCTGATCCCCTTGAGGGCATAATTCGGGCGAAGTATCCCCCAGCACAGGACCCTTTGGCGAAGATTTCTTCCCCTGCTTTAAGGACATGGTCTCCGGGTCTTCAGAGGCGGTCCTCTTCTTCCCCTGAGGAGAGGAATTTTCGATTCCTCCCTTCCGGACAACCTCCTTTGAGGAGGCTGTAGCTTCCTTGTCCCCTCCCTCGCTTCCCTTTGAAGGCACAACCTCCAACATCCTGACTAGCACGGGACCCGGCATGGTCTCGGGGAGGGGGGTCGGACACCTGATTAGCTTTGCTTTCGCTATCCACTCCTGTTTAAAGGACAACTCTTTTAGGGGCAATTTTATGATAAATATACGGATAGCGAGTCCGGGCACAAGGCTACTTACTTGAGTATCTGGACGATTGCAGCTTAGACATGCATCCTCCGTAGAATCCGGACACACTACTTGTGGTCCGAAGAACAATTTGTACATCTCCACGGGCGTCATGCTAAGAAAATGTTGGAGAACTCGTGGTCCCTCCGGGTTGAACTCCCACAGGCGGAGGGGGCGACGTTTGTAGGGCAGAACTCGGTGAATTAACATAACCTGCGACACCACGACCAGACTGATGTCTCTTTCTAGGAGATCTCAGATGCGGCCCTGCAACAGGGGCACGTCCTTTGCCGGCCCCCAGTCCAGCCCCGTATTGACCCATGACGCCAGTCGTGGCGGGGGACTCGAGTGAAAGGCAGGTGGCGCCACCCACTTAGGGGCCCTGGGAGCAGTAATATAAAACCACTCTCATTGCCATAAGCTGGACTCCTCTTGAAAAGAGCCCTCGGGCCATGGAGTACCAGCATTCTTGCTTATAAAAGCGCCTCCGCACTCCGCGTGCCGTCCCTCGATCATCTTCGGCTCTACTTTGAAGGTCTTGAGCCATAGTCTGAAGTGAGGAGTGATACGGAGGAAGGCTTCACACACGACGATGAATGAGGAAATATGGAGGATGGACTCCTGGGCTAAGTCGTGAAATTCCAGCCCATAATAATACATGAGCCCCCTCACGAAGGGATCCATCGAGAAGCCTAGCCCCCAAAGGAAGTGAGACATGTACACCAAACTCTCACCGGGCATGGGAGTGGGAATGACCTGCCCTTGAGCAGGCAGCCTATGCGAGATTTCGCCGGTCAAGAACCTGGCCTCTCTCAACTTCAGCACGTCCTCCTCCGTGACGGAGGAGGGCATCCATCGGCCTCGAAGGTCGGAACCGGACATTGTTGAAGGTTCGAAGCGCCTGAAATCTGGAGCCTTGGGTGTTGGAACTCGAGGCGAAGGGCAAACTCGTTTGAGATAGAAAGAAAGGAGTAAGGCCTTGGTCTCTTTATAAGAGGTTGAATACCAAGGGCCTTCCCCATGACCGTTTGGGACTCGCCTTTGATCGAGAAAATATACCAACTGGTACGGTTGGGTTACCCATGCCCGTATTGATGAGAATCCCGGAATAAGGGACACGATCTCTGCTTTAACAAGACGTGCCAAGGAAACTGCCTCGCTAAACGCGCTGAGGTGGGACGGTAAAATGATTTGAATAAAGACTTGGCCGTGGTGTGATGTCACTCTACGGAATACGTCAGCAGATTAGATTTGTGTAAATATTATTCTCTCTATGGCAATATGCGGAAACTTATTTTGCAGAGCCGGACACTACCTTTGTGTTCAAAATCTTCTATGAAGTACTTGGAGGAGGAACCCGCCTTGCAATGCCGAAGACAATCTGCGCGCCGGACTCGTCGTCATTGAAGCCTGGTTCAGGGGCTATTGAGGGAGTCCTGGATTAGGGGGTGTCCGGATAGCCGGACTATACCTTCGGCCGGACTCACTATGAAGATACAAGATTGAAGACTTCGTCCCGTGTCCGGAAGGGACTTTCCTTGGCGTGGAAGGCAAGCTTGGCGATACGGATATGTAGATCTCCTAGCATTGTAACCGACTCTGTGTAACCCTAGCCCTCTCCGGTGTCTATATAAACCGGAGAGTTTTAGTCCGTAGGATGAACAACAATCATACCATAGGCTAGCTTATAGGGTTTAGCCTCTCTGATCTCGTGGTAGATCTACTCTTGTACTACCCATATCATCAATATTAATCAAGCAGGACGTAGGGTTTTACCTCCATCAAGAGGGCCCGAACCTGGGTAAAACATCATGTCCCATGCCTCCTGTTACCATCCGGCCTAGACGCACAGTTCGGGACCCCCTATCCGAGATCCACCGGTTTTGACACCGACACTCCCCACCTGTTGATTCTTGTTCAGAATATGATCCTAATGACTATTCTAACCTCGAGGAGTCAAAGGAAGATGGCCTGTCCTGTTCACCCATCAAGGTGCCTATTCTAATTTGGCAATGTTTTATTGATTGCGGGTATCTTGCATACGTTGTCTTGCATTTCTTCTACTTTGTTGCACCGCCATCTGCTTAGTTTACTCATCATATATGTCGAGATGCCATGCCCATCCATTATCAATACATATTCCATCTGTCATCATAGCATGTTTTTACACTCAAATGTTGTTCTTGTGCATCAGACATCAAAAAGGAAGAGGGTGATTGCCGAACCTGAAGGAGCACCAGCAAAGTCCTTGAAAAACATGGTGGTGCCGGAGAAATCAGACATCACCCCACTTATATTGGTTGTACAACCAGTGACACAAAACGTAGGACCGACTCCAGAAGACTGTACCCATACTTCACTGGCCACACCACTAGCCCCACCACACAGGACCTGCACTCTAGCAAAAGGTATACCGATTTCATTTGCCATAGCACTAGCTGTACCATAGAAAAATCCCACTCCAGCAAAAAGTACAGCAAGTCCACTGGCCGAAGACCTATCCCAACTGCAGAGACGGCCAATTCCTGTGGATTGGAACCCCATTCCATTTATTCCCAGTTTAAAAGACAATGCTTTCAATGTTGTTAGGGACTACGTGCATATATTCCCATCATGGGAAGATTATTATGAAGACAAACACCATTTTCACATCTTCCTGTCCAACTTACGTGTAAGTGCTATTATTCATGGTTATTATTTTGCTATTTTTTGCTGATTGAACACATGAATGATTTACATTACATTGTTGTAACTAGGCGAGGGTCAATCTGGATAGTCATGACGAGCAAAGCTTGCTTGTGCTTTTCAAGGAAGCATTGCAGCAGTATCGGTGTTACCTGAGGAAATCACACTTTGATGGCAAGTCTATAAACGAATTTCTGGTGAAGTCTCCTGTGCTAAATTTAGAAGACATTGAATGGAAAAACCTTTTTATGCACTGGTCTCGTTCCTAGGATGAGGTATTGTCTATGAAATCACATGACAATTTGAACTTCTAATTTTCCGCATGTGCCTTACGGATCTTTTTTGCAGGACTGCTCGAAGAAGAATTCCGGTTTGACAAGAACGACAGGATATCGCAAATATGCTGCCCGCTGCTTTGCTCTTGTTAGTACCTGTTGTCCTGTATCACTGTACTTGCATACATACCAGGTTCATTATGTGACAGCAGTATGCATGATAGCTTGCTTATCAATTGTTCGCTCCAAATTATCTGATCTGTATGAATGGTTACATTAGTGTAGAATATATCCAATGCCAATGTTTTTTTAGCTCTGCATTGTTCTTGTAAGTACATGCTGTCCTTTATCAATGTACTTATAATGACAGGTAGTTGTTCATGTACCATCACTCTGCAGCTTATTTTCCTTTGCCCTCCATTTTCTACACATCAGATCTATATTTACTCTTACCAAAAGGTTGGTACTGAAGAAGTTTAGTTGTGCATTGCTCTTGGTTGTACCTTTTGCCTGTATCGATGTACTTACATTTATAGCTACTTGGTTATGTAGCATCACTCTTCATCTTATCTTAAATATTCTCCATTTTTTCGTATATTATCACATCTATATTTACTCTTAACAAAATGTAGAATAAAGGCAATGCTTTTGAAGAAGATTCTGTGGTAAACTTCTTGAGTTGCCCCCCCCATCAGCATGGACAAGACCTTTATAGAGCCTGTCTTCACCAATAATGTAAGTTTGTCCATCTCAAGCCTTCAAACTGTGTTATATATATTTGGTTAGGCATGACTGCAACATCTGTTTATTTTTGGTGTTTGCATCAAATTGCTTGTTTAAAGTTTATTATGTAGTTCATAAACAAAAGTTTGTCCTATCTCAATTTAAGTTTTCAGTTGTACAACCAACTTCCTTCTTCATACCATGTAAATTAAACTATACGGAGCAAGTGATCTTCTTTTGCGCTGCATGTATGCTTCTGTTCTTCATCTGTAATCCAGTGGTGTGGTGAACCTACCCACTATAGCACAATGTCATATTCTGCAATGTCTTAACTATGAACAATGTCATATCATTCTACTATTATTTAAACCGTCTCTTTATTTGCCAATCTGAAATGGTATAAATTGACAGCACACTAACCATTGATACTTATGAGTTCTTGATCTGTAATCCAGTGGTGTCATGAAGCTGCCAACTCCTTCACAATGTCATTCCTGCCATGTCTTGACCTGAACAATACCATATTGTGTTAATGCAAATTTAAACTGTGTCACTTTATTCGTCAGTAAGAAATGTGATGAATTGTCAGCACTGATACTTTTATGTGCAAAACCTGTCATCTGTCTGCTAGTTTATCTTTCAGAGTGAGGAAGATATAAGTGTTGAACAAGCACAGTCTCATCATCTTGCTCAGCTGCTTGCGCTGCAGCTCCCCAGCAGGGCTAACCTTTCTTGAACTCTATTGAAGTGCTGTCAGTTTTCTATATTATTTTGTCAGCGTGTTTATTTGCACTGGTGGTGATCTCTGATGCCCAGTGTATGTAATCTACTGTCTGCTTGTGCTTTATTATCATAGTGGCGAACTTTGATGCCCAGTGGATGTAATATGCCGTAATTTCTTTATTGTATAGTATAGGTTTTTTCTTATTCACGATGCTGCAGTTATTTTACTATATATATATCCTGTCTTTGCAGTAAACCGGCCAAACCGTAAAATTACGGTACATAATTGGGCCGCCATGCAATCACAATGTAGGTTGGGCCTGAAACGTGCCGATCAGCTCACGGGCCGGCAGCAGCCCGAAATGAACCCCGGCCCATGATTGTGCGAATCAAATCACAGGCTTTTAATAGGCCGAAAAATTGTCTCGGTCCTTGTTTGGCCCAATCAGATATCGGCTGCGAGCAGGCCGGATGCAAACCAGGCCGTAGTTAGGCCCAACTATATGACAGGCTTTTAACAGGCTGAAATTAATATAGGGCCAAAATGTTAAACAGGCCCTTAACAGGCCAAAACTAATATCAGGCCAAATTATTAAGTGGGCCTTTAGCAAGTGGGCTCAAAAGCATAGTGTCCAGTTGATGGGCCGAATCTGATATGGGCCATAATTAGGCCCAAAACCTCTTAAAGGGCCAGACCTGATCTGGGCCGTAATTTGGCCCAGAACATGGTAGGCTTTTAACGGGCCGGATCTCATATGGGCCACTATTAGGCCCGGAGCGTGGCAGACCATTAATAGACCAGATCAAATATGGGCTGGCATTTGGCCCAAAACATGGCAGCCAGTTAACGGGCCGGCCTACTAGGGTCCTCAAAATCTTGTGGGCCTACAGCTGGGCCGGCCCATTAATGTCGTCGAAATCTCGTGGGCCTTTAGCTGGGCCGGCCCATTATGATCCGCAAGAATTTTGTGGGCCTTTACCTGGGCCGGCCTATTATGGCACACAAAAATCTTGTGGGCCTTTACCTGGGCCAGCCCATTATGGCCCGTGAAATCTTGTGGGCCTTTAGCTGGGCTAGCCCATTATGGTCCGCAAAATCTCATGGGCCTTTAGCTGGGCCGGCCCATTATGGTCCGCAAAATCTTGTGAGCCTTTAGTTGGGCCGGCCCATTTAAACTTGTTGGGCCGTGCCACGTGTCGACGTATCATAGGCGCCTTCTTTCCAGTGAGTGGATGACATCTGTCCCGACGATGAGCCGACACATGTTTCCTCTAGCCAATGATGATTTTACACATGGAAAATCCCCATTGGTCAGGGCTGTTAACGGATTATCGGATCCAAAACCCGACCCGATAGCTTAACGGTGTTCCGTTACGGTGGATGCCACGTGTCGGTCACCCTTGACGAAAGCACTTCTGTGACGCGCGATTTATCGTCATGGAAGTGGACACTTCCGTGATGATAATTTTGGTAATGTCATGGAACTTCTATGACAACACAGGTATGACTATCTTGATTCTGTCATAAATTTGTCATGGATGTACATGCATGACAAAAAAGTGACCTACTGTGACAAACACGTATCATCACGGAAGTGTATTTTTTTGTAGTGAGTTGCGCATGCTAAACTTCTTGAGGACTTTGGTCACCTCGAAAATGGCTCAAGGTTCATTAAGAGTGAGCTCATCAAACTCACCGAGTCTCATGCACAACTTAAAGCTTCATATTCAAAAGAGCTTGCCAAGTTGCCTTCTCCTCTTTCTATTATTGATGATGCTTGTGCTACTAATTCTATTACTTGTGAAGCATCCATTTTGAAGGAGAATGTTGATCTTCGGGCTCAACTTGAGTTGCTATCTAGAAATTATGGGAAATTGGAAGAAAGCCATGAAAAGCTCTCAAGCTCTCATGATGATCTTCTAGTATCCCATAATGTGCTAAAGATAGCTCATGAGGCCATGATTGCTAAGGTATATCTAGTGAGCCTCATGTGGATACTAGCACTACTTTTAGTCAAAATTCTATATTGCCTTGTGCTAGTCCTTGTGAGTCATCCATGCATAACATTGGTACATCTTGTGATGAATCGCTCTCCTTGCCTTGTTGCTCTAACGATGAAGCTTATACTTCCTATAATGCTTGTGTTGAGAATAACCATGTAGAGGAAGTCAAAGAGCTCAAGGCCCAAGTCACTTCTCTGAAGTAATACTTGGAAAAGTGTCATGAAGGGAAATCCACACTCAACAATATCTTGAGTGTGCAAAAATCCCCTAATGATAAAGGTGGACTTGGATTCAACTCCAATAAGAAGAAGTCCAAGATGAGCAAGAAGAAGGGCAAGAATAAGTCAAGAATTCGGCCACGATTGTTTGCTTCAAGTGCAAAATTGAAGGGCATCATGTTAGATCTTGCCCATTGAAGAAGAAGGCCATTAGTGACAAGCAACAAGGGAAGCGGCCACAAGTTCAATCTCATTCTCAACTACAAGTTGAAGAAAGGCCTCTTCCCAAGAATAATCAAGCTAATGCTTCTCAAGTTGAGAAATCAAGTGAGAAGAAAGTGAAGAGTAGATGTTGCTACTTATGTCGTGAGAAAGGTCACCTCGCTTCTTCATGCACTAGTGGTAACTCATCCAACCCAAATATTATTGATGATATCTATTCTCTTCGGAAGGATAAGGTTGGCAATGTTTTTGCCAAGTTTGTTGGTACTCAAAGTGGTGTCAAGCAAAGAACCATTTGGGTAGCCAAGCCTATTGTGACTAACCTCCTAGGACCCAACTTGGTTGGGGACCAACTAGCTCAAACTTGATCAATAGGTGTCTACGGAGGGCATTGGAGACTTGGCTACATTATGAATAATTAAGGGGATTTTTAGCATTCATATTGTCTCAAGCTAAGTCATTCGGATTATCAAGTTTCTATCTTATATCCAATGTTCCTCCTTGTGGTAACTCGTGCTTAAATTGTTTAGATTGAAAGTTACTTGCCCCTTTGCATGTTTGGTTTTGGTCCTTGCATGTGTTTGTATATGTTGTGCTTCCAACTTGATTATATTTATCAAGTATGTGTGTGTTGGTTTTCACATCATGTACGTGTGTGTCATGCGTTGAGCCTTTGTGCTTCTTGTTTGTATCCTAGTTGGCTCGTGTGAGAGATTAATGGAACATCCCATTTTGGGGGAGTGATGTGCTTTGTGCACCTCACAATCCTATAAATGTGAGTACATGAGGAATACCATCTAGTATTGATATTACAAGATTATCTAGTCGCTAGGTAGTATATCTCTCATGAGAAATTCAAATTCTAAAAGGTCCGTTGATTATCTCTTGTTGGATCCTCTTATTGCCTCTTGTTAAGTTTTCGTTGGTATCACATTATGGGGGAGTAATATGCTATGTGCATATTACAAGCCTAGAAAATGTGTACATTTGAGATATTGTCACTTAGAGTTGATATTTTTAATTATCTTGTTCCTAGGTGACATGTTAGCTCTACAAGTTGCAATTTGCTTGTGTTTGTTGTGAATATGATGTTGGATATCCTTGTTATCTACCACCGAGAGTTATTTCCAAATACTTCTTGTCTTTTGACAATTGGTACTCACTTATGTGTGGTAGAATTTAGTGATCATCTTTACATTGGCTTTTGCTTTTATTTTCCTTATCTCTTGCCAAGGATTGTGTCAACTCCCGTTGTCTTCCATATCACTTGTGGATCTTGTTAATTTATTGATCTTGTCTAGTGTTTTCTAGATATAGTGAAAGTGGTGATCCCACCTTGTGCATTTTGTATTCAAATGCACATTCTCTATAATGCACTACTCTTGGGGGAGCTATCGTATTTTCTATAGAACACTCATCTTGTGATCCTTATCAAGTGTGTTGGGGGAAGGCAAGCGGTTTCTTTTTGGTACTTTGTGCCATCATGAAACTATGTATAGAGCTTGGTTTGTTTGGAACCAACCTCTCTTTTGGGGGTTTGACATCTTTTTTTTTTTGCGTGTTGTCGGTGTACAAAAGTAGGGGCTCTCCTTTTGACCCCTTTACTTGTGCACGGGCAGTCAGAGCCATGCGCCGTGGCCACACTTAGCAGGGCAGAGGAGGGAAGTCGAAGCACGAGACGACCAAGGCGATGCCAAGACCGGAAACACAAGAGGGCAAGAGGGCGAGGTGGACTCCTGTGATGCCCCGAGACCGTTGCGCCAGGTGTCTTCCAGTTATTCGCTGTTGTTGCCTTGTCATTCGCTTGCGTGTTGCATCTTAGCATGTCATCATCCGCATTGCATCTGCATGTTTTCAAAACTTGCATCCGTCCGGGTTCCCCCAGTTCCGTCTGTGGTCCGTTCTGAGCCCAGACACACTTGCACGCGCCCGCGACACGTCCGAGATATTATTTTTATAAGTGGCTGGAAAATGTTCTCGGAATGGGTTGAAAGTTAGCGTGCGGTCTTATTTTAGTGTAGGTAGACCGCCTGTCAAGTTTCATCACATTCGGAGTTCGTTTGGCGCCCCAACGATTAACTATAGCGACAATATAGTCGGTCAAACGTCGGACGTTTCGGTCTCCGGAAACAGTCGCCGGGCCTCTCTTCTCTTCTCTCAGCCTGAGACCTTCTGCACAGTCCTCTACCTACCACCAGGCCTAACCTAGGCTCTCTCGTCAGTCCACGGACCTCCTCGCGCGCGCGTCCGAAAGCTGTCCCGGACCCGATCCGGGCAGTCGTCACCGTTGCTTCCGGATCATCCCCACACATCTACAAAATGTCTCCGTTTTGTTAATTGGACTTCCTAGTCTATTTTTCTCGACCGCTCGATTTATTTGGAGGAACGGATTCGCCCGTAAATGTCTCCTTCTTTCTTTATATATATATACTCTCTAGTCTAAATCTAGACCAAACCCTAAATTCTAGGGACCTTGTCCCATCCATCCAATCCCCATGCCGCCGCCACTCCTTTTGTTTTCAGCGCCAAACCAATCAGCTTCTTCCTCCCAAATCCCCTCCTCCCTCGACTTGCGCCGCCGTCCAACCGCTTCCTCCTACCGCGCCCGAGCCTTCCCTGCCCGAGCCATGCCTCGTCCCTGGCCCCCTCCTTGCCTCACCGTCCGACGACGAACGCCGCCGCTGAAGCTCCTCCGCCATGGACGCCGGGCCCCAAGACCGTGCCTCTCCTCCTCCTCACCTTCCCCCCTTTCCGTGTCCCCTACCATGGCCTCTCTCCTCACGTTACTCTCTCTGCAGGAGCAGCTACGCCCTGGCCAGGAGCACGCCAGGCGCCATGGCCGCCGAAGGAACTCCACCTCCTCGCCAAAACTGCACCTCCACCTCTCCCCTGCGTCTAGGTCGCCGTCCGTGCTGAAGGCCGTGCCAAGTCCCTCGCCGGAGCTGCTCTGTTTCTTTCCAAACCCGCAGGAGCACGAGCTCCCTCCTCCTCTTACCCGTGCCCGCAGCACCAGTGCAGGATCAAGCCCCGTCGCCCTCCTCTCCTTCGCACGCACCTTCGCTCAACCCCGCCGCCCTCCATATCCGTTGTAACGTCGCCAGACCAGCGGCTCTGTCGCACCGGCCATGGTCCTCCACGGCAGCCACCGAAGGATGTAAGTGCATCTAGTGCCCCTTAGTGATTTTGGTGTATTGAAGACTTATATGTTAAGGGACTAATGTGTTTGTGAGTGTACACAGGTCTATAAGTCTATCAAGAGTTTGATATTTATAGGAAAAGTCGACCCCTAAAAATGAATATCTTCGACTGAAGATTTTGGTATTTCTGAAGACTTTCATGAAGACTTTGAAAGTGAAGAAAATGGTGTGACCGTGAAGACTTGGTATTCATTCGAGGAATATGAAGCGTGAAGATTTTTGTTTTCATAGTTTCATTTTGTCTTTCTTGAGTCATAGGAAACACCGTACTGTTAAAGGGGGTCGAGGAAATACTAAGGAAAAATTTCCATGTGATGCTCAACTCAAAATCCTACACCTACCAATCCCTTCGAGTGAAGCCATTGGAAATCTCATACAGTTCAGTCAATTTCTTTAGTGACAGAGACGAAGTTCTTCTAGTCTCTGAGGAATTTGTCCTGACTGAGGAGTTAGGAATTCACCAGTGCGGATTTCCTACACGGTGAGGAACATGATAGCCCTGAGGTTTTTGCTACTCAAAATTCCGACCGTTGATGTGCTATGCGCCAGCTGTCCCAAAATATCTATCCATCTAACGGTCATATCATTGAAGGGCATTTATGTCTTATCATGTTGGGCTGCTCCCTAGGCTATAAATAGCCGCCCGCTACAACCACTAGCTGGTTGGCTGCTCCGAGAGAAACTGACACTTGTCATTTGAGAGCAACCCATCCTCTGAGGACTTTGAGCGAAAATCATCAAGTGAGGAAAAACCAAAAACCTAAAACCCAAACACGTACAAACCCCAAGTGATTCAGCATCACTGAAGAGATTGATCCTGCGTGGATCCGACGCTTGTTACCTTTGAAGACTGTGCTTCTTCCAGACGGTTAGGTGTCATGGTCTAGAACATCCAAGAGGAATTGTGGATCGCCGAGTGACCGAGTTTGTGAATGTTTGGAAGTCGCCTGAAGACTTACCACAAGTGATTGGACGAGGTCTGTGTGACCTTAGTTCGAGGACAATACGGTGAGGACTGGGTGTCCTGAGCTGCGTGTTTAGGACAGGGTGTCCGGGACTATGTGTCCTCGAGTTTAAATACTCAGCCGCTCCAACCAGACGTACAACTGAGACAGCAGTTGGAACTGGTCTACCAAATCATTGTCTTCACCAAGCTTACTGGTTCTATTCCCTCAACTCTTTCATTTCCTCATAACTGTGTTGTGTGTTTGTTCATATCTGTGTTTGAAGACTTTGACTGAATACTTTCTCAATTTCCTCAGTTCAATTTCTTCAGTCTATTTGTCTTCATCCTGTGTTATCCTGTGCTTACGCTTCCTGTACTATGTGCCTGTCTTCATTTCATCATGATGACTATGCTTGTATTCTGTTATGTTTACTTTTGAGTACTTATTCCGCTGCTAGTAGTTCTTCTCTAAGGAATTTCCTCACCGGCAAATTCCTCAATGAAGAATTTCATAAAAATTGCCTATTCACCCCCCTCTAGTCGATATAATGCACTTTCAATTGGTATCAGAGCAAGGTACTCCCTTGTTCTGTGTGATTTTGGTTTAACTGCCTGGAGTTTTAGTTATGTCAACTGCAAGTATGATGAAGGTGACATGCCCCATCTTTGACGGTCACGAGTATCCCAAGTGGAAGGCCATGATGAAGAAACGCCTCATGGCGATGAACAGCGAGTTGTGGACCATCACTGAGATTGGCCTGACTGATCTATGCAAGATGGCGGATGCTGATGACATTCGCAAATATACTCTTCTCAACCTCATGGCGAAGGATGTCATCTGCTCCAGTCTGTCACAAAATCAGTTCAGGAATATCATGCATCTCGATCATGCGAAGCTCATCTGGGACCGTCTCTCTGAGGTCTATGAAGGTCATCGAACCTGTCATGATCCTTGGATTGAGGACTTCAAGGAATCTCTCAAAATGATGACATTCGAACCAGAATCATCATCTTCTGCATCATGCCTCATGGCAAAAGATGCTGAGGTAACTGAATGCTACCTATCCGAGTCCAGTGATGATGAATCTGGTGATGAATTTGGACCCAGCTATGTCAAACTTGCTTCCCTTACTACTAAACAACAAAGAGCTTTGGAAAAAGCTCACTATATGCTAAACAAGAGCGATGATATGTTGGGTGAAGAAATGGATCGGTCAAAAGCTTTGGCTGAAAGTCTTCAGAGACTTCATACTAAGTATGACACCCTTCAAGATCAACATAACACTCTCTTATCCGATCATGAGAAGCTTTCTTATGAATTTCTTGAAAGAACGCAAGACCTTGAGAAGCTAAGAGTGAGTTATGAAGATCTTCAGAAGGAGCGTGATTCATTACTTGCTCAACAAATCAGCGCATCTCAGGAAGAATTTGTTCCTCCATGCTTGAAGTGCATTGAACGTGAATCTGCTAATTCTTCACCTGAATGTTCAAATGCTGCTAATATTTCAAATTCTTTACATGCCTCTGCTATCACTAATTCCTCATCTGAGGATATTGCTAGTATCACTGACGATGCAGGGCTGAAGGAATTGTACACGACAGGCATGTACAAAAGCCTCAAAGGGCATCAGGCTCTTTGTGATGTGCTTAAAAAGCAGATCCTCAACAGGAACCCTAGGAAAGAGGGTATCGCCTTTGAGAGGAAACTCAATGCTGATGGTACATATTGGAAGCCTGAGCAGCACCCCAAAACTACATGGGTTGCTGCAAAGGGACCTCCAGTTGATCCATCTAACTTATCTGGATTTGCATGTGAATCTCCTCATTCTGATGATGAGTCAATTGACTCCAACTATAAACTGTTCAAAAATCAGAATGGTGAAGTATTTGCCAGATATGTTGGCACTAACTGCAGGAACGGCTCCCCGATGAAGAAAATCTGGGTTCCCAAAAGATGTCTTGAAAATCTTCAGGTGAATGTCATCATGACGCCACCTGTGAAGAATAGGAACCCCAGATCAAATTCCTCATACGGACCAAATTACTCATATGGATCAAAGTCCTCATATGAACATCATCGTGCTAACCCGTCTGTTTCGCAGGGAAGATCTAAGGATTATGGATATGTGAATTATTCTTCAAATCATTATGTCCATAAGTCCTCAAAGAATTTCTCTGCATACTCTTATTCTTACTCTAACCCCTCTTATGTGAAACGAAATGGACTGGCTTCTATGCCATCCTTCTTGTATGGAGCTCGCAGAATGATGAACTCTTTGCCACCCCTTCAGATGTGGGTGGTGAAGAAAAATAACTAATCTCTTCTGCAGGGTCAGGTCTCCAGACGCACGTAATTGTCTGAAGAATTTGCTGGAGACCTGAGCATGCCTGATAGGACGCGGGCTAATCATGAAGAAATGAACTTTCATTTCTCATGTCCTCATATTGCTTTATCAGTTCTTTTACTTGATGAAATTAATCTGATGAATTGATGTCATATTCTTCACTGATGAAGTATATGAGTTTGTAATCTGCACTAATTCATCTGCAGGATGATCAACCCAAAGCCACTGAGTGGGTCCTCGATAGTGGATGTACAAACCACATGACTGGTGACAAGAATCTATTGATGGATGCTCCATTATCTCCGTCGCATCTGAAGCATATCATCTTTGCTGACAAAGGCAAAAGTTAGGTATTGGGTCTAGGTAAGGTTGCGATTACAAAGGATCGACACATGGACAAAGTCATGCTTGTTGAGTCCTTAGGATACAACCTTATGTCTGTCTCAATGCTTTGTGATCTTGATATGGTTGTTGTCTTTGGCAAGTACCGTTGTGTTGTGGTTATGGAAGCTGACAATTCCAAAGTCTTCGAAGGCTTTAGGAGAGGAGACCTATATATTGTTGATTTCTCTACAGGACCACAACCAGCCGTGTGCTTACTTGCAAAAGCTTCAGAAGGCTGGCTCTGGCATCGACGACTTGGTCATGCAGGCATGAGGAATTTGCACATGCTTGCGAAGAAGAAGCATGTCATTGGCATCGAGAATGTCAAATTCCTCAAGGATCACCTATGTGGAGCCTGTGAAGCTGGGAAGATGACCAAGGCCAAGCATCCAGCAAAGACTATCATGACCACCACTCGCCCATTTGAATTGCTTCACATGGATCTCTTTGGTCCTAATCATTATTCTGCTATTTCAAATGAAGCATCTCAATATGGCTTTGTTATTGTTGATGATTATTCTCGCTACACATGGGTACACCTTGTTACTTACTAACATGAAGTGCAGGAAGTCTTCAAACGATTTTCCTCGAGGGCTTCAACCAACTTTGGTGTGAAGATCAAGCACATCAGAAGTGACAATGGCACTGAGTTCAAGAATTCTGGTCTCGATGACTATCTTGATGAACTTGGTATTACTCATGAGTTATCTGCTCCTTACACTCCTCAGCAGAATGGCGTCGTGGAGCACAAGAACAGGACTCTTGCTGAGATGGCTCGCACTATGCTTGATGAATACAAAATGCCTCGTCGTTTCTGGACTGAGGCAATTGATACTGCGTGCCACATCATCAACAGAGTATATCTTCACAGATTCTTCAAAAAGACTGCCTATGAACTCCTCACTGATAAGAAACCCAATGTAAGTTATTTCAATGTCTTCGGTGCTAAATGTTGGATTAGAGATCCTCATCACAACTCAAAATTTGCACTGAAAGCACATGAAGGTTTTATGCTTGGTTACGAAAAGGACTCGCACACCTACAGAGTCTTCAACAACGTTCTTCACAAAGTTGTTGAAACTGTAGATGTGCGGTTTGATGAAACTAATGGCTCGCAAAGAGAGCACCTACCTACTATGATAGATGAACCAGCACGTGAGGAAACTATCAAGTTCAAGGCTACTGAGGATGTCATTCCTACTGAAGAATTCATTCCAGAACATGAAGAACGTCAAGCTAATGCACCTGAAGAAAATGGTGCTGAGGAAAATGCCGATCAAATTCTTCAACGACAACCAGCTCATCCTCGCATTGCAAAAGAAGTGCAAGTTGAAAAGATCATCAATGACATCAAAGCGCCAGGTCCTCTCACACGCTCAAAAGCTTCACATTTGTCTAACTTTTGTGGGCACTATGCTTTTGTCTCTATTACAGAGCCCACTAAGGTAGATGAAGCATTTCTGGAGCCTGAGTGGATTCAGGCCATGCAAGAAGAATTACATCAGTTCGAGCTCAACAATGTCTGGGAACTGGTCAAACGTCCAGATCCTCGCAAGCACAATATCATCGGCACAAAGTGGATCTACCGCAACAAGCAAGATGAAAATGGCCTTGTGGTGAGGAATAAGGCACGGCTTGTAGCTCAAGGCTACACACAGGTTGAAGGAATTGATTTCGATGAAACTTTTGCACCTGTTGCTAGAGTTGAGGCTATTCGCATATTACTTGCTTATGCTAACCATCATGATATCACTTTATATCAAATGGATGTGAAAAGTGCATTCCTCAATGGTAAGCTTGAGGAAGAAGTATATGTTGCTCAACCCCTAGGTTTTGAAGATCCAAAGAATCCTGACAAAGTCTTCAGACTCAACAAGGCCCTCTATGGCCTCAAGCAGGCCCCACGGGCTTGGTATGATACCTTGAAGGAACTCTTCATGAAGAAAGGCTTCAAACCCGGTTCACTCGACCCTACTCTTTTCACTAAATCTTATGATGGTGAATTGTTTGTGTGCCAAATATATGTTGATGATATTATCTTTGGCTGTACTGACCAACGTTATAGTGATGAATTTGCCTATATGATGAGTGAAGAATATCAAATGTCTAGGATGGGAGAGTTGAAATTCTTCTTAGGTCTTCAAATTCGTCAACAACACAATGGCATATTCATCTCTCAGGAGAAATACCTCAAGGATGTACTGAGGAAATTCGGCATGCAGGATTGCAAAGGCGTCAAAATTCCTATGCCCACAAATGGCCATCTGTGCACTGATGAAAATGGTATTGACTTCGATCATAAGGTATACAGCTCCATGATAGGCTCCTTATTGTACTTATGTGCATCTAGGCCAGATATAATGCTTAGTGTTTGCATGTGTGCCCGATTTCAAGCTACACCGAAGGAATCACACCATAAAGTCGTGAAGCATATTCTTCGATATCTAGCTCACACACCAACACTTGGATTATGGTACCCCAAGGGCTCGGCTTTTGATCTTGTTGGATATTCTGACTCTAACTATGCTGGTGATCGTGTGGATCGCAAGTCAACATCTAGTACATGTCATTTCCTCGGACGATCTTTGGTCTGTTGGTCCTCGAGGAAACAGAACTACGTATCACTATCTACTACTGAAGCTGAGTACATTGCCGCTGCTTCTTGCTGTGCCCAATTGCTATGGATGAAGCAAACTCTCAAGGACTATGGCGTCAACATGAAGAATGTGCCTCTCTTCTGTGACAATGAGAGTGCCATCAAGATTGCTCATAACCCAGTTCAGCACTCAAAGACAAAGCACATTCAGATTCGTCATCATTTTCTTTGTGATCATGTGTTGAAGGGGACATTTCTATTGAGCATGTGAAGACTGAAGAACAGCTGGCCGATATCTTCACAAAGCCCTTGGATGAGAAGAGATTTAGCAAGTTGCGGTGTGAGCTAAATATCCTAGAATCTTCGAATGTTCTTTGAAAAGGACACTCATCCTAACACTTATGCAAAATTGATGACTTAGATGTGCAAGACATGAAGAAACGTTTTTCTTCAATCAATGAAGAATAACACTCTTAGTGTGAAGAAATTAATGAAGAATTTGATTCTCAGAACCCTACGATAATTGTACGCGGTGTCTGAAATCATCATTCTTATACGGTGGATCACGCCACCACCAAAAGTTGAAATTCCTCAAATTATTCATATTCTTCAACTTTGCATAGTCTTCACTTGTCCCGTGTTTTTCTTCATTGGCTATATATATATGTGAGTTTATGTCCTCTACATCATTCACTTATTGCTATTTCTTCAAGTTGGTTTTCTACTAAGTGAATGTGATCGGACCCTTCCTGTCGGTGTCAAAACCAGCGGATCTCGGGTAGGGGGTCCCGAACTGTGCGTCTAGGCCGGATGGTAACAGGAGGTAAGGGACATGAAGTTTTACCTAGGTTCGGGCCCTCTCGATGGAGGTAAAACCCTACGTCCTGCTTGATTAATATTGATGATATGGGTGGTACAAGAGTAGATCTACCACGAGATCAGAGAGGCTAATCCCTAAAAGCTAGCCTATGGTATGATTGTTGTTGTCTATGTTGTCCTACGGACTAAAACCCTCCGGTTTATATAGACACTGGAGAGGGTTAGGGTTACACAAAGTCGGTTACAATGGTAGGAGATCTGAATATCCGTATCGCCAAGCTTGCCTTCCATGCCAAGGAAAGTCCCTTCCGGACACGGGACGAAGTCTTCAATCTTGTATCTTCATAGTCCAGGAGTCTGGCTAAAGGTATAGTCCAGCTATCCGAACACCCCCTAATCCAGGACTCCCTCAGTAGCCCCTGAACGAGGCTTCAATGACGACGAGTCCGGCGCGCAGATTGTCTTCGGCATTGCAAGGCGGGTTCCTCCTCCAAGTACTTCATAGAAGATTTTTAACACAAAGATAGTGTCCGGCTCTGCAAAATAAGTTTCCACATATTGCCATAGAGAGAATAACATTTACACGAATCTAATCTGCTGACGTATTCCGTAGTGTGTCACACCACGGCCAAGCCTTTATCCGAGTCGTTTCATTATCCCACCTCAGCGCGTCATGCGAGGTGGTTTCCTTGGCACATCTTTTTAAAGCAGAGATCGTGTCCCCTCATTTCGGGATTCTCATCAATACGGGCGTGGGTAACCCAACCGCGCCATTGATTACAGTGCTTGGAGATAGGCGAGTTTTACCAGGCTGGTGGGGACACGTAGTAGCGTCTACCCATATAAGGGGATAAGGATCCACCTTTTCACCTACGCCTTCTTCCTCCTTTGCCTATCCATTCTCGCGCACTCGAGCTCCAGCGCCCAAGTCCGCACTCCCCACCTCAACCTTCTCCAGCCATGTCCGGAGCGGGAGGCAAGTGGATGGTCTCCTCCGTCACGGAGGGACACATCAAAAAGCTGAGGAAGGCCGGATACCTGTCTAACGACATCGCGTACCGGCTTCCCGAAAAGGGGCAGCTCATCCCCACCCCTAGGCCCCATGAGAGGGTGGTGTTCCTCCCCCATTACCTCCGTGGGCTGGGCTTCCCTCTCCACCCATTTGTCCGGGGGCTCATGTTCTACTACGGCCTAGATTTCCACGATCTGGCCCCGAACTTGGTCCTCAACATCTCGGCGTTTATCGTCCTGTGCGAGGCTTTCCTCCGCATCTGCCCCCATTTCGGCCTATGGCTCAAGACTTTCAACGTCAAGCCGAAGGTGGTGCGCGGCAACCAGGCGGAGTGCGGAGGCACCATGGTGGGCAAGATGGCCAACGTCCTATGGCTCGAGGGCTCCTTTGTGGAGACCCTGAAGGGGTGGCAATCGGGGTGGTTTTACATCACCGAGCCGCGCGACCCCGAATGGGTCGCACCCCCCGAGTTTCGATCCAGACCCCCTACGTGGCTCACCTCCTGGAAGGAGACGGGCCTGTCGTGGGGTAAGAAAGGAGAGCTGACCGGACTCCAAACATGCATCCAAACCCTGGTAGACAAGAAGCTCAAGCTTGTCAATGTAGTCCAGGTTATGCTCATCCGCCTGATCCTCCCGTGTCAACAACGGGCTTTCAACCTGTGGGAGTTCGACCCGGCACGGCACCAGACTCTGAGAAGGCTCTTCGACACGACGTACGAAGATGCCTGGAAGGTGCTTTTCAAGGGCGCCGAGGCCCCCGCATCCGCTACTGAGGATCCCGGATTCAGTACGTAGCGTCACGCTCATGCGGTAAGCTGTTTTTTCCTTTTATAGGGTATCAGTTTTTCATAGTTTGACTCCATGCGGGATCTAAGCTCCCTTACCTTTGACAGGATTGTCAGGTGACGTCCGGACAGATCAACTGTCCGGCTCCTTTGCCCGAAGGCCCAGCGGACGCTCGCTTGGCGAAGCTGCTGGTTCCGGCACCCTATGTGGTGCCGGAGAAGAAGGCCGCGAAAAAGGCCACGGGGACTCGAAAGAGTGCCCGGCGCCAGGAGGTGTCGGATCCATCATCCGACGGTTCCGAGGCGCATTCCTCCCGTGAAGACGAGGAGGAAGAAGAAGAGACCTCTCCCCCTCCAGCGGGAGGAGAGAAGAAAAGGAAGGCCGCCCTCTCTGGGGAGGCCGGAGGGTCCAAGAAGGGGAAAACCCTTCCTCCGGACTACTCCACCGACGCCGACGATGGAAGAGAGGAGTGGCAGCCCAGGGCCAAGCCCCTGGCAAAATCGTAAGTATCCGGATACCAGAGTAATTCATAGTATTCGTTTATTGCATAGCTTTCCCTTATGTCGAATATGTTCATGCAGCCCACCCAAAGACCGGCTCGACGCGTCGTCGAGCGGCTCACTGGACTCGTCGGACGTGAACTCGCTTCCGACGGCTTCCTCCCCCCGCCCTACGGACGACACCGAAGTGTTGTCCCAACAGGTTCCAAGCCGGGAGGAGGTGGTCCTGGAGGCACCGCAGGGCGACCTCCCGGACTCCAGGAGTAAAGGGGATGAAACCCCCAAGGGCTCCAAGTCCGGCTCTAGGCCGGACTCCGCTCCGGAGCCTTCAAAGGTTCCAGAGTCCGGCGGGGGACCTCCTTCCAAGAGGAGCAAGCCCACCGTATCGGTGTCCCCCGTCCAACCGGAGGCGCCGGACAATCTATTGGAGGCGCTCCAAGGCGCCTGCATCGACGAGGAGCACCGCACTATTATGAGTGCGGTGGTCCAGAAGGTTCAGTCCGCCAAGAGCGGACTGACTGAAGCTTGTACGAGCCTTTTAACAGGCTTTGAGGTAAGTAAAGAATGTGTAAATAATGTTACCGCATAGACAGTAGCCCCTGATGCTCTGTTTGGCGTTCGGGAAGAAAAGCCGAATAGAGGATCAAATAAAATTCGTAGGAGTCTAACAAAAAGGAGTCGATATGCGTATGCAGGCTTCTCTGCTTGCGTCCACCGCACTGACTGCGGAAGTGGACACGCTAAAGCAGAACCTCGAGCGGTCCGAGCAAGAGCTCAGGCGCGCCAAGAAGCAGCTCGAGGACAATGAAGGTAAGAAATACCTTGTTTAAATATATATAAAAAGGTGCAATTGCAAAAAATGACAGGATTATCGTGGCTATTTTAGGGGCCACGTCTGAGGTGGCGACCCTTAAGCAAGCGCTGCTCGAGGCTGACAAGAAAGCGGCCACGGAGCGCACCGAGTGGGAGAGGTATGAGGCCCAGGTTGGCAAGGTGCGGCAAGAGCTCCAGGTTCTCATGAAAAAGCATGAGAGTTTGGAGCTTGACTCAAAGACGCGAGCGTCCGAGCTCGCGGCTGCTATTGAAAATGCCGTATGCCAAGGACGAATCCTAGAAGACCCTCCAGGAGTTGGATGAGGTGAAGAAGATAGCGGCGGGTAAGGCATTCTTTATGCAAAGCAAACACATAAACGTGAGTTACTTGTTACTTACCCGAATCCGGAGCTCTCTAGGAGCGTTCGCAGATCTTCCCCGGAGTGTGTCCGATGCCGCCACATTCTATCGAGCCGAGGAGGGCAGCTCGACAGAGAAGGTGTTCTGGTCTCAGTATGCTGAGGCCGGACACCCCGTGCCCCTGAGCGACCAGATGAAACAACTGGTCGAGCTCCACAAGGCGGCCGAACAGGCCATGAAGGGCCTCCTAGTTCGGCTGTGGCCTGGAGAGGCTCTGCCTGGGAGCTATTTCGGGCTGGTGCGGCGGCTGGTGGAGGCCTGTCCAAGGCTCGAAGTCATCAAGCGCTCCGTCTGCATTGAAGGTGCCCGTAGGGCCCTTGCCCGTGCTAAGGTGCACTGGGGCAAGCTGGATGCTGAGAAGCTTGTGAAGGACGGGCCACTGCCGGGGAAAGAGCATCGCAAGCCCGAGAATTATTATAAGGATGTTCTAAAGGGTGCCTGCCTTGTGGCGGATGAATGTTCTAGGGATGTAATTTTTCAGTGAAACTTGCTCGTTTTGTCCTGTGCGCTGGAAACTTGTTCATATGCGCTAAGCAATGCTGTTTGTAATTTAAAATATTACCTTCTGCATGGCTGTTTATCAATTTTGAGAGATGGCAAGTCGTCGGCTTCTGCCCCCGTGCCGCTAGTTCTGGGGTGTTCGGGGATAAACCTGAGCGCTCTTTTTCCCATGTTTGGGTCCTTCGAGGGAGGCGCTCAGCCCAACGAACAAGGCAATCGGACTATAATGCATGAACACTCTCACTTAGCCATAGAATTCTATAATTTTAAATTTCGGTGAAGCCCCTGGTATTCGGAAGACCGAGTTCGGGGCGCTATCCACGCCTTGGCCGGACAAAGCCGGCTCCTCGCCCTAAGCGGCATAAGTCTTTAGGGACTCGAAAAACCTCTCGAACAGCGACCAGCTCTCGCTTCATCATGACAGTCAGTTTTAGCTTTCTTGTCACGCCCTCGATGCGGCTATATCTCCTACGTGTCGAAGCACGACTTAGAGGCATAACCACATTGAAAGCAATGTCGCAGGTTAGGCAATCATCACAACATCCCATGTAATATAGATAATAAAAGGGGAGATACATAGTTGGCTTACACTCGCCACGTCAATCAAAGTACATAAATAGCATTACATCAACCAAACACTCATGACCCGACTACGGCGCCAAAATAAAAGATCAACCCAACATGCGACACGGTCCCGATCGCCCCAATTGGGCACCACTACTGATCATCAGGGAAAGACACATAGTAACGGCGGGAAGCTTCATTGAACTCCCACTTGAGCTCATGCGCATCATCTGGAACGGAATCATCAGGCCCTGCATCTGGTTTGGAAGTAATCTGTGAGCCACAGGGACTCAGCAATCTCGCACCCTCGCGATCAAGACTATTTAAGCTTATAGGTAAGGCAAGGTAAATATGTGGAGCTGCAGCAAGCGACTAGCATATATGGTGGCTAATCTATTCGCAAAAGAGAGCGAGGAGAGATAGCCAAGCGCGGATGAGTAACTAGAGAACAACCTGCGGCAAGCATTACTCCAACACCGTGTTCGCTTCCCGGACTCCGCCGAGAAGAGACCATCACGGTAACTCACACAGTTGATTCATTTTAATTAAGTTAAGGTTCAAGTTATCTACAACCGGACATTAACAAATTCCCATCTGCCCATAACCTGCAGGGAGACCCAACTTAGCCCATGACAAGCTCTCACGGTCAACGAGGAATAGACCTTCTCCCGAGACATTCCGATCAGACTCGGTATCCCGGTTCTATAAGACAATTCGACAAGTTAAAACCAATCCAGCAACACCACCCGCTGTGCCGAAAAATCCCGATAGGAGCTGCACATATCTCGTTCTCAGGGCACACCGGATAAGCTAAGCGTACGGAAGCCAACGTAACCCAAGTTGCCAAGGTACGGCCCTGCATGGTGCTCTAGGTTGGACCAACACTTAGAGAAGCACTGGCCCGGGGGTTTAAAATAAAGATGACCCTTGAGTCCGCGAAACCCAAGGGAAAAGGCTAGGTGGCAAATGGTAAAACCAAGGTTGGGCATTGCTGGAAAAGCTTTAATCAAGGCGGACTATCAAGGGGTTCCCAGTACCGAGCTCAACCGCGTATGGAACGCAAAAATCCGGGAACATAACACCGATATGACGGAAACTAGGGCGGCAAGAGTGGAACAAAACACTAGGCGAGAGGCCGAGCCTTCCACCCTTTGACAAGTATATAGATGCATTAAGATAACAAGATAATATAATGATATCCCAACAAGTAAATAATGTTCCAACAAGGAACGGGCTCCAATCTTCACCTGCAACTAGCAACGCTATAAGAGGGGTTGAGCAAATCGGTAACATAGCCAATCAACGGTTTGCTAGGACATGGTGGGTTAGAGGTTTGACATGGC
>NC_053022.1:343737842-343814176 GCF_003073215.2 Triticum urartu
CATCATATTTAGCAAGCATTTACGGAAAGCACCATGAATAAAATGTGAACCACCATCAATCATTAAATATCTAGGGACTCCAAACCTCAGAAAAATAACTTCTATAAGCATCTTAATAGAAGTGTTATGATCAGCACTACTAGTTGGAATAGCTTCTACCCACTTAATAACGTAATCAACAACAACTAAAATATGTGTATACTCATTAGAGGAAGGAAAAGGTCCCATATAATCGAAGCCCTAAACTTCAAATGGTTCAATAACAAGTGAATAGTTCATAGGCATTTCCTGACGTCTACTAATATTATCTATTCTTTGACATTGATATAAGACAAGACAAACTTACGAGAATCTTTAAAGAGAGTGGGCCAATAGAAATCGGATTGCAATACCTTATGTGCAGTTCTATCTCCAGCGTGGTGTCCTCCGTAAGACTCGGAGTGGCACTTGCGTAGGATCTGTTCTTGTTCATGCTCAGGTACGCAACGTCTAATAACACCATCTACTCCTTCTTTATAAAGGTGTGGCACTAGTACAACGAGCTCCTAAACAAACGATTTTTAACCCCTTTTCACGACAGCATTTGGAACCGTCGCCAAGTGAGTGCGGGCGATTGGGGGGTCCTTCCCACACGACCCAGAAACCGGCGGGGATATGGCAGACTCGGCAAAATGAGAACATGTGCGACCGGTGAGCGCTCAAATACGGAAATACGTACAGTAGAGCTAAAAAATATAATTATACGGCGAAATTGTTTCTGGTCGCAAGTACATCCCACACAGACGCTCCAAGGAAAACGTTTCCATTCATAGGTACATCACAAACATTTTTTCCCATTAAATCATTTGCGTTATTGAATGTATCACACACGGACCGTAGAAGAAACTGTGTGGCAAAGGCTCTCCATCACACACATTTTTTATGTGGTAAACGTTTGCGCAAGGTGGCCTAATGCAAACAGTTTTCAAGAGAAAGTCGTGTGTGATTGTTCATTGATCCAACACGGTTTATTCCTAGAAATTGTGGGCATTGCCTGAGGTCATCGCCCACGGTATTTTTTTTCAACAACCGTTTGCAATAGCAAAACCCAATTAGCAGGCTAATTCGCCATTAGCAGGCTAATTATCCGATTATTCATAATCCATTTATAATCTAATTGACATTTCATATTAAGCACACAATATATTTCATTTTCATAATTGAAATACATTAGAGTACAACATCATATAGCATTAGCACTCAGCTACCCCATTACACAACTACACGAGGACCAAGTTTCACATGCAACATCTATAACCTTTCGAAATTAGCATCATAGACGGTACATAGACAGATGTATCTCATCTGGAAAACTGCTGAAGCAGAAGGCGAATATTGAGCCTTCATTGATGTTGAAGGTCTTTGTAACTTTAGGCCAGTGCTTGTGGATGATTGACCGTCCATCCTTTGTCCTCTTCAGGAACACTTCAATATTGAACCGTGGGTGTTGTATGAATACCTTCCTCGCCTCCTGACCATACAGGTGGTTTGAGAGGTAATCATCAGTGAACTGCTTTGTAAAGGCCTGGAAACAAGGATGTGCATAAATATCTTCTCTATATTGTAAATGGGGCAAAGGAATAAAAAAGGCAAGGTATAATTGGCAGTACCATCCTGTAGTGAACTGATGTCTTGTTCATTGTGCAGACAAAGATCTTGTTATTTTTTGTCGCTAATTTCTTTATCCTAACAATCTTTCTAAGTTTCTTGACTTGACTGATACTCATGGACAACTCATTTCCCCATATGCAAAAACGGTCGAACAGTGGGTCAAAACCTTTGACAGGAGGATGTACATGTGCAAGACCAAATTGTTAAAAACCTAAATATTAGAATGGTTCCTGCAATTGCACAATAATGTGCTATTAGACAATGTACCACGCACGTGCTAACCTCGATTGTAAACCTCAGTGCTTCCCATTGTTTCCCTGCAACACATATAAGGTAGTTAGTCATCAGGTTAAGTAAGGGTTCGCATGCTATCAGTAAAATATGTTGATGAAAAATAAGCACATTGCAGATTCATTAGATTAATTCAAGCCACACGGAAAACCCATTTATCCAAACCAAGCATGATTAAGAACTAGGAAATATAGCACTTGTATATGTTTCTCATGTATTAAGTGCAGCCAAATTCGATTTATTCCTCACGTGCACAACAATACAAAATTTTACCCACGACAATTGGACATCGCATTGTAGAATTGAACCAAGTAGTTAAGTAAACACCTCAACAAATGAACCAACATTAACTGAGCACCACATTGCACAATATAACATACTCCTAATAGAAGATCAGACAGTTAACCAAACAGTTAACTACAGCCAATTGTAGCAATTGTATTTGTTTCTCATATATTTACTACAGCCAAATTCAATTTATTCCTCACATGGTATATAATAATAGAATGCACCCACAACTATTGAACATCGCATTGCAAAATTGAACCAAACAGTTAACTAAACACCACAACACAAATGAACTAAACATTAACTGAGCACCACATTGCACAATGTATAACCAAACAAAGCATGCTTGACAACTTGGAAATATAATAATTGTATTCGTTTCTCATGTATTTTGTAAAGATAAATTCGATTTATTTCTCACATGGAAGACAATACAAAATTGCAGCCTGAAGAATTGAACATCACTTTTGCAGAATTGAACCAAACAGTTAACTGAAGACGACAACTAATTTACAAAATAGTTAGTAAGTGAGCACCACACTGCACGACATATAGAACATATACACTAGAGCAACAGATTGCATGGTAAAATTAGATAGCACAATCCACTAGAATTTGTGAAGGAAAGGCATGAGCAGCACACGCAACGGGTAAACCGAGCATGCTTAACTGGCGTAGCTAGCAAACGTCAAGGTGCTCCTTCAAGATCTGAGGGTCGGCATGAATGGCAGCCATCGCAACCTCATCCGCGCATGCGGCCGCGATTTGCTTCTCCGCTGCCAAATGCTCCTTAAGGTCCTGGCTATACTGCGTGCATCATGGCTTAGGCCGGTGCTTATTTGGTGGAAGGGTCGATGATTTGGGTGGAAGGTGTCGTGCTCGCGCCGGCGGTCGGGGTATGTGGGATGTGGAAGGAGGAGCAGGATGGAGGTCAGGTGTGGATTACCTTCCCGGATAGGCGAGGCCGAGCAGCATGAAGGAGGGTTGCCGTCGAGAAGGCGGCGGCGCTGCAAGCAAGGCGTGAAGGTTTGAACTTTGAAAAGAAGGCGGAAACAGGGTGGCTTTTGGTAAGGGGGGAGGTAGATATTTCCACAGAAGCCAAAAATTTGGAATCGCTTCAGCCAAAAAACTGGTGCGCAAAGTTTCATCAGATACGGTCCCTTATTCAGGCACGGTCCAAAGATATTTTGTGCTGCATCTCACATGGTTGGTTATAATAAACTGTGTGGGATCTACTTGATTTTTCGTCTTGATTTGAATTACATAATGGGGTCACAGCGGCCATGGACAGTGTTTCAATTGCTAGAACTTTTATATGCAGTGAACATGCAACTATAGGTGTGTTGTCCAAAAAAATGGAATTATTCAGGATTCGTTTGGACATTTTTATACATTAACTGGGTTTTCCAGGCATTTTATGTGCATAATTCAAATTTGAACTACATGCACATTCGCTAGTGCATATAAACTGGTTGAAAAATCAAATATGTGTCCTTGGGTGCATGCTTAGGTCCCATGCAAGAAATGGGAATGAATTTCAAACATCATGCCACCGTTAGTCGGCCGCACATATTGAGATACATGGTTTTTAAATTTTAGTAAATCCAAAACTCGTCTGAAATTCATGAAACTTGATATGCTATCATGGAGCGGCACCAACATGCCATGGTAAAAAATTTGTCCCATTTGGGGCAGGTTTGGGTATAAGCTTCTCACAAACCAACGCTTCTCACAATAAGCGTGATGGTTTCGGTAGGGAACGTGCCACCTTTGGGGATGAAACGATATCCGTTGCCTCTTATTGCTTTCAAAAAAATTCGAGTGTCAACATAGAACAACAGGAGTGTTGTGTTTAATTTTGGAATTTTTCGGGGTTCGTTTGGACATTTTTATACATTAACTGGGTTTTCCAGGCATTTTATGTGCATAATTCAAATTTGAACTACATGCACATTCTCCAGTGCATATAAACTGGTTGAAAAATCAAATATGTGTCCTTGGGTGCATGCTTAGGTCCCATGCAAGAAATGGAAATGAATTTCTAACACCCTGGCACCGTAACTCGGCCGCAAACATTGAGATACCTGGTTTTTAAATTCTAGTAAATCCAAAACTCGTCTAAGATTCATGAAACTTGGCATGCTGTCATGGAGCGGCATCAACATGCCGTAGTAAGAAAATTGTCAGCTTCCCCAGGTTTAATTCGGTTTCCCCAGTTTAATTCGGTTTTTAAATATAAAACACTCATCGCAAACGTTTTAGTTAGAACACCCGTATGCAAACTAACAACTTCCCTAGGAAGCCAAGGGAAAATGTGCCGAGCAGGTTTTTGCAGCTCTTGATCGCAAACGTTTTAGATAGAACACCCGTATGCAGAGTGAGAGCAGCGCAGGATTTGCGCATCCCTTCAACGCAAACGGTTGTTTTGGATGACCCGTGTGCAACCATGTACAAACAATTATTGGGTATGTTGCCATTTGTCAAACTGGAAAGATTTACATTTGTAGATCTAGTAATGTTGCCATTTGTCAATCCTTGTAACACTACGATTTGTCAAAATATGCAGCTAGAAATCATTAGCACTATCTAATTTTTGCAACTAAAATCAGTAATTAAGCATAGATTTCATTCATAGATTAAGCAGTCGTTCTTAATTTATACAAACAGTTCAACTCGACAGCTGAAGCGACCAAACTTCTCCCCAATTGTTGCCAACCACGTACTGAAATAGCTAGTTCAACTATATATAATAGATAATTTTAAGTACGTTGTACAGTTCGACCACACATCTATAGTCAGATGAACTGAACAAAATTGGCCCTAAATACTATACTACCACGGAGGGGCATTGTGCTACTTCCGGCAGCCTCTCCTCTGCCGAGCGCGCTCACCCCCTCAGTAAGAGGCAGAGGAGGAGGAGCTTACCGACGAGCTGGACAAATGCAATACGGTGACTGCCGGTGCTGCATGTTCAGTGACGCTCGCCAGCTCGAACGCCCACTGCCGCTCCAGACAATCCCTCTCGAAGCGGCCGGAATGCTCGTAGATCTCCTGATTCCTCGCCTCTTCGTCGGCGTGTGCTGCGGCCACGGCTGCGGTAAGCCTCTTTGAGTGCTCGACGAGGCGCTCCTCCTCCCGCAGGAACTCGATGTAGCGCGCAAGGTCGCTGACGCATGTGCCAGCCTCCACCCTTGCCTCCCGCCTTCGGGCCGCGGCGGCGGAGCGGGTGATAATCTCGGCGGTCGACGGTGGGCTGGCGGCCACGGCGGCCGATGATGCAGTGGCGGCCGCGACCACCACCTCCCGCTTTCAGGCCGCGGTGGCGGAGCCGGTGATGGCCTCGGTTGCCGGTAGTGGGGTGGCGGCCACGACGGCCACCTCCCGCCTTCGGGCCGCGGCGACGGAGCGGGAGATGGCCCTGGCTTTCGACGGTGGTGTGGCGGCAATGGTGGCCGGCAACAGCTGCCGACGGGCAGCAGCGGCGGATCGTGTGGTGGGTGTTCCACGCACACCCAACACGGACGCCACACGCACTACACTACGCCGGGGACTGTGCCACCGTCGCGGTGTAGCCTCCCAGCTGGAGCTGTCCTCTGATGACGGCGGAGTGGCTGAGTGATGACGACAGACCTGTGCCATTGGCGATTGTGGGAGAAGCAGACGATATAAGCTACAGGGAGGGAGGGGAAATGCGACACAGGACTCGCCGGCCGTGAGGGTTTTTATAGCAGGCCGGTAAGCATTGCGATTTTGGGGGATTTCACCGAGTCGGGCGGGAAGCTTGCGCGGGAACCTGCGAGGTTGTGCGGGAACTGGCTCACCGATGATTCATTGGCGCCACCGTTTGGCCAAAAGAACGCCCGCGCGCGCTGCGCAAACTTGCGCTGTAAGCCGTCTACGGCAGCGGGGTGACAAGACGTGCGAGAGGACACGTTTAATAAAAAAATGTTTATGATTTAATTACCTACTATACCCCGTCCTGGTTTATAAGTAGGATTTAACTAATAAAATACGAATGCATGTCGCCAAAGATTATATCGTTGGAGTCGTATTTGAACATAGTTTCCAGCATACAATTTTTGAAACATGCATTAACACAGTTTTGGTTAAATTTAAGGTTATATACCAACAAGCATTTGCCCGCAACACACACGCCTTATTCCATCACAAACAGCTCGGATGGATCAACTGTATGCCATGTATCATACACGCAACTCTAATCTGATTCGTGCTTGATGTCTCCGACACCGCTCGCATAGTTCGTCTTATTTGCCATGTATCACTGTGCCATCCTCTGCTCGCATCCCTCGGCAAGCTCTGCTCACCGTTAGGCGCCGTGTCGCGCTCTGTCGCGTCCGTTGGCACGCTCTGCTCGCGTCCGTCAGCGCGCTGGGCTTGTGGACAGCTTTTCCCTGCATGTTCAACTGCTATATGCATATATATGCTAGCAAGATGCTCGTGCGTTGCATGGAACATCAGGATACATTTTTATGAGTAGTTTATCTTGTGAGAGAAAATGATGAACGAGAGAAGTCCTTATCTGCAAGTGTGGAGAGAGGTGCGGGTATCTTTTTGCAAAATTGTCATAGTTTGCTTTCTAACCGTCAGATATAGATCGGACGGTCTATATTACACGATGGCAGGCACACCATCATCACCAACTCAGTCTTTTATAAGAGTAGAGATAGAGATGGTTGATCACCGTTGAGGCGACCGCGGAGCGCTCTGCTCGCGTCCCTCCACGTGCGCTCTGCCAGCGGTTGGGCATGCGCACGATCATGTCGGGGGCCCCATATGCATGCGGTTGCGCCGCGCGCATTGCCACGTGATGCAATTAAGTGCGGCACGATGGAGTTACACGCTGCAAATTAGAACTGCCATCAGGGCCTGCCGATATTCCTAGCCGTCCGGCTTCCCCTTTAATTCCCGCGGCCATTATAACTTTAATCTCTTCAACCTTTCGATCGCGCCCCACAACACAACAAGCACACCCACAATGACACATAGAGAGGGGATGTCTGGCGGCGCTCCAATGGAGTTCGACGAGCATAGAGTGGAGACCCACACGAGGGAGACGGATCTCTCGGTGGTGTACACCATCGACCCGGCCGTGGTGGACGACTACATCAACAGCGTTGAGCAGTTGCTTGTGGAGACAAGTACAAGGTGGTCGGCATCGACCTCAAATACACCGTCGGTCGTCCCAGCATAGATCAGAAGGTTGCCGTCGCCCAGTTGTGCGTGCACCATCATGTCCTCATCTACCACTACTGCATGGCCATAGAGCCTTGCGACCGTTTCAACAGGTTTGTCAACAGCACTCACTACAACTTCGCCACAGTGGAAACGACCAACGATGTAAAAGGGCTCAGTGTTATGGGCTTGGCCTGCAAGAACCTTGTCAAAATCCGTGACCACTACAGGGTCTGGGGCAACACGAAGAAGGACTCCCTGGTCGAACTCGCCTCGGCCATCATCGACCCCTACTACGAAAAGATAAAGCAGGATGCCCAGAGAACAAGTCCCGTATCCTGGCGCAGGGCCTTGATGCGGCAACTGGATGAACCTCACCTCGGGTTCGCGGCCAAGAACGTGTACACATGCTACGAGATGCACATGCAAATCATTGACATGAGGAAGTGCCTCATTACCAAAATCGACGAGCCCGGATCGAACCACAAGCAGAGCAAGCGTCACAAGAAGTAGATGATGATCAGATGATCGTTTATGATAGTTAATCATGCATGTAATATATAGTTTAGTTTATTGTTGATGTGTGGAAATTGCATGTGTTTAGTAGCCACCTATGTAATTATGCATGTAATAGTTTACTTTGGTGTGTGCAAATGCCATGGTTGTAGTAGTACACAAAGAGAGAGACCAGTACACAAAGAGAGGGAGGTGCATTGGAGTGAGACGGCCAGCCACCACATGGCAGCATCCACGGGCGGAGCAATGGATGGCCTGCAGCCATCTCTTCGAGGGACCGGTGGTGGAGCACCGAGGTGGACTGTTGAGCTGGGTGACAAACGGGAATAGGGTCGAGGAGCGGCAACCGTCGTTGACCCTCGAAGCAAGAAATGTGAATCAAGACGGTTAACTAGTTGACCTAAGATAGTCAACTAACTGATTGCAATAAAGAGTCTAAATCACTTTTCTTCTGCTGGAAGTGGAGGAATGATTCAAAAAATACATAAATTCATTTTTATTAACACAATAAAATAACTACAACGACCAGGAATACAAAATGCACTGTACATGAGAATGTTACATTGCCGAGAGGTTTATGCTTCAAGGTCAATAAGCATTTTCTTAATTAACAGAATGAGAAAAGAATCTATAAATGAGCTTCATACTATGAATGAATGAGCATAAAAATATTCTCTATGCTACAGACTAAAAGAGATTCCAGTACTAGAATGACTCAAGAAGAATTTTAGATTTGTAGTAGCACATGCACCAAACTTACTGATTTTTTCTTGAACTTATTTTAGGCGATTGCATCAGTACTAGAATGTCTAGACAAATAGTTCAGATTTGTAGCAGCACACACGAGAAACTTACAGAATTTTATAAAATAAAAACAAACTTACAGAATTTTGAAAACTGAACTGGCAATTTTTCTGCACATGCACCCAACAATTTTCACTTCTACAACAGTATGCATAAGTACCAAACAACAGTATGCTAATAAACCATTTTTTACGGCAGTGTCGTCTCACTCCGTGCAACATCTCTGAACTTGGTGTATGCCAGCGGTAGAACTTCCTGGCCTTCCAAACTTGTACTGAAGATATGTACCAAACAACAGTATGCATAAGTATTCCGAAGACATACAAGAGCTACACACAGCCGCGAGTTACCAAAAAACACAACAGTTTGTGCATTTTTATAAAGCTTTTGTATGCATAACACAATGACATTTTTTGGCACTACTTCTGCATTTTTAGACATGCTATGCTAGAAATAACATGGTAACGGAAGTGAGTGAAATCAGATAAGATTGGAGAACTATGAAATGCCCACACACCTTCAAGGCACAAATGCTAGCCATCTACAGTAGCTCAATAAGCTAATTCTTCCTAAAACAGTTCCTTGAAATTCCTGAAACTTCAGAACAGCAATAGCTATTTTTTCCTTGTCGAGAAAACAAGAAGCGACACTAGCAATTAGCAGCACTCTCGATTCGAAATGCAACCTATTAGCAAGATTCTTAGTTACAGTTGAAGTCAGAAGAGAGCATTCACCTAAATTTAGCCAACCCAAAGTGTTGTGTCATATAAAAAATGTGGAGTTGTTATTTGTGTAAAATCTGTTGTCACTGGAAAATAAGACGCAATGTACTGAACATAATCTAAGTGGAACTAAATAACATGTACTGATGAATAAACAAAGGGGCTAACCTTAATGCAAACTAGTCTCAACTTTCTACAACTCTTTGTTGGACTGACGAACTGGAGGTCCTCGACCCCGCGGCTCCTTCTGCAGGCTCCATTGTTTGCCGCTCAATCGCAATCCATGGTGTTAGAGCGGGGCACGTCCACGACGATGGCATTGAACGTCCTGGGGTGGAGGCGATGGACTTCCTACACGCGGCGGCGGCGTAGCTACATCGGGAAGGAGGCAGAGTGGTGGCGGGAGGAGCATCCCAGGTTGCAGGAGGGCGGCGCCCGAGATATGACAACGGGATGAACGAGGAAGTCGGGAGTGCACGATGGAGGTAGGTGGCGGGCATTGGGGAAGGAGGAGTTCGGTGCGCCGGGGAGGGAAGTGGCCGGCGCGCGGTGGAGAGAGGCGGTCGGAGTGGGGAGGGAGGGTGGCAATGCGGTGGAGGGAGGTGGACGGCGCGGGGGAAGGAGGAGGGTGACGCGCAGTGCAGAGAGGCGCTCGAAGCGGGGTAAGGGGGGAGGGGCGGCGCGCGGGGCAGGGAGGTCGCCAACGCGGGGGAAGGAGGGGGCGGCGCGCGGGGCATGGAGGTCGCCGGCGCGGGGGAAGGAGGTGGCGGCGCGCAGGGCAGGGATGCCGCCGGCGTGGTGGAAGAAGGCGGCGACGGTGGGGGGCGTGGGTGCGGGAGGTAAGGGAAGGGCCGGTGCTGGGTGTCCTTTTTTTTCTCTAGTTGTACCGTTCGGGCTGTTGGGCTCAATTTGAGAATTTACCAATCACTCCCTATATACGGCCGACGGGTAACAGAATAATATTCTGTTACTAGTAACAGAACAGTCCAGCCCTATATATACATATACATATACATATATATATATACATATACATATATATATATATATATGCAATCCCATCGCACACACCTTGATTTGGCTGACTGTTTTTTGTTGCCTAATCACAAACAACTCATCTGAGCGAACAATATGCTGTATATCGCACACACTTTTATCTGGCTGGCCGGTTATTTTGTTTTGCCTAATCACAAACAGTTCATCCGATTGAATCGTATGTTGTGTATCGCACATGCCTTCATCTGGCTGCTTGTTTCTTTTGTTCCTCCTCATCGCAAATAGTTAATTGAACTGAACCGTATGCCTTGCATCGCACACGCAACTAAAATCAGAACCGTATTTGATGCATCCTTCATCGCAAACGTTTTGCCCCCATTTTGATAGTTTTCATACACCACCGTTTGCGATTATTGCATCGCACACAGTTTCTCGAAGGGTCTCTGATCGTAGTGTCGCGTTAGCAGCATCCTGCAGTAGTGTGGGATCCCAGAAGTAATGTATTAAATCATAGAAAAACTTTTCCTTTTGCTGGTATGTGAAACTAGGTGGTATAAATTTAGCAACAATATAATTAGCATAATCAACATACCATGGAGTGTTATGAGAGGTATTTAGGACATTTAATTGCTCGTTGGGAAAGCTATATCAAGAACATTCTCTAACCTAGACAAGCTGTCTGCAATAGGGTTCTCGGCTCCCTTTCTATCAACAATATGCAAATCAAATTCTTGTAGCAAGAGAACCCATCTAACAAGTTTAGGTTTAGCATCTTTATTTTTCATAAGATATTTAATAGCAGCATGATCTGTGCGAACAGTTACTTTGGAATCAACAATATAAGGTCTGAACTTATCACATGCAAATACAACTGCTAAAAATCCATTTCAGTGGTAGCATAATTTCTCTGGGCACTATCTAGAGTTTTACTAGCATACTGAATAACATTTAATTTTTTATCAACTCTATGTCCTAGAACACCACCAACAGCATAATCACTAGCATCACACATAATTTCAAAGGGTAAATTTCAATCAGGTGGCTGAACAATAGGTGCATAAATCAAGGCTTTCTTAAGTATTTCAAATGCTTCTACACAATCATCATCAAAAACAAAAGGAACATATTTTTGTAAGAGATTAGTTTGAGGCCTAGAAATTTTAGAGAAGTCTTTAATAAACCTCCTATAGAAACCAGCATGACCAAGGAAACTTCTTATACCTTTGATATCTTTAGGACACGACATCTTTTCAATAGCATCTACTTTAGCTTTATCAACTTCAATACCTCTTTCAGAAACTTTATGCCCCAAGACAATACCTTTATTAACTATAAAGTGGCACTTTTCCCAATTCAAGACAAGATTAGTTTCTTCACATCTCTGCAAAACTCGATCAAGATTGCTTAAGCAATCATCAAAAGAAGTTCCGTAAATGGAGAAATCATCCATGAAAACCTCAACAATATTTTCATAAAAATTAGAGAATATAGCAGTCATACATCTTTGAAAGGTAGCAGGTGCATTACATAAACCAGAAGGCATACGTCTATAAGCAAAGGTACCTAAAGGGCAAGTAAAAGTGGCTTCTCTTGATCATCTTTTAACACTGGTATTTGAGAGAAACCACAATAAACATCTAGAAAGCAAAAATGAGTATGTTTGGATAGTCTTTCTAGCATTTGATCAATAAAAGGTAAGGGGTAATGATCTTTTCTAGTAGCTTTATTTAATTTGTGGAAATCAATTACCATTCTATAACCTGTAACAATTCTTTGAGGAATCAATTCATTCTTATTATTAGGAACAACAATAATACCTCCCTTCTTAAGGACACAATGAACATGACTTACCCATTGACTATCAGCGATAGGATAAATTATATCTGCCTCCAAAAGCTTTAGTATTTCATTTCTCACCACTTCTTTCATCATGGGATTAACCGTCGTTGATGATCAACAACCGGTTTAGCATCTTTCTCCAACTTAATTTTGTGCTGACATAGAGTGGAAGATCATTAAGAGTATATCCAATAGCGGCACGGTGCTTCTTCGGAGTTTTCAATAATTTCTTTTCTTCATGCTCTGAAAGGTTAGCACCAATAATAACATGATATATCTTCTTTTCATCAAGATAAGCATATTTCAGAGTATCAGGTAACCGTTTAAGCTCAAAAACGGGATTACCCTTGGGTGGGGGAGGATATATCTCCAAGGATTTCAACAGGCAAATTGTGTTTCAAAATAGGTCCCTGATTAAAGAATACTTCATCTATTTCCCTTCTTTCATTCGTAAACATATCATTTTCATGGTCTAGCAAATATTGTTCTAGAGGATCAGCAGGAGGCACGACAATAGAAGCAAGACCAATAATTTCATCCTTACTAGGCAATTCCTTATCATGGGTGTGACACCCCAAGACCGGAGCTTCAGATGCCTTCCATGTTTTTCCGAGATTCGTCATGTGATTTGTTTGGTTCATTGCATCCATTTTTGCATCATGTGCATTGCATCATGTCATCTTGCAACCTTTTTAAAAAAACTCAACTAAATAAATGGCATGGATCTTTGATCCATTTAAATCGAGGGAGTTCACATGGTGAAATTCTCTTTATAACATATAAAAGTCTCCTACTATTATTAGGGAGCTATATTAAATATTTCTTTAATTTGGAATTCACCATAACACACTTCCAAATTATTCCAATGCCTTTGTTATCTTAATTCTTGGTCTCCAACCTTGCCATATATTCTTTCATCATATTCCGGAGCTCCACCAAAAATCCGAACATTTTTGGACCTTCCCAAACCTCACTTCCTATTCAAATCATTTGATTTAAATCAAATGAGTTTGAATTTAATCTTTCAATCTTGGCCATTTCTATTTTCTCGGAACGAGCACATTTTACGAGTCCGTAAAAACTATCCCCGTGCCCAAATTCCTTCTCCAACCTTTTCTTTCTCTTATTCCTTTCTTTGCTATTTGCTGTTTTGGCAAATAAAGAGAAATGAGAAAGAGAGAGAGAGAGAGAGAGAGAGAGAGGAGAGAAGCCAGCCCAGCTGGGCCTCCCTACCTCCTGCGCCGGCCCAACCTCCCCTAGGCCTCCCACAGCCTCCAAGGCCCAGCCGCCAGCTGTCCCTGCCCAAAGCCCACCTAAACCTTCTAACCCTAACTCGTTCGGTCTCTCCCTCTCCCTCGTCTCCACCCCGCCGCCTCCTCTCGATCCCCACAGCGCCCGCGCCCGAAACCTCTCTCTCCCTAGATCCCTTCCCTTGTCTCCCTCCTCATGCCGCCAGGGAACCCACGACCGAACCTCCCGTCTTCCTCTCTCTCCCTGTGACGCAACCCCGCCACTGTGCGCCACCGTCGCGCTGCACCGGTCGCCGTCCATCTCCCTCACCCATGCCTTGGCCTCCTTCTTCCTCGACTCCAGCCACCCCTGCCGACGACCAGCACCGCCGTGGCCATCCCCTCCGCCGCTACCATTGCCTGTCGGCGACCTCCACTGCCTCCCCACCAGGGACCACACGGGCTCCCTCCATCGCCTTGCCTCGCCTCACCTCCCGCCTCCTTCTTCTCTTATGCGCCCACACCGCTGCCCGTCCAAGGTCGCCACCCCGTGTGCGCCACCATGCCCAGCTGGCCGCCTCCAGCCCCCGTTCGCGACCGCACCAAGTCCAGCAAGGCATCGCCCGACCCTGCTTTGCTTCCTGCACATGACACCTCTTGCACGAGCTCCCTGTCACCTGCGTCGTCTACGTGCTGCTTCCCCGCTGCCCTTTTTGTCATTGCCAAGGCCACTGAATCCAGGCAGCAAGGCCGCATTCGTGGATCCCTTTCGCCAAGTACCACGACCGGGGAAGACCAAGACAAAGACCTCCTCGAGCAGGAGCGTTTTTGGGATCGTCAAGACCACCTCAAGCTCGACTACGTTTTGCCGCCTCGACCGAGACCGACAAGTACCACTACGACCATCCCTTGCCAAGACCGACCCCGAAAGGCTCGGATTTGTCACGTGTGCAACGACCCATGTACAACTACACAGACTCGCCAAGTACCACTTCATGTCGGCAAGACCCGCAAGTCGGACCCCGAACGATCGGCGACTCGTGGACCATGTACAACTTCAGGCGCCGAACACCGGGGTAGCACAAACGCCAAGTACCCCATATACCACTTGGACGTCAAGTACCGTCGACCCTCGAAGACTCCGTGGATGTCAAGTTCCTCGTCGTGACCCTGAACATGTACGAAACTTGTGCGACTAAGAACGTGAACGACTACCGCCGCCAATATCGCTAAGTACCACTACCATCACCGAGGACCGATAGTACCATTACTTCCACTACGACCGTCCCGTGGACATCTACTTCCTCTACATTGCACCATCCCGAACCGCACGCTTCGAAGGTATAACCCCAAGACGACCGTCCGAGAACGATTGCTTGTGTTGTATGAGATGCACCCTTTGTCTGCACCGTGTCCGTAGTGTCTCTCGCTTCCATGCCTTCGACTCGTGGGAACCCGGTAACTGGGATCACCCCACCATCTTTTCCATGCTCCCGCCACACTACATTTTGCACCGGTATCTCCGTGAGCTACCGGAACCGATATGGTGCCGTGGCATCATTTTTGGATTCATCGCCGTGGCACCCTTTCTTTCCACCATGGTGATAGATGCTTCTTAATGCTCATGTCAACATTTTCATAAAATTGCATAAAACTTGCACATGTCATCCGCATCATGATAACAACATTTAATATGTTTAAAATTGTTGTTTGCTTTAAATTGCTAAATGCATATGCGGATTTTCTAGAATTGTTGTTGGTTGTTCCGCCCTCATTTAAACTTGCCTAAATAGTTAGTTTACTCATGCTCCACCTCTTGCCATGCTTAACAACATTTAAAATTGTAGGGTACTTAAATGGGAGTGAACTAAATAATTGATGTGGTGTTTCGTCAATATGCAACTCATTGCATATTGAGCTCCACTTAATTTGTAGCATTGTTTGTTGCACTTTGCGATGCCATGCCTCTTTAAACCGGACATGCATCATACTTGGTTTTGCATCATGTCATGTTTATGTGATGGTTGTTTACTTTGTTGCTTGCTTCTTTCCGGGTTGCTTCTCTTGTTAGCTTCGGTTTCGTTCTAGAGTTGTGAGGTTCCGTTCGACTACGTCCGTTTGTCTTTTTCATGGACTCGTTCTTCTTCCTTGTGGGATCTCAGGCAAGATGACCATACCCTCGAAATCACTTCTATCTTTGCTTGCTATTTGTTCGCTCTATTGCTATGCCGCGATACCTACCACTTGCTATATCATGCCTCCCATATTGCCATGTCAAGCCTCTAACCCTCCTTTCCTAGCAAACCGTTGTCTGGCTATGTTACCGCTTTGCTCAGCCCCTCTTATAGCGTTGCTAGTTGCAGGTGAAGATGAAGTTTGTCCATGTTTGGAACATGGATATGTTGGGATATCATTATTATATCTTATTTACTATAATGCATCTATATACTTGGTAAAGGGTGGAAGACTCGGCCTTATGCCCGGTGTTTTGTTCCACTCTTGCCGCCCTAGTTTCCGTCATACCAGTGTCATGTTCCTTGATTTTGTGTCCCTTATGTGGTTGGGTGTTATGGGAACCCCTTGACAGTTCACTTTGAATAAAACTCCTCCAGCAAGGCCCAACCTTGGTTTTACCATTTGCCTCACCACCACCTATACTTTTCCCTTGGGAGTTGCGCTCTCGAGGGTCATCTTTATTTTAACCCCCCCGGGCCAGTGCTTCTCTAAGTGTTGGTCTGAACCAGATCCACTTGCGGTGCCACCTCGGGGAAACTTGAGGGCTGGTTTTAGCTGTACATAGTGTTCATCTGGTGTTGCCCTGAGAACGAGATATGTGCAGCTCCTATCAGGATGTTGGCGCATCGGGCGGTCTTGCTGGTCTTGTTTTACCATTGTCGAAATGTCTTGTAACCAGGATTCCAAGACTGATCGGGTCTTCCTGGGAGAAGGAATATCCTTCGTTGACTGTGAGAGCTTGTGATGGGCTAAGTTGGGACACCCCTGCAGGGTTTGAACTCTCGAAAGCCGTGTCCACAGTTATGTGGCAGATGGGAATTTGTTAATATCCGATTGTAGAGAACTTGAAACTTAACTTAATTAAAATGCAACAACCGTGTGTGTAGCCGTGATGGTCTCTTTTAGGCGGAGTTCGGGAAGTGAACATGACCTTGTGTTAAGCTTGAACGTAAGTAGTTCCAGGATCACTTCTTGATCACTGCTAGCTTCTCGACCGTTGCGTTGCTTCTCTTCTCGCTCTCATTTTCGTATGTTAGCCACCATATATATGCTAGTGCGTGCTGCAGCTCCACCTTACTACCCTTTCCTACCCATAAGCTTAAATAGTCTTGATCTCGCGGGTGTGAGATTGCCTAGTCCTCGTGACTCACAGATACTTCCAAACAGTTGCATGTGCCGATGATACCAGTGCAGGTGACGCAATCCAGCTCAAGTGGGAGTCGACGAAGATCTTGTTCGTCGTTTTGTTTCGTTTCCTATTGATCAGTAGTGGAGCCCAGTTGGGACGATCGGGGATCTAGCATTTGGGGTTGTCTTCCTTTATTTTGGTTCCATAGTCGTACCTTTGTTTGTATCTTGGATGATGTATGGATTATTTATGTATTGTGTGAAGTGGCGATTGTAAGCCGACTCTTTATCCCTTCCTTATTCAGTACATGGGATGTGTGAAGATTACCCCTCTTGCGACAAGCCTACCATGTGGCTATGCCTCGAAGTCGTGCCCCGACATGTGGGAGATATAGCCGCATTTTGGGTGTTACAATGGGGTTGTGCACAAAATTTAGAGAAATTAAAATCATGAGACATATCCCCTGAACCAACAGTAACAATATATTTTTCGTAGTCTATCTTAGCATTAACTGTATTCAAGAAAGGTCTACCAAGGATAATGGGACAAAAATTATCTTGTGGGGAACCAAGAACAAGAAAATCAATATGATATCTAATCTTCCCACACAATACTTCAACATCTCTAACAATCTCAATTGGTGATATAATATCTCTATTAGCAAGCTTAATAGTAACATCAATATCTTCTGTCTCAGCAGGTGCAATTTCATTCATAATTTATTCGTATAAGGAATAAGGAATTGCACTCACACTAGCACCCACATCACATAAGCCATGATAACAGTGATCTCCTATTTTAACAGAAACAACATGCATGCCAACAACAGGTCAATGTTTATCTTTCATATCGGGTTTAGCAATTCTAGCAGCTTCATCACAGAAATAAATAACATGCCCTTCAATATTATCGACCAAGAGATATTTAACCATAGCAATACTAGGTTCATCTTTAATTTGCTCAGAGGATTTGGGTGGTCTAATATTACTTTTGTTGACCATGGTTGAAGCTTTAGCATGGTCCTTTATTCTAATAGGAAAATGTGGTTTCTCAATGTAAGCAGTAGGAACAATAGGATCAACATTATAAATAATAGTTTATTCTTCAACTTTAATGGGTTCAACTACTTTAACTTCAATGGGAGGATGATATTTAAACCACTTCTCCTTAGGGAGATTAACATGAGTGGCAAAAGATTCACAAAAGAAGCTACTATCTCAGAGTTAAGTCCATATTTAGTGCTAAAATCACGAAAAGCATTAGTATCCATAAAAGATTTAACAAAATCAAACTTAAGGTTTATACCCGACTCTTTACCTTCATCGAGTTCCCAATCTTCAGAGTTGTGTTTAATTCTTTCCAATAAATCCCATTTGAATTCAATATCCTTCTTCATATAGGAACCAGTATAATAAGTATCAAGCATGGATCGATCATTATGAGAAAGCCGAGCATAAAATTTTTGAATAATAATTTCTCTTGAAAGCTCATGATTGGGGCATGAATATAACATTGAATTAATCCTCCCCAAGCTTGAGCGATACTTTCTCCTTCACGAGGCCAAAAATTATATATATAATTCCGATCACGATGAACCAGATGCATAGTATAAAACTTCTGATGAAATTCCAATTTGAATCGATTGTAGTTCCATGATCCAATATCATCCAATAGCCTATACCATGTCAATGCCTTTCCCTTCAAATATAAAGGGAATACCTTCTTCTTGACAACATCCTCGGGCATACCTGCAAGCTTAAATAATCCACAAACTTCATCCACATAGATTAGTTGCATATCGGGATGTAATGTTCCGTCTCCTGCATAAGGATTATCTAGAAGTTTTTCTATCATACCCGAAGGAATTTCGTAATAAATATTTTCAGTAGGTGCAGTAGGTTGAGGAGCAACTAATTGCGGTTCTGGTCGAGGTGAAGATACCCCGAACAAGCCCCTCAAAGGAATATTTTCCATATTAGCAAGTGATAGTAAATTTCAGCACACTATATAAATTTTTCCTTACCAAATTCCACTTACCAAAGGCGCTTCGCTCCCCGGGAATGGCGCCAGAAATGAATCTTGATGACCCACAAGTATAGGGGATCTATCTAGTCCTTTCGATAAGTAAGAGTGTCGAACCCAACGACGAGCGGAAGGAAATGACAAGCGGTTTTCAGCAAGGTATTCTCTGCAAGCACTGAAATTATCGGTAACAAATAGTTTTATGATAGGGTAAATTGTAACGGGTAACAAGTAATAAAAGTAAACAAGGTGCAGCAAGGTGGACCAATCCTTTTTGTAGCAAAGGGCAAGCCTGGACAAACTCTTATATAAAGCAAAGCGCTCCCGAGGACACATGGGAATTGTTGTCAAGTTAGTTTTCATCATGCTCATATGATTCATGTTCGTTACTTTGATAATTTGATATGTGGGTGGATCGTTGCTTGGGTGCTGCCCTTCCTTGGACAAGCCTCCCACTTATGATTAACCCCTCTCACAAGTATTCGCAACTACAAAAGAAGAATTAAGGTAAACCTAACCATAGCATGAAACATATGGATCCAAATCAGCCCCTTACGAAGCAACGCATAAACCAGTGTTTAAGATTCTGTCACTCTAGCAACCCATCATCTACTTATTACTTCACAATGCCTTCCCCTAGGCCCAAATAATGGTGAAGTGTCATGTAGTCGACGTTCACATAACACCACTAGAGGAAAGACAACATACATCTTATCAAAATATCGAACGAATACCAAATTCACATAATTAATTATAACAAGACTTCTCCCATGTCCTCAGGAACAAATGTAACTACTCACAAAGCATATTCATAATCAAGATAAGAGGATTATTAATTATTATTAAGGATCTGAGAATATAATCTTCCACTGGATAAACCAACTAGCGTCAACTACAAGGAGTAATCAACACTACTAGCGACACACATGTACCAATCTGAGGTTTTGGGACCAAGATCGAATACAAGAGATGAAATAGGGTTTGAGAGGAGATAGTGTTGGTGAAGATGTTGATGGAGATTGACCCCCTCTCGTTGAGAGGATTGATGGTGATGACGATGGCGATGATTTCCCCCTCCCGGATGGAAGTTTCCCAAACAGAACAGCTCCGCTGGAGCCCTAGATGAGTTCTGCCCAGGTTCCGCCTCAAGATGGTGGCGCTTAATCCCGAAAGCTTCTTCTTGATTTTTTTTCCATGGTGAAAGACACCATATAGCCAAAGAGGGGCACCGGAGGCCTGCCAGGGGGCCCACAATGTCGGGGGGCGCGCCCAGGGGGGTAGGTGTTGGGGAACGTAGTAATTCAAAAAAATTCCTACGATCACGCAAGATCTATCTAGGAGAAGCATAGCAACAAGACGGGAGAGTGTGTCCACTTACCCTTGTAGACCAAAAGCGGAAGCGTTTAGTAACGCGGTAGATGTAGTCGAACGTCTTCACGATCCAATCGATCCAAAGTACCGAACGTACGACACCTCCGTGTTCAACAAACATTCAGCACGATGACGTCCTCGAGCTCTTGATCCAGTAGAGGGTCGAGGGAGAGTTCCGTTAGCACGACGGAGTTGCGACGGTGTTGGTGATGTGATCCGCGCAGGGCTTCGCCTAAGCACTAGACAATATGACCGAGGTGGTAAACTGTGGAGGGGGGCACCACACATGGCTAAGATACAATTGTTGTGCCTTTGGGGTGCCCCCTGGCCACGTATATAAAGGAGGGGGAGGAGGAGGCCGGTGGCCAAGGTGTGTGCGCTGATACATCTCCAACGTATCTATAATTTTTGATTGCTCCATGCTATTATATTATCTGTTTTGGATGTTAATGGGCTTTATTTTACACTTTTATATCATTTTTGGGACTAACCTACTAACCAGAGGCCCAGCCCAAATTGCTATTTTTTGCCTATTTTAGAGTTTCGCCGAAAAGGAATATCAAACGGAGTCCAAACGGAATGAAACCTTGGGGAACGTGATTTTCTCAACAAACGTGATCCAGGAGACTTGGAGTGGGCGTCAAGAAACAATCGAGGAAGCCACGAGGCAGGGGGGCGCCTACCCCCCTGTGCGCGCCCTCCACCCTCGTGGGCCCCTCGTTGCTCCACCGACGTACTTCTTCATCCTATATATATCCACGTACCCCCCAAACATCCAGGAGCACCACGAAAACCTAATTCCACCGCAGCAACCTTCTGTACCCGAGAGATCCCATCTTGGGGCCTTTTCTGGAGCTCCGCCGGAGGGGGCATTGATCACGAAGGGCCTCTACATCAACTCCATGGCCTCTCCGGTGATGTGTGAGTAGTTTACTTCAGACCTTCGGGTGCATAGTTATTAGCTAGATGGCTTCTTCTCTCTCTTTGGATCTCAATACAAAGTTCTCCTCGGTCTTCTTGGAGATCTATTCGATGTAATCTTCTTTTGCGGTGTGTTTGTCGAGATTCGATGAATTGTGGGTTTATGATCAAGTTTATCTATGAACAATATTTGAATCTTCTCTAAATTCTTTTATGTATGATTGGTTTATCTTTGCAAGTCTCTTCGAATTATCAGTTTGGTTTGGCCTACTAAATTGATCTTTCTTGCAATGGGAGAAGTGCTTAGCTTTGGGTTCAATCTTGGGGTTTCCTTTCCGAGTGACAGCATGGGCAACAAGGCACGTATTGTATTGTTGCCATCGAGGATAAAAGATGGGGTTTATATCATATTGCATGAGTTTATCCCTCTACATCATGTCATCTTACTTAAAGCATTACTCTGTTCTTATGAACTTAATACTCTAGAAGCATGCTGGATAGCGGTCGATGTGTGGAGTAATAGTAGTAGATGCAGAATCATTTCGGTCTACTTGTTGCGGACGTGATGCCTATATACATGATCATACCTAGATATTCTCATAACTATGCTCAATTCTATCAATTACTCGACAGTAATTCGTTTACCCACTGTAATACTTATGCTCTTGAGAGAAGCCACTAGTGAAACCTATGGCCCCCGGGTCTATCTTCCATCATATTAATCTTCCAACACTTAGTTATTTCTATTGCCATTTATTTTACTTTGCATCTTTATTTCTCTTTATCATAAAAATACCAAAAATATTATCTTATCATATCTATCATATCTCACTCTAATAAGTGACCGTGAAGGGATTGACAACCCCTTTATCGCGTTGGTTGCGAGGTTCTTATTTGTTTGTGTAGGTGCGTGGGACTTGAGCATGATCTGCTACTGGATTGATACCTTGGTTCTCAAAAACTAAGGGAAATACTTACGCTACTTTACTACATCACCCTTTCCTCTTCAAGGGAAAAACAACGTAGTGCTCAAGAGGTAGCAAGAAGGATTTCTGGCGCCGTTGCCGAGGAGATTCGCGCCAAGCAAGTCAAGATTTAACTCCTGACAACGAGCCATTTCTGGCACCGTTGGCGGGGAGTCTATGCACAAGTCAAGACATACCAAGTACCCATCACAAACTCTTATCCCTCGCATTACATTATTTGCCATTTGCCTCTCATTTTCCTCTCCCCCACTTCACCCTTGCCATTTTATTCTCCCTTCTTCTGTTCGTCTTTCCATTTGCTTTGATGTCTTACTTGGCTCGTTTGCTTGTTTGGTTGGAATAGTTGTTTATTTATTGCTAAACAGAGAACCTAAGATCTATGGATCCTCATCCGCTTGCTAATCTTTTTAAGAGATCCAATTATGATGAACCAATTGCTAGTAAGTTTTCTGCACTAGATTATCTTTATGATTTTGCTTCAAATTCGTGAATCTGAAAATTGTGATGAAGTACTTTACGGAGTGATTCACGATGGATATTTGAATAAAAAGCTTGATTGAAGTGATTATAGTATAAATTCTATTAATGTCAATTGTGCTTATAATATGCAAAACCCTAAGCTTGGGGATGCTAGTTTTGCCATGTCTACTACTTGTTGCAATGATCATGATTGGGGTGATTCTTCTTTTGATCTTGAAAATTTATTTAAGCCCCATGATGAATATGAGATTTATTATAATGTTTGCAATAATATTGAAAGTGGGTTAGGAAGAGTGTCAACTTTAGATCCCACATATTTGGAGAATGTTCAATCTTATGAAGTTTTTGATAAAAGTGGGTTTGGAGAGGTCATGACTTTAGTTAATGTTAATCCCACTATTTTGGAAGAGTGTCAACTTTGCGTACATGTGGATCGTGTTAAGAATATGTTTTGTGATAGCTATATTGTTGAATTTGATTATGATCCTACATGTAATTATTATGAGAAAGGAAAATATGGTGGTAGAAACTTTCATGTCACTAAATTACCTCTCGTTATGTTGAGATTGCTATTGTTTCTTTTCGCTTCCTTGCATATGCTATTTTTTGCTTGCCTTTATAATTTGTTTGCCTATAAGATTCCTATGCAAAGGAAGTATGTTAGACTTAGATGTGTTTGTCACATGTTTTATGATGCTCTCTTTGTGCTTCAATTCTTGTCTTTCATGTGAGCATCGTTGAAATCTTATGCCTAGCTATAAGGCTTTAAAGAAAAGCGCTTGTTGGGAGACAACCTGTCGGGGGTTTGGTGCGACATATGCCAACAGATGGCTTATCATGGTGGGGGCGAGTAGAACGTCGCCGGTGCCTGGAAACGGGATGAGGCGAAGACATGCACGCCGGCGAATCTTACCCAGCTTCGGGGCTCTCCGGGGAGATAACACCCCTACTGCTGCTCTGCGGGGTCTCCGCATGATCACTATGGTCAAGTGTTTACACGGTTGCTCCTTGAGCTGGGTCTGGTGGTGGGAGAGGGCAAGGCTAGCTCTCTCCCTCTATCTGGTGTGGTATATAACTAATGGGATCCAACCCTTTGCATGGGTGCCCTGGGGGTTTATATAGGCCTACCCCCCAGGGGTACAATGGTAATTCGACTGGGCGCGGCCCCAGCCATCAGTGCCTCCAACCTCCGGCTTCTCCGCCGACTGCTGGGGCCCGCCGACTAGTGGGCCCCGCCGACTGGTCTGGTACGGAGCCGACAGGCCGCGTCCGCCGCGGGCGGGTCTTGCCGGCTGCTGATTACTGTAGTCGTGCTCCTGATGACGCAAGCTCGGTCATGGGGTCGTGGCAACAGCCCCGCCGCCTGCCGGGCGATCACTGTGGCCACTCCCCATCTCTTCTTGATTAATGGCGCATGGGCCCCGGGGAGGGCTCGGCCGACTCCCCCGGGCCGACTCCCGACGGGTCCGACTGGCGGTTCTCCCGCCGTATCCCGAGGTCTCGCTGACTGGTGGGCCCCGCTGCCTCCAGGCCGTACAGATAAGCCGTCATGGGCGCAGGACCAGGTACAGTGATGCTGATGTCAGGGCCGGCTGGGCAACGGTGCCACGCCGCAGGGAGATCTTCCCTAGTACGGCGCGTTGTAGCCATGCCTGCCCTTGGTAAGGGGCGGGGAGTGGGCTTCATTGTAGCTACGCCCCTGCCCCGTCCCCCTCGATGAGGTCACGGTTTGTTGGAGTCGCCGACCGACTCCCCAAAGCCGGCTTCTCTGGAAGTCGCCCCTGGGACTCGGCCGTGAGCGGGCAGTCGGCCGTCTTGCCGTAGACTCCCCAGGAGGCGGCTCTTCGCCATGTGGTCTTGAGGGGTGCAGCCTGCCCCGATGTCTTGAAAGGTTATGGGCTTCGGGTTGGCCTACCCGTGGCCCATTACTCCGACAGTAGTCCCAGAAGCTGGTGAGGCGCCACGGACGATCGGCCGAGAAGCCTCAGCAGTTTCTCTTTCCGGGTGCTCAACACACGGTCTTGATTGACTTCTGCCGGGCTGACTAGAAGGAGTTGGACTCGCCCAACTCGGACTCACTCAATTCTGACTTGCTCAGTAGTTCGAACATCTCGGCCGGATTTCAGGTGGCGTGCTAGCTAAGCTTCTAGGCCGCCGCCCGTTCTTGGCCTGTCACGCGAGGGCACGTGGCCAGGCCATCCTGCCAGCCCACGCGCGCGACGGGACAGGCCCATAGGCGGGGCCCGCCACTACCGCGCCTCGGCGCCCGAGCGGATCTGCTGCGTCCCGGTGGACGGTTGGGATTCCCGTGAAGTTACTGCGCGCAGTAACTTTACGTGGATCGTGGGGGGCGTGGGGTTGCGGGCACAGTAAATCCCCACATCCGCCCCCTCGGCTTCACAGCCGATGGGGCTATAAGTAGGGGGAAGAGGGGGGCACGCGTGCCCCTCCTTCCCACTACCCCTTGCTTTCTTCCTCCTTGCAGCACCTCGCTCTCCTGCTTCCTCTTCTCTTCTTCGCCCTACCGCACGCCCAAGCTTCGGCGATCACCGCAGCGACAGCTCGCGATGAGCTCTTCCTCTACGGCCGCGCCTCCCTCGGTGCGCTCCGGCACCTAGGACAGTTTCGAAGTCCATGAAGACCACATCGAGTTCCTCCGCCAGACCCGTCGGCTTCCCGGCGAGGACCGCGTGCAGGTGCGTCTCGCGCCGGAGGGGGAGATTTCCCCCGCCCCGCAGGAGGGCGAGCGGGTCATCTTCCGCTCGCACTGCCTGCGCGGGCTGCGGCTGCCGGCGAGCAGCTTCTTCCGGTCGTTCATGGAGTTCTACGGCCTCCAGCTGCACCACCTCACCCCCAACACAGTGGTGCTGCTGTCCGCCTTCGTGGCTCTGTGCGAAGGCTTCCTCGGAGTCCTCCCCACCCTCGAGCTCTGCGGGGAGTTCTTCTTCTCCAAGCTCGGCACCCAGGCCGCGGGTGTGCCGGCTCAGTGCGGCGCCTTCATCGCCGTGCGAAGGACAGGAGCCGACAACCACTTCCCCTCCATCGCGCTGTTGAAGTCGGTGAAGATGTGGCAGCGGTCCTACTTCTACGTCAGGAACGTCGCCACGAGGGGCGACTGGGTCAATCTGCCGGCTTTCGAAGCTGGCCCGCCGCCTGGCAGACTGCCCAACTGGTCGTACCGGGCCAGGTCGCTGACGCCTGCGGGAGCCGGCGCCATCACGCGACTCCGAGTGCTGACGCAGTCGGAGGGTCTGACTGGTCCGGACCTGCTGGCCACCTTCGTCTCGCGCCGAGTTCTCCCACTCCAAGGCCGCCCTCACCTGATATGCCAGATGAGCGGGGGCCGCGACCCGAGTCGGATGTGCACCAAGGACATGCCTCATGGAGAGGTGGCCCTTATGGTGAACTACCTCTCGGACAGCAGGCTCCCGGGGGACTGGCGATTCGGCAAAGAGCCATACTCCCGCGCCAACCCCCCGCCCGTGGTGAGTCGCCTTTCTTTTCTTTCTTTGGATTGTCTTCTTCTTGCCGAGTTTTGTTCTGATTAGTCTGCTTTTGGTTAGAATCCCCTTCTTCACCCACCAGCCGGCACCTCGGGGCCGGCCCGTGAGTTCGTCGCCGATCGGGCGGAGAGCGACGTCGACAACCCCGATTTGGGGGCGGCGGCTCTGGAAGACGACGCCGAGGGAGGAGGAGGGACGACAGGCGACCTCAGGCCCTCGGCTACCTTCGCCGACTGGCCTGAAGACGACGCCGAGGGAGGAGTCGCCCCTCGCCATCGGCCAGGAGCCAGCCAGCCGGGCATGGGCTCTTCTTCCACGTCAGGCGCTCCAGGCGGCGGGAAGAAGCGTCGGGCTGCGCCGACTTTGTTCGGCAGCCGGCCGGAGAAGCCCAAGGGCTCGGCTGCGGCGACCCGGCGGGACGAGGCAGCCGCGAAGGCCATCCGCTTTCGTAAGGAAGTGAAGAAGCCGCCATTGGTCTCTGCTTAAGTATTCTGACTTCAAAGTTTATTCTTTCTTCGTGTTTTGTCTGAGTCTCTGCTCGCCCCTCTTTCTTCAGGGATCCCCTCTCTCTTGAGCGGGTCGCCGCCGCCTCCATCATGGGGTCAGCGGAGACGCCCGCCACCACTCGGCGGATAGACCCCGCAGCCGACCTCCGGGAGGCGACAGAGCGGAATGCGCAGGAGAAGTGCAACGAAGACGAAGCCCTCTGCCTGGAGAAAGCGGAGGCTGACAGGGCGGAGGCCTCCGCTAAGAAAAAACTAGCGGAGGCCGAAGCCGCCGCCGCGGTGAAGCAGCGGGCTGAGGAAGCCGCACGCCGCCAGTCGGCCTTGCTTGTGACCCCGCTGAACTCTGCGCCGCCGCCCCCGGAGTTCACGGGGCAGATTGGAGAAGCCAGCGGGGAGAACCTCGTCGAGGAGAGGGAAGGCGGCGAGCCCTCTACTCCGGGCGCAAATGTTCCGCCGCCGCCTCCGCCGCTGTCTGAAGGCGTGCAAGGCGAGCAGCCAGCGGACCCTCCGGTGCCGCCGACCGAAGACGAGGCCGTGGCGAGGCTACTCCTCCAGGTCGGCTCGCCAGCGCGCCGTCATCTGGAGAAGGCGACTTCGGCACCCCGCCCCCTGGAAGCCGGCACCGCCAGCTCGGCGGCTCCAGACGCCGAAGCGATGAGCGCCGCACCTGTTGGGTGGGTGCGGGGAGGCGGCACAGGGCCGCTGAACCGGGTGCTCCTGGACATCCAGGCGAAGCTCCGCGCTGAGGGCAACGCCCTCCAGAGCTGCACCAAGGCGTTCCGAGCATCGCGGGCAGCCGTCCGGGTATGTCTTTTCTTTGGGCCTTTGTTTTTCTTGTTCCTCTCTGTGGGGGAACGCCAGCGCACCAACTGGGTGTAGTCCCCAAGTTTCGGGCCGGCTGCTGAGCAGGCGGCCCGGAACTCCAATTGAGGAACTTCTGGGTACTAACTTTGTCTGAAATTCTTGTCACAGGATTACCACAACCTCCGCGTCACTGCCTTCAACCGTAATGTTGAAGAGCTGGGCAAGCGGACCGCCGAGTTGGTGGAGAGCCGGAGTAAGTCCTTCCCTCTTTTTTCTTCTCTGCGGGGGCGCGCTAGCGCACCCGCGGGCTGTAGTCCCCGAGATTTGGGCCGACTGCTAGCAGTCGGGCCGGATCTCCCCGACGACCTTCTTTATTGACGACTGTTGTCTTTCTTTCTTTCCCTCAGGAGCCAATGCTGCTCTTCAACAGCAGCTGAGCGAAGCCAACTCCGCCCTGCTCGCCAAAGGGGAGCAGTGCAGCAGGCTCGCCATAGAGCGCGATCTGCTGGCCACTCAGTTGGCGGAGCAGAAGGAGCTGCTTGCGAAGTCGCAGCGGGAGGCGGAGGAGACGGAAACCGCCCTCTTGGCCGAGTTCGCGAGCGAGCGCTCCTCCTGGTCTGACAAGGAGGCGCTGTTGTCCTCCGGCTTCCACGAGATTGAAGACATCGTTGATGGTGAGTATCTTTATTTTCTTTCTTCGAGCTGCCAACTTAGATCGTGCCGATTCCTGGTTTTTGACTTGCTTCTTTGTTTGTTCGTGTCTTTTGCAGACTTCTTCCCTGGGTAGTCGCAGGCCACTATCCAAGCCATCGAGGCCGATCGCGAAAGTCGGAGGGCGGAGGGCGTGGAGATCGCCGCCGATGCCCCCCGGACTCTTGATGAGCACATCTTGAGCATCGAGGCTCGCCTTCGGCCGGCTCACCGGATGCTGCGTCGGCTTCAGCGCGTCGGTGCCCAGGCGATTTCCGCCCTTTGGCCGGATATGTAGGCTCCGCGCACCCCCAGCCTGACGGCCAACTGGTTGGAGGTCGCGGCTGGTCGCCTCGAGGCCTGGAAGGGCTCTTCGGCCTGAGCTGGAGCGCGCCGGGCCTTGGAGTTCGTCAAGGCATGGTACCCGGGGCTGGATCTAGACCGGTTGGCCACGCTTCGGTCGGAGGCCCAACCGGAGCTGGCGGCTGTGGAAGACGCCCTCGTCAAGCGTGCTGCGGTGATCATCGAGTACACCGACACGAGCATCTTCGTCCCCGAGCGGTCTGAAGACAGCGAGGAGGTACCACCGGAGTGGTTTGGGATGAACCCAGACTACGGCGAAGACTCGGCGGAGGTGATTGGCTCCAGCGTTGAGGAGGAGGATGAGGCGGAGGATGAGGGCGGGGCGGAGGCACCAGAAGACGAAGCAGACGGCCAGCCTCAGCCCGACCGCGCCTCCAGCAACGAGCCGCATGCGACCGACCCAACTGCTGCCGGAGGCGATCAAGCCGAGACTAGCCGGCCGACCGCCCCGACGCCTGACGCTGGCGCCTCCTCCGACCCCCCGAATCTGTCTACCGCCTCCTAAGCTGCCGCTGTGTCTTTTGTTTTATCTGCTTCAGTAATCTTTTGAAGAACTTGTTAATTCGCACAATTCCACCCGCGGGGTGTATTTTGAACCTCTACTCGACAATTCGGCCAAGGGCCTATGTTATATATATATATATATATATCTTTTCTTGCTCATTGTTCTTTTGGCTGTTTTCCTTTGCCGCTTTCTCTTAGTTGCCTGCCTTGCCAATCGGACAGCCGCTCTGCGGACTGTCGCTGGATCAAGTGCCAGCCTACTTTGGGAAAGCAAGTACTTAGCCGTTTTCGAGATTGTTTGAGCAAGTTGGATAGAAGACGGCAATCCGACTATCCGAGAGTCGGTTTGTGAGAAAGGCTGGAAGCCGTCTTGAGCTATGTTTTACGCTTTGAGTCCTTAGCCATTTTTCGTGTGAGCACCCATTCTACCTTACCTCTGCCCACCGTACAGTCGCTCTGCGAGCTGCGGCTTCTGACAGAAGACGGCTTAGGTGTTACACACTACTTGTCCGGCTGCAAGAAGCATTTCATAGTGCAAGGCGGCAAGTCCCCGGGCCGACTTGTCGAGCCCGGTGCCAAGTGGCATGACAAAGAGTAACATAGTTGTAGGCATAATTTTTATCATACAGACAAAAGAGGGCAGTCCCCGAGCTCGTCTCGGGGGGCCTGAAGTCTTGGTACTTTAATACAAAAGGTAGCATGGTACATACTGCATCAACTGTAAAATCTTCGGAGAAGATTTGCATTCCATGGCCGCTCTGTCTCCTTGCCGGAGTCGTCCCTCTTGCGTGATCGGGGCTTCTGAGCGTCGATCAGGTAGTAGGAGTCGTTGCCTAGTACTTTGCTGATGATGAAAGGGCCTTCCCAAGGCGGCGACAGCTTGTGCTGGCCGGCTGTTCGCTGGATCAGCCGGAGTACAAGGTCGCCATCTTGGAAAGATCTTGGCCTGACCTTCCTGTTGTGGTATCGGTGTAGGCTCTGCTGGTAGATGCTGGACCGACTGAGTGCCAACAGCCGGCCCTCTTCCAGCAAATCGACGCCGTCTTGTCATGCTTCTTCTGCTTCCTCCTCGATGTACATGGTGACTCGTGGGGAGTCGAACTCTATGTCCGTTGGGATGACAGCTTCGGCACTGTAGACGAGGAAGAAGGGCGTGAAGCCGGTTGACTTGTTTGGAGTCGTGCGCAGACTCCAGAGGACGGCTGGTAGCTCGTCGAGCCAGCAGCCAGCCGAGCGCTCCAGAGGCTCGATCAACCGAGGCTTGATGCCGGATAGGATAAGGTCGTTTGCTCGCTCCACTTGGCCGTTTGACTGCGGGTGGGCGACAGACGCTAGGTCCAGTTGGATGCCCTGTGTTGCGCAGAAACGGGCCAAGGCGCCTTTGGCAAAATTTGTGCCGTTGTCGGTGATGATGCTGTGTGGTATGCCGTACCGAATTGTGATATCGGTGATGAAGGTCACAGCAGTCGGACCGTTCAGTTTCTTAATTGGCTTCACTTCCACCCACTTGGTGAACTTGTCCACTGCGACAAGTAGGTGAGTTAGACCACCTCGTGCTGTTTTGAATGGTCCCACCATGTCTAGACCCCAAACTGCGAAAGGCCAAGCAATGGGGATGGTCTTGAGCGCGGAAGCTGGCTGGTGCGGCTTGGAGCTAAACTTCTGGCACCCTTTGCATTTTTGGACCAACTCCTTGGCCTCTTCCAAGGCAGTCGGCCAAAAGAAACCGTGCCAAAAATCTTTGGCGACGAGTGCTCTTGAAGCCGTATGGTGGCCACATTCACCTTGATGGATGTCTTTGAGGATCGCCTGGCCTTGCTCTGTCTCTACACAGCGCTGGTAGACACCAGTGACACTGCGCCTGACCAGCTCTCTGTTGATTATGGTATAGGCTGCTGCCCGGCGTTGTACTTGCCGAGCCGAGGTCTCATCAGTTGGTAGCTCTTTGTTCACCAGGAATTTGAGGATGGGCTGGGCCCATGAGGGTGCTGCTATTTCTTCGACTACCAGAACTGTGACTTGGACGAGGACGGCTGGGCTGGGAGGCGGCGGGCTGGAGTCAACAGCCGCTTGCTGGGCTGATGAAGTCCCCAGGCCGACTGGCTCGGTCCTTGGGCCGAGTTCTGGAATCTTCGAGTCCGTCACCGCAGTCCCCGGGCCGGGCTCGACTGTGGCAGCTTTGGAGTCGCCCGCCAAAGTCCCCGTTCCGACTGCCGGAACTCTGGAGTCGGATCTACCATCTTCGGGAGGAGCCGGCACAAAAATGGAGTCTGATTCTGGTGAAGGCTTGACAGACGGCTTGAGGAGGCGTTGAAGGGCGACGCCAGATGGTATTGCTTGGTGGGTAGAGACGATTCGTGCCAAGGCGTCTGCTTGGTCGTTGTTGTTTCTTGGTACATGGAGGAACTCGCACCCTTCGAAATACCCGCTGAGTTGCTGCACGAGGAAACGGTAGCTAGCCATGTTTGCGTCTTTCGCGTCCCAGTCGCCAGATGACTGCTGGACCACTAAGTCCGAGTCGCCATAACACAAGATCCGGCGGATGCCAAGTTCTTTAGCAAGCCGGAGCCCGTGAATGAGTGCCTCGTACTCGGCCACATTGTTGGAGGCGGCAAAATGGATTTGCAGTGCATATTTGAGCTTGTCGCCTTTGGGAGAGGTGAGGACGACGCCGGCTCGCAAGCCGGTGCGCATCTTGGAGCCGTCGAAGTGCATCCGCCAATGGGTGGAGTCAGGCGCTGGAGGCAGGTACTGGGTCTCGGCCCAGTCGACGAGGAAGTTGGCCAGTGCTTGTGATTTGATGGCGGTGCAGGGCTGGTAGTAGATGGTGTAAGGAGCCAGCTCTATGGCCCACTTGGCCACTCGACCAGAGGCATCTCGGCTACCGATGATCTCGGCAAGTGGAACCATGCAGACCACCGTGATTGGATGCTCTTGAAAGTAAGGCTTCAATTTCTTGGCAGCAAAGTGCACGCCATAGCACATCTTCTGGTAGTGGGGGTAGTTCTGCTTGGAGGTCGACAGTACCTCGCTCAGGTAATATACTGGTCTCTGGACAGGTAGCGCCTTGCCTTCCTCCTTGCGCTCTAGTACAATGACTGTGCTGACTACTCGGCTGGTGGCGGCGATGTACAGGAGCATAGGTTCCTTGGGAGTCGGAGCCGCCAGGACGGGGGGAGTAGTCAGCATCTTCTTTAACTGGTGGAAAGCTTCGTCCGCCTTATGGTTCCACTCGAAAAAAGTTGTCTTCTTCATGAGTTGGTATAAGGGGAGAGCTTTCTCGCCCAGCCGACTGATGAATCGGCTGATGGACGCCAAGCAGCCGGTGAACTTCTGCACATCCAGCAGTCGGCTAGGTACCTCCATTCTCTCGATGGCCTTGATTTTTACTGGGTTGCATTCTATGCCGCGTTCAGAGACCAGGAAACCTAGCAGCTGGCCAGCTGGTACTCCGAAGACACACTTCTCGGGGTTGAGCTTGATCTGGAACCGGCGCAGGTTCTCAAAGGTCTCCTTGAGGTCTTCCAGCAATGTTCCTCGCTTTTCCGTCTTCACCACCACGTCGTCCACGTAAACGTGGGCGTTCCTGCCAAGCTGCTTGAGGAGGCACTTCTGCATGCAACGCTGAAAGGTGGCGCCGGCATTCCTCAAGCCGAACGTCATGGTGAGGTAGCAGAATGCTCCAAACGGCGTGATGAAGGCGGTCTTTAATCTGTCAGCCGGGTTCAGCTTGATCTGGTGATACCCTAAGTACGCATCCAAGAAACCCAACAGCTCGCATCCGGCTATGGAGTCTATCACCTGATCAATTCTCGGCAAAGCAAACGGGTCCTTGGGGCAGGCCTTGTTGAGGCTCGTGTAGTCAATACACATTCGCCATTGCTTGTTCTTCTTTAGCACCAGGACCGGATTTGCCAGCCACTCCGGGAAGAAAACTTCCATAATGAAGCCGGCTGCTAGGAGTCGGGCTATCTCTTCTCCGACAACTCTTCTCTTCTCTTCTGATAAGCGACGCAGGGGCTGCCTGACCGGCTTTGCATCAGATCGGACGTGTAACTTGTGCTCGGTGAAATCCATCGGTACACCTGGCATGTCCTTGGGAGACCATGCGAAGATGTCCCAATTCTCACGGAGGAAATCGACGAGCTCGCCTTCCTATTTGCTGTCGAGGTTTGCACCTACGACGGCGTACCTCTCTGGGTGCTCCGGATCCAAGGGTATCTTCTTTGTCTCTTTGGCCAGCTTGAACGAACCTTCGGCTTCCGACTCCTTTGGGTCGGGCGATATCTCCGGCTGCTTGCCGGTCATCGCCACAACTCGCTCAAGGAGTTGCTTCTCGGCTGCAATCACCAGGGACTCGACCAGCCGACTGCTCTCGGCCGCGCAAGCGGACGACTTCCGGTAGTCGCCGGCCACAGTCAGAATTCTCCTGGAACTGGGCATCTTCATCTTGAGGTAGGCGTAGTGGGGGACCGCCATGAACTTGGCCAAGGCGGGCCGGCCAAGTAGCGCATGGTATGGGCTCTCAAGGTCCACTACCTCAAACCAAACAGACTCTCTTCGGAAGTGATCTTTGTCCCCAAAGAGGACATCAATCAGGATCTTGCCTATTGGTGAGCAGGAAAGCCCAGGAACAATGCCATGGAACACAGTCCGGCTGTTCTGAAGCTGTCTCTGCTTGATTCCTAACTTCTCCATGGTGTCCTTGTATAGGATGTTGATGCTGCTGCCCCCATCTATCAGAACTCACGAGAAACGCGCGGCCCGTTTGTCCGTGGCGAAGGTAGCATCCAGGACCAAGGCGTAGGAGCCCGGACTCGGCATCACTTCTGGGTGGTCAGCCCTGCTCCAGCTGATGGGCCTCTCAGACCAGTGCATGAACTCTGGCGTCTCTGAGGCTACTGCATTCACCTCTTGTCGCTGCAGCCACCTGCTGCGTCGATCATCAGCCACACTGGTGAACACCATGTAGGCTCCATGCTCTTCAGGGTATTCATCTTGTACTGCGCCGACTGGCCTGACTGCCGGCTGCTGGGGCGGAGGCGGCTACCCAGCAGGCGGGGGTGGTAGGAGGCCGTCTCCCTTGGCGATCCTGGTGAGCAAGTGGCACTTCCGGGTGGTGTGATTCGACGGCTTCGCGCCGCTGTGGAATTTTCAAGGTCCATCCAAGGTCTGCTCGTAGGAGAAGGCCGGCAACCAGTTTGGCTTGCCGCCTGTCTGTCGCTTGGGCGGAGGCTACTCTTCTGGCTGCTGGGCTTCAACGGTCGCGACCTGCCGGCTGCTGGAAGCCAGCTGCGGGGCCTTGCGCTTGTTGTCGCCCTGCTGTTGTCGTCGGCCGGCGTCCGCTGCCGGAGTTCTTGGAGCCGGAGGAGCTACTTTGCCAGTCGTGCTGATTTGAATTTCCGTCTTCATGGAGGAGTCGGCCGTAGCGTACTTGTCCGCTATGATCAGCAGCTCGTGGAGGGTTTCTGGCTCGTCGCAGAGGAGCTTGTGCTTGAGGAGGGTGCCTTCTCGGCACCCGGCTGTGAAGTACTCGATGGCCTGCACCTCGTGCACGCCCTTGCAGGAGTTCCAGAGCTCAGCCCAACGCGTGAGGTAGTCGCGAGTCGACTCGTCAGGACCTTGCACGCACAAGGAGAGCTGACGAGGCTTGGGAGGACGCTTGTACGTGCTGGTTAAGTTGCGGACGAATGCTTCAGTGAAGTCGACCCAGCTATTGATGCTACGGGGCTTTAGGCTGTTCAGCCATGTCTGGGCTGTGCCCTAGAGCATGAGCGGAACGTACTTTATGGTGACACGCTTGTTGCCGTTTGCTATGCTGACAGCCGTGGAGTAGTCGACTAGCCAGTCTTCCGGCTTCATAGAGCCGGTATACTTGGGCGTGTCTCTTGGGAGCGTGAACCCTCTAGGAAAGGGCTCGTCCCGAATGCGGGGCCCGAAACAAGGAGGACCCAGCTCATCTTCTTCTTCCAGCGCCAGGGACCGGTGAAGTCGGTCGATCCGGTGGCGGGTGTCATTCTCTCCAACTCCCTCTCGGCGGCCAAGGCGGTCACCGAGAGTTGGATGGTCAACAGGCGGCGGGGAGACTCGCCTCTCCCTGCGGGGAGGAGGAGGCGGACAGTCGTCCCGTCATTCCACTGCTCTCGGGCGGCCGTCTCGGTCGCACTCTATGGTAATCCGAGTTCGACTGTAGCTGACAGCCGGCTCCTTGTCCTTTCTTCCTCGGGCACCACCATTCGGCGTCCGAGACGTCGCGCCTTGATCTCGGCGCGGGTCGTTGTTTGGCCGCTGCGGCGCCTCCGTGCGGCAGCCGGCCTCGTTCTGCCCGGCGGCCGCGTCGAGGAGCCGCTGGACTCGCTCCATCATGAGGCGGCGCTCTTCGCCCTCGAAATTGTCCAGCTCATCCGCCGCTGCCTGGGCGGCTTAGATGTTCTCCGCTGGCATGGCATACACGGGGCGGCTAGCCCCAAACAGGCTGGTGATGGCTACGCCACGCCGCTGAACCATGCCAAGGCGGCTGGGCCCTGCCGGGGCCGGCGAGCCACCAACAGCACGATCCGTCTCCCGCCGGTAAGCTTCTGTCAAGCGTCTCATGCTGGCCAGCTTCTTCGCGCCTTCAACAAGCTGAAGGCGGCGTGCTTCTAACGTCTCTGCGTCAGCGTCTTCCAGAATGGCGCAGCTAGGTCTTGCAGCGCCGCGCCGAGTGAGTCGGGTGCCCCTCTGCCAGGGGACTCGTCATGACTGATGACCAGTACCTCAGTGACGGTGCTTCCGTCGCTCTCTGCGTGGGGGAGAGGTTCGTCGTAGACCACCACGTTGGTGGGGAACGTGTCGACCGACGCGGTGTCGGAGTCGACCAGCATCGGGTCGGTGGAGCCTACGGACTCCAAGTCTACGGCAGGCTCGCCGGAAACGTGGAGTTGATCGAGGAGGCCCACGAGGAGGTTTTCGGGGCCGCCCGCGCCTGCGTCGGACGCAGGTTTGTCGGAGAGGCGGACCTCGCCGACAAGTTCGGCCAAGGAGCTGGTGGCGCAGGCGATCTCAACGACGCGCAGCGCGTCGACGCAAACTTCGTCTGGCATGCCTGGCTGGTTGCGCTCGCCAGGGAGGAAAAGGGTTCCCGTCCAGAACAGATCTCCGGACAGCGGTTGTAGGATCGAAAGTATGTCTAGAGGGGGGGTGATTAGACTACTTGACCAAATAAAAACTTAACCTTTTCCCAATTTTAGTTCTTGGCAGATTTTAGCTATTGTAGGACAAGTCAAGCAATCATCACACAATTCAAGCAAGCATGCAAAGAGTATATTGGCAGCGGAAAGTAAAGCATGCAACTTGCAAGAATGTAAAGGGAAGGGTTTGGAGAATTCAAACGCAATTGGAAACACGGATGTTTTTCCCGTGGTTCGGATAGGTGGTGCTATCCTACATCCACGTTGATGGAGACTTCAACCCACAAAGGGTAACGGTTGCGCGAGTCCACGGAGGGCTCCACCCACAAAGGGTAACGGTTGCGCGAGTCCATGAAGGGCTCCACCCACAAAGGGTCCACGAAGAAGCAACCACCCACAAAGGGTCCACGAAGAAGCAACCTTGTCTATCCCACCATGGCCATCGCCCACACAGGACTTGCCTCACTAGCGGTAGATCTTCACGAAGTAGGCGATCTCCTTGCCCTTACAAACTCCTTGGTTCAACTCCACAATCTTGTCGGAGGCTCCCAAGTGACACCTAGACAATCTAGGAGACACCACTCTCCAAGAAGTAACAAATGGCGTGTAGGTAATGAACTCCTTGCTCTTGTGCTTCAAATGATAGTCTCCCCAACACTCAACTCTCTCTCATAGGATTTGGATTTTGTGGAAAGAAGATTTGAGTGGAAAGCAACTTGGGAAGGCTAGAGATAAAGATTCATAAGGTAGGAATGGAATGTCTTGATCTCAACACATGAGTAGGTGGTTCTCTCTCAGAACATATGAGTTGGAATTGAGTATGTGTTCTGATGGCTCTCTCCATGAATGAAGAGGAGGTGGAGGGGTATATATAGCCTCCACACAAAATCCAACCGTTATACACAGTTTTCCAATCTCGGTGGGACCGAATCAACAAACTCGGTCGGACCGAAAATGTAAACCTAGTGACCGTTAGAGATTTTCGGTGGGACTGACATGCAACTCGGTAGGACCGATGTGGTTAGGATTTGGGCATAACGTAATCTCGGTGAGACCGATTACACAAACTCGGTGAAACCGAATTGGTAATTAGCTAACCAGAGAGTTGGTCAGGCAAACTCGGTGGGACAGATTTGCTCTTTCAGTGAGACCGAAAAGTTACAAAAAGGAAACACTGAATTTACATTGCAATCTCGGTGGGACCGATTCGCTCTTTCGGTGAGACCTAAAAGTTACGAAAGGGAAACAGAGAGTTTGCAATCCCATCTCGGTGAGACCGAGATCCCTATCGCTAGAACCGAATTGCTAGGGTTTGGCAGTGGCTTATGACAAGTGAAACTCGGTGGCGCCGGATAGGAATAATCGGTAGGACCGAGTTTGGCTTAGGGTGGGTTTAGGTCATATGTGGATATGGGAAAGTAGTTGAGGGTTTTGGAGCATATCACTAAGCACATGAAGCAAGAGGCTCATTAAGCAACACCTCATCCCTCCTTGATAGTATTGGCTTTTCCTAAAGACTCAATGTGATCTTGGATCACTAAAATATAAAATGAAGAGTCTTGAGCTTTTGAGCTTGAGCCAATCCTTTGTCCTTAGCATTTTGAGGGTTCCACTTTCACATCCATGCCATGCCAATCATTGAGCTTTCCTGAAATAATCATCTTGGAATAGCATTAGCTCAATGAGCTATATGTTGTTATGAATTACCAAAACCACCTAGGGATAGTTGCACTTTCAATCTCCCCCTTTTTGGTAATTGATGACAACATATAGATCAAAGCTTCGACAAATGATAATAAGCATGAAATATATCATCGCTTTGAGAAGTATGTGATAAGTAAGAGCTCCCCCTAAATTTGTGCATATTTAAAATTTGCTTTGGACTGCAAATGCACAAGGAGTTAGAGTCATGGGTTACTCTTCCATGTCACATACATCTTGGTGGAGCGCTTAAAATGATAAGAATGAAATACATGCACTCATCACCAAGAATAGTGAATGATCACATAAGATAGATAAGATAATAGCATTAAGCAAGCATTAAGTGTAGCTTATGATCAAACACATGATCATCAATGTCTCACAGCAATGACATAGTATCTCAAGCACTCAAAAGCAAACAAAGTTCGAAAAACCACCAAATAAAGCAAGAGAGAAAAAAGCAACACTCTCTCTCTCTCGAAGCCTATGATCTATACATTTTCTCCCCCTTTGGCAACAAGTTACCAAAAAGTTCCTAGAAAATGCATAGTGCTAGATCGACGCTCAGGCTTGATCTTCAGGTGGTGGTGGAGTCCGGATCACTCCAAGGACGAAGGCTTCCGTAGACGCTGAAGTAGACGCTGGAGTTGGAGCTGAAGTAGATGCTGGAGCAGGTTGGGCTGGTGCTACGGCTGGAGCTGAGGCAGTTGCTCTTGTGTCAGGAACTGGCACTGCAGACGACCTCGGACCTCGTGGCACTCTGGCAAAGGCATCAGTGGTTGTCTTCCCTTTCCTCTCCTGCATATCATCTTGGAGCTGCTCCACTGCAGTCTGAATCTCTGTCACCTTGACATCCAAGTCATAGAACTTTTGTTCCATGATTCTCTCTAGGCTTGCCTGGTTCTGAGTTAGGGTGGCTAGTCCTTTCTCAATCCGCAGGGTGGATGCAATAGGTAACCAAGCTGCTCTTGTTTGGTTTTCAAGAAATACTCAGATGCCTCCTCTTGAGTTGGCATCTTGGCAGCTTTCTCCTTCCTTGCCTTCTCCTTCTTTGCTTGTGCTTGTGCAGACGATGGTTCATTCTTCAGTCATAACTTGATTATCTTCAAAATCTGGACGGATGGGCAGGTGTTCCTTGTCCAATAAGTATATGCCGTGCCCATCTTGGAGTTGATGAGCTCCTGAATTTGTGGGGCATATCCACAGCTCCTCTTCTGGTCTGCTGCTGTCCTCTTGATTAGTCTCTACCATGAGGCTCATCACCTTGAACTTCTGTGGCACATCAAAATGAAGCAAATTGATTGCATGGCCTCTGATCATCTTGTGATCACCTGACTTGGGCAGAGAGTGTGCCTCAAATCCAATTGATGGTTGGCAGCCCTGACAGAAGATAATGCACTGAGCCAAACTTGAAAGTCAATGCTTCATTTGGAATTTCCTTGTACATGTTGGACATTGAGTTATGATCCATCTTTTTCTTGGCATAAATGTCCAAGTCATCTGCTTGCTCCTCTGGGGCATTAATGAACTTCCCATTCCTCAACAGTTGATTGGTACCCTCGTACCTTCAGACATCCATGTATCCCCCATCTGGGTAGAAGTGTGCTGTGGAGTAGAATTGCATGATAGCTCCTCGTTCCACTTTGTGAGCTTCTGCCCAACAAAGTCTGCAACTTCCACACACTAAAGCTGTCATACACTCCAGGGTCAGTTCTCTCATTGTCCTTGATGTATTCCAGTCGACCCATCCATGTCCAAACTAATGGCTTCTTGTCTAGCAGCACTCTGGTCTCATAAAACTTGCTGTTCCTTGGTGTGAAATCTGTAATCCACAGCAGTCCTTCTCCTTGAAGCATACGGATCTGCTTCTCTCCACTTCCTCAGCCCTGAGTCTCTCCTGAGCTTCATATCCTCAGCCATAGGATGAGCATCGTTGTGGTCTGGGATCTTGGGCTTGAGTTTTCTGAGTACTTGCTCTTCATCATCTTCTTCTGCAGCTTCAGGCACTGGGGCCTTGTTCTTCTCAGTTGCAGGTATGCTCCTTGTATTTCTCTTTGGTGCAGACTTGGGCTTGGAGGCAGCTTTGGGTGCTTCTTTGGGCTTAGATGTGGCAGCCCCTGTCCTGATAGCATCACCCATAAGCTTAGGTGCCTTAGGTGCTGGTGCAGCAACCTCTTCTTCTTCATCTTCTTCCATGATGGAAGCCTTTCCAAGCACTCTGGCCACGGTCTTCTTGACCCTTTCCTTCCTCTTCTTGCCTTCAGCAGCAACTGGCTCTTTGGGTGTAGGATTTTCAGTTGAAGCTCTGGCCTTTGACATAGGCTGCCTGCCTGCTGGCCTTTTGATCTTTAAGCCTGGCTTTGTGCCTGTGCTGGCTCAACTCTCTTTGATGTGGCTTCCTCTCTCTGCCACATAATCTTCATCCTCAGAATCTGAAGTTCTCTTCTTCCTCTGTCTGGTGGCAGCTTTTGGTAAATTGCTAGGAGTACTTCTGCTGCCATCATCTGAAGAGCTGGAGGGACTAGTGCCCTCACTCATCTGCACTTGCTGCTCTGACAAGTTCTGGCTGTCACTCTGATCAGACATGTTGCAAACTCTGACTGCTGACCCTGTGAATAGTTTATAGATGAGGTAGATAGCATCAACAAAATGCAGAGATTTTTGCAAAAGAATGATCCAAAAACTTAGTTTTAGTTTCCCACTGAAATCATCTCGGATCTACCGATTTTTAAACTCGGTGATACCGAAGCAGTTTTGGCACCTAAACTAGTGAACTCGGTCAGACCGAGTCACAGTTCGGTGGCACCGAGACTGCTAGGGTTTCACAGAGTTCCAAAATCGGTCACACCGATAAGTAATTCTCGGTCAGACCGAGTCTCACTTGTGCAATGGCATAAGCCAAATCGGTGGGACCGAGTTTTTCAACTCGGTGGGTCCGAGATGGTTTCGGCGGAAACCTAACCCTAAAATTTTCGAATCAAACCTAATCTACGAGCGCATTGACTGGATAGGAGTGTTTCAATCGTGGCAAGAATCATGATGATCACAATGTGCTAAGAATCGGATTGGAGAATAGCACAAAGATCGAGTCCATACCCTAGTTCGGCGGAGACTCGCTACGGCGGCAACGGCGGGGTAGAATTCCGTTGACGGCGATGGAGACCAGCGACTGGAGGCGGCTGGCGGCGAGGAGACGATCCGGAGACCAAGTTGGCAGAGCAGGCTATCGCGCGGGCGAAGGGGTTCGGAGAAATTTCCAAATTTTTGCCCGTGACTATATATAGCCCGACCCTGTCGGTGTGACCGAGAGGAACAACTCGGTGGCACCGAGATTCATAACTGCAAGCAGTTACTGAAACTCGGTGTGACCGAATGGTTCAAATCGGTTGCACCGAGATCGAAAACCTAGATCAACTTAATGATCTCGGTAGGACCGAAAGTGGGGTATCGGTCAGACCGAGAATCATAAAGAGGTTTGGAAGTTTAAGTCTATGACGAATCGGGGACTCCGAGCGCTCCTCACACAGAGTGGTTCGAATCTGACTTGATCAAATTTTGTGATGTAGCATGAATATAGTTTGAGACGAGAAAAGCATAGATAGCTAGAGGAGGGTTCTTAGGCACTCTTGTCCATCCACTTGGCAAAAGGAAATAAAACAAACAATCAAAGCAACAAGTGGATGTCCTTCGAATGAGTAAAATATGCAACCAGCATGCTCACACAATAAGATGGCAAATGAAATATGTGACAAGGCATGCACAACCATTCTAAGCATCTATCAAGCAATTTGCGATGACAAGGTCATCTATATATGAGTATATTGACTTAGGAGTCAGTGAGAACACTTGATCATAGGTCATACTCATCGTTTAAGCTCAAGTGGGGTTACCACTTTTACATAAAGCATTGTTGTGTTCACACCTTTAGAGTTGCTTTAGCTCATGTCTTAGAGTAAAGCTCCCCCTAGATGTGATATTCCCCTTAGAGGGATGAACTAACCTCGGGTTTTGTCGATGATGACTTCATGTAGATGTTGAAGTGTATGCTCAATGTGATGTAGATCACGGAGCTAATCCATTTGAGTGATTGCACTTTCAAATACCTACAATGGGTTAGTCCCACAAGGAACAACAGGATATCCATAGACATAAGTGATGCACACACAAGATGATGTCCATGAAACTTTTAGGTTACCTTGTCCCTTGTCTTACCAACAAGAGGGTTTGTGACTCCTTGAACTAGTGCAAGATGTGGAAGTTGATTGCACTTGTTCTTGCCAAAATGATAAGAGTGAAGTATGTTGGCGGAGTCACCCTCAAGAACTCTCTAGTTCTTCTTCTTTTGGATCCACATCATCTTGATGGGAATCCTTGGAGTTGTAGTCGTACTTGATGAAGTGGAACTTGAAGTAGTCTTGGGAATCCACTTGACTAAGGTCTTTGGAGCTTCTTCAAATGCATCAATTTCCTCTTGAAGCTTGTCCTTGCCTTTTTGCTCGTAGTCTTGTGGTGGAAGATCATCTTGAGCTTGTGTCCCCTTGAAAGAAGTATACTTCTCTTGTTGAGGGACAAACTTTGTCTTGGGGTATTGATCTTCTTCCCATTCAACTCCATTGGCATTGAACTTTCGTTCAAAACCAACACCTTGATTCTTCCGGTGCATTCCTTGCTTGCGCACAATTTCCTCGAATTGCTTACTCCCGGCAAGGCTTTTGTACACTCCTTTCTCTATAATTCCCTTCAATAAGCTATTTTCTTGCTCAAGTGTAACTTGGCTAAGAGAATCATTAGTGGAATCAAGAGAACTACTAGAAGCAACAATATTGGATTTAGCATGATCATTGTTACTGCTAGAGGAAGAATCTTTCTTGTTCTTGTTACTAGACTTGACTTGAGGCATGTAAGTGGATAAGAGTAAACGCTTGGCAATGTAAGAAGAACTTTTCTTGCGGAGATCATCATTGATTGCCTTTAAGAACTCATGCTCTTGCTCAAGATTGAGCTTTTCAAAGCGTAATTTCTCATGAGCTCTTAAAAGTTCTCGATGATCTTCGAAGATAGTTTCATGAGCTAACTTAAGAGTGTTTAGTTCTTTAGTTAGAGCCTCAATCTTCTCCTTATCATTGTCATTCGTTTTATCTTGATTAGCATGATTAATTGACGTTTCATCATAGTATTCATCACTAGAGTTGTCAACAAGCAAATCATCACCTAACAAGTCATCTTCATCACTATTGAAATCAACATACTCGGGGTGTGTTACCTTAGGACCTTTGGCCATGAAGCATCTTCCAATTCCTTCATTTGGTGAGTCAAATATGTCGTAGGAGTTGGTTGACACAAGTGCTAGACCGGCAACACCTTCATCTTGAGTATCTTCGGAGTCGAAGTGATAACTTCTCTCGGAGTGGCTGTCGGAGTCGGAGCCGGATACCCATTCACCAACATGAGCTTGATGTCTTCGTCTTGTGTAGCTCCTTGATGATTTTTCCTTCCTTTCCGAATCCTTGCTTCTCCATGAGTATCTTCGTTCATAACGATCATCTCTACTCCCTTCTCTCTCTTGGTGGTGATCCTTTGCTTCCTCCTTTTGGAGAATCTTCTCTCTCTCTTGTAGGGAGCCGTACACTCATTGGAATAGTGTCCGGGTTCTTCCACAATTGTAGCAGTTTCGCTCTCGACTAGAAGATCTTTTGTCATTGTAGGACCTTGACTTGGAGCTTCTATCTTTGTTCTACTCTTGTAGAACTTGTTGAAGTTCTTCACCATTAAGCTCAATTCTTCATTGAAGTCTTGTTTCTCACTTGATGATGTAGGGGCTTCACATGAGGCTTTATAGGCACCACTTGATTTGTTGTGAAGTTCCTCTTTATCCTTAAGTGACATCTCATGAGCAACAATTCTTCCAATCTCCTCCGTTGGCTTGAGATCTTTGTAATTGGCATCATTTGGATCAATGTGCACACGGTATCATATTTTCCATCCAAGGCTCTTAGAATCTTCTTGATGATGAATCTATCGGTCATCTCTTCACTTCCTAAGCCGGCAATCTCATTTGTGATGAGAGCAAGCCTAGAGTACATTTCAGCGACACCTTCACCATCCTTCATCTTGAACTTGTCAAGTTGACTTTGAAGCACATCCAACTTGGATTCCTTGACGGAGTCGGTACCTTCGTGCATATCAATCAAAGTGTCCCAAATTTCCTTTGCATTCTCAAGACGGCTGATTTTGTTGAATTCTTCGGGGCACAATCCGTTGAAGAGAATATCACAAGCTTGAGCATTGTATTGCAACATCTTCAACTCATCCGCGGTAGCTTCACGGTTTGGTTCTCTCCCATCAAAGAAGTCACCTTGCAAGCCAACACACACAATAGCCCAAACGGCGGGGTTATGTCCAAGAATATGCATTTTCATTTTATGCTTCCAACTAGCCAAATTAGTACCATCAAAGTAAGGACCTCTACGGTGATAATTTCCCTCACTAGACGCCATACTCTCCTAGGTTGTGAAACCAAGGCTATGACCACCAAAAGCTATGGAGATCAAAGCAAATGGAGACCAAGGCTCTGCTACCACTTGTAGGATCAAAGCTCTGATTCCACTTGTAGGATCGAAAGTATGTCTAGAGGGGGGGGTGATTAGACTACTTGACCAAATAAAAACTTAACCTTTTCCCAATTTTAGTTCTTGGCAGATTTTAGCTATTTTAGGACAAGTCAAGCAATCATCACACAATTCAAGCAAGCGTGCAAAGAGTATATTGGCATGGCATCGGAAAGTAAAGCATGCAACTTGCAAGAATGTAAAGGGAAGGGTTTGGAGAATTCAAACGCAATTGGAGACACGGATGTTTTTCCCGTGGTTCGGATAGGTGGTGCTATCCTACATCCACGTTGATGGAGACTTCAACCTACAAAGGGTAACGGTTGCGCGAGTCCATGGAGGACTCCACCCAGAAAGGGTAACGGTTGCGCGAGTCCATGAAGGGCTCCACCCACAAAGGGTCCACGAAGAAGCAACCACCCACAAAGGGTCCATGAAGAAGCAACCTTGTCTATCCCACCATGGCCATCGCCCACACAGGACTTGCCTCACTAGCGGTAGATCTTCACGAAGTAGGCGATCTCCTTGCCCTTACAAACTCCTTGGTTCAACTCCACAATCTTGTTGGAGGCTCCCAAGTGACACCTAGCCAATCTAGGAGACACCACTCTCCAAGAAGTAACAAATGGTGTGTAGGTAATGAACTCCTTGCTCTTGTGCTTCAAATGATAGTCTCCCCAACACTCAACTCTCTCTTATAGGATTTGGATTTTGTGGAAAGAAGATTTGAGTGGAAAGCAACTTGGGAAGGCTAGAGATCAAGATTCATAAGGTAGGAATGGAATGTCTTGATCTCAACAGATGAGTAGGTGGTTCTCTCTCAGAACATATGAGTTGGAATTGAGTTTGTGTTCTGATGGCTCTCTCCATGAATGAAGAGGAGGTGGAGGGGTATATATAGCCTCCACACAAAATTCAACCGTTACACACAATTTTCCAATCTCGGTGGGACCGAATCAACAAACTCGGTCGGACCGAAAATGTAAACCTAGTGACCGTTAGAGATTTTCGGTGGGACTGACATGCAACTCGGTAGGACCGATGTGGTTAGGGTTTGGGCATAACGTAATCTCGGTGAGACCGATTACACAAACTCGGTGAGACCGAATTGGTAATTAGCTAACCAGAGAGTTGGTCAGGCAAACTCGATGGGACCGATTTGCTCTTTCGGTGAGACCGAAAAGTTACAAAAAGGAAACACTGAATTTACATTGCAATCTCGGTGGGACCGATTCGCTCTTTCGGTGAGACCGAAAAGTTACGAAGGGGAAACAGAGTGTTTGCAATCCCATCTCGGTGAGACCGAGATCCCTATCAGTAGAACCGAATTGCTAGAGTTTGGCAGTGGCTTATGACAAGTGAAACTCGGTGGCGCCGGATAGGAATAATCGGTAGGACCGAGTTTGGCTTAGGGTTTAGGTCATATGTGGATATGGGAAAGTAGTTGAGGGTTTTGGAGCATATCACTAAGCACATGAAGCAAGAGGCTCATTAAGCAACACCTCATCCCTCCTTGATAGTATTGGCTTTTCCTAAAGACTCAGTGTGATCTTGGATCACTAAAATATAAAATGAAGAGTCTTGAGCTTTTGAGCTTGAGCCAATCCTTTGTCCTTAGCATTTTGAGGGTTCCACTTTCACATCCATGCCATGCCAATCATTGAGCTTTCCTGAAATAATCATCTTGGGATAGCATTAGCTCAATGAGCTATATGTTGTTATGAATTACCAAAACCACCTAGGGATAGTTGCACTTTCAGCGGTGCACCAGGCCCCACGGTGGGCGCCAAATGTCGGGGGTTTGGTGCGACATATGCCAACGGATGGCTTATCATGGTGGGGGCGAGTATAACGTCGCCGGTGCCTGGAAACGGGATGAGGCGAAGACATGCACGCCGGCGAATCTTACCCAGCTTCGGGGCTCTTCGGGGAGATAACACCCCTACTACTGCTCTGCGGAGTCTCCGCATGATCACTATGGTCAAGTGTTTACACGGTTGCTCCTTGAGCTGGGTCTGGTGGTGGGAGAGGGCAAGGCTAGCTCTATCCCTCTATCTGGTGTGGTATATAACTACTGGGATCCAACCCTTTGCATGGGTGCCCTGGGGGGTTTATATAGGCCTACCCCCCAGGGGTACAATGGTAATTCGACTAGGCGCGGCCCCAGCCGTCAGTGCCTCCGACCTCCGGCTTCTTCGCCGACTGCTGGGGCCCGCCGACTGTCGGCGGGCCCTGCCGACTGGTCTGGTACGGAGCCGACAGGCCGCGTCCGCCGCGGGAGGGTCTTGCCGGCTGCTGATTACTGTAGCCGTGCTCCTGATGACGCAAGCTCGGTCATGGGGTCGTGGCAACAGCCCCGCCGTCTGGCGGGCGATCACTGTGGCCACTCCCCATCTCTTCTTGATTAATGGCGCGTGGGCCCCGGGGGAGGGCTCGGCCGACTCCCCCGGGCCGACTCCCGACGGGTTCGACTGGCGGTTCTCCCGCCGTCTCCCGAGGTCTCACTGACTGGTGGGCCCTGCTGCCTCTAGGCCGTACAGACAAGCCGTCGTGGGTGCAGGACCAGGTACAGTGATGCTGATGTCAGGGCCGGCTGGGCAACAGTGCCACGCCGCAGGGAGATCTTCCCTAGTACGGCGCGCTGTAGCCATGCCTGCCCTTGGTAAGGGGCGGGGAGTGGGATTCATCGTAGCTACGCCCCTGCCCCGTCCCCCTCGATGAGGTCACGGTTTGTTGGAGTCGCCGACCGACTCCCCAAAGCCGGCTTCTCTGGAAGTTGCCCCTGGGACTCGGCCGTGAGCGGGCAGTCGGCCGTCTTGCCGTAGACTCCCCAGGAGGCGGCTCTTCGCCCTGTGGTCTTGAGGGGCGCAGCCTGCCCCGATGTCTTGAAAGGTTATGGGCTTCGGGTAGGCCTACCCGTGGCCCATTACTCCGACACAACCCAATATTTTTCCTTTCTGTTATTCAATAAATAATTTATCTAGCCTCTATTTTGGTTATGTTGTTTGTGTTTAATTAGTGTTTGTGCCAAGTAGAACCGTTGGTAAGACTTGGGGAAAGTCTTTTTGATCTTGCTGTAAAAAACTTCATGATAATCGAGTTGTGGTATTCGAGTTGTTTTGTTTTGTTTTTGAGTTGTGGTATTCGAGTTGCTTCAATGTTAAGTGTTGATTCCATACCTTCCTAAGCGGTGTTCTCATATTTCTATGTGAATACTAATCCTTCATGATAATCGAGACTGTCATGTCAATTCTTTCCAACTGGTGCATTTCCCTTCAAGATGATCCTATCATTTTCCCATTCACAAGATCACCCCTCAGTTTTCCCAATGGTATCCTTTCCATCTACCCAAGTTGCCTTTGTTTTCCCGCCCTCCCACCCTTTTTCTTCGAGGACTCAGATTTCTTAATCAAGTATCATTTTATTTATGGGAAGTCTCTCCATTCTTTTCTTTCAATGTTGTTATCCGGTGATTCTCAGGAAGATCCTAAGGAAGCTTCAAGTTCATCATTCTTCGTTCTCTTTTCTTCTCCGGTGGATTCAATTCAAGCTTTCGGTGTTGATCATATTCTTTTCCTTATTTCAAATGTTTTCTCATGCGATTGCACCTCATAATAATTCCCCACTTGCTACTCAATTGTTCCGGAGTGCTAAAGATATCTTGAAGATTCGTGTTTCCACTCTGCATTCATTCAAGCTCTTTCGAGGATGTTATCTCTTTTGAACCATTTAATTCAACTAGTGCAATCTCTCTTTTAAATCGTTCAACGGTGTATCTTTTGAGTGGGCCCTAACCCACAGGTCTTTTCTCAGGATCTTACCTGACTCTTCTTATTTTCCTGGAGTTATTCTTAAATTCATTTAAAGTTTGATGTAAGAATGATTTATCATCAGTCAAATGTCTTTCTCCAAAATCTTTCAAATTCTTTCCATTGTTGATTCAGCCTTTATATTCTGCATTATTCCGGAGTGCCTCAACAATTCATAATGGTGTTTCTCATTGTCATTCTCAACATTTGAAGACCGAAGAAGAGTTTTTCCTACAAATCTTTTCTGTTCTCTTAGAGATGCGTAGTTCAAGCTTGCTGCCATCCTGTCATAATTGTTTTTGATTGTGAGAATTCTTTTCACCCATCCGGAGCATTTCATGAGTTGTTTCCATTTCTTTCCTCCGAAGGCCATCTTTTCAAATATTATTCATTCCAGCTTTCAGCTCTCGTTATCCAAATCTTACCGGTGCATCGTTCAAGTGTTCTCTAACCAGTTCATGATATATTTGTTCTCTTGTATCTAAATTCCATCAAGTATCTTCATTCGTTTTTCCAATTCTTCCCGGTGAATTGTGCCTTTGCTACTTTCTCTTTCAATTCTTACGGTGGTTCGTTCAAGAGTTCTCTTCCTTGGTTATCATATCAATTTATTCGTTGTTTCAATCCTACCGGTGGTTCATCGAAGGCCTCTTCAAGTTTGCGCTATATCTTTCTTGACCCTTTCAACGAAAATAAGTAGTATGCCAAATCCGTTGCTTGTCATAAATTTAAATTGGTGAGGGATAAGCATACTGTAATTCTTATTCTTGTTTCATCCAAGTGATTAATTCCTTATTCCGGAGGTTCATAAAAAATTCTTGATTTCGTTTGTTCATCTTTCTTTTCGGAGTTCCAAGTTTTTCTCGGTTTTATCATCGCGAAGCTCCATTTAATCAATTCAAGGATTCATCTTATTCTTTTCAAGCTTCTTTTCCTTGCGACCTTCTTTTTTATCTATCCAGAGTTCTTCGAGAGTCTCTACATGGTTTTTCGTCAAGGATTCATTTCAATCTTCAATTGTTCTTCAAGATTTCTCTCGAAGTTAAGATTCGCCAAGCTATACTCGCAAGTTAACATGGTGCTCAACACATGCTTTGTTTTGAGGAGTTCAAACATGCTTCATCTTGCATTTCGAAATGCAATTCATTCTACCTTATCTTTTGAGATGGTGTTATGTCATTGTTGACAATTTCACTTCGGGTTTCATGATTCATAAGTTGTCCAGAATGACATATTTTGATCCCATTATTTTCAATTCATTCATGAGTTCCTTTGCAACCCATCATTCTCTTCGTTGGAGTTATATTGGGTTATATTTCACCTAAATCTTTCCCTAAGGATTGTTGCTATTTATGGTGCTTATAAATGACCGAAGTTCTTCATTTATCCTCCCGGTGAAATAAGTTTCTCATCTCCTTGTTTATATCAATCCAATCTTTTTTTTCCGTAGTGGCAGAATATCACCTCATAGTTTTGAGTTGTTTTCCATAAGCCCACAACAATCTTGTTCTTTTCGTTGTTGATTTTCCAACAACTTCGTTATAACCTTCTTGGAAGGGTGTTTTCCAAGCTCATTTGTGGCAGAAGATGTCATTTTCTTCTCAATTCTTTCCTTTCCAAGGATCCAACTTCTATTCTTTCTTCCGGAGGCATTGTGATGTTTTTCTTCGACCCATCATATCATTTTGGAGATCATGTTTTTTTCATGCTTATCCATTTAACCGGATTGTTGTGTTATCATTCTACTTCTTTCATCTTATCAAGTTTTACCTCCCTTCTCAACCAGAGTGCTGTCTGAAATCTTTCTTACCCCTTGTGCCATTATTTCAATAGTTTCGGAGTTAGTGTGTTGTTGATTTCATCAAGTATCTTCTCATCTTGTCAAGTTCATGTTCAATTCCTGCCATTTACAATCGGAGTGCTGCTCAAATTATATCAATCTTATTCCTTCGCTATCTTGTTTTAACCGGAGTGGTTACTTGTCCTTGTTGCTGGAGCCCTTCATTCATGTCTTTCAACCTACAAGGTTCCTTATTCCTCTTTTCTAACGGACTATTTTCAACTTTGTTCATCTTCATTGTATTTCTTTCTTTCAAAATTTTCAACCTCTCAAGGTTCGTAGTTTCACTCATTTGTCCAAGAAGCAACTTAGTTTTACCTCTTCTCTTCCTCTTCCGTTTCCCCTCCGATGCCATCCTAGATCTCGGGACGAGATCCTCTTGTAGTGGTGGAGTGTTGTGACGCCCCAAGACTGGAGCATCAGATGCCTTCCATGTTTTTCTGAGATTCGTCGTGTGATTTTTTTGGTCCGTTACAATCATTTTTGCATCATGTGCATTGCATCATGTCATCTTGCAACCTTTTAAAAAAAATCAACTAAATAAATGGCATGGATCTTTGATCCATTTAAATCGAGGGAGTTCACATGGTGAAATTCTCTTTATAACATATAAAAGTCTCCTACTATTATTAGGGAGCTATATTAAATATTTCTTTATTTTGGAATTCACCATAACACACTTGCAAATTATCCCAAAGCCTTTGTTATCTTAATTCTTGGTCTCCAACCTTGCCATATATTCTTTCATCATATTCCGGAGCTCCACCAAAAATCCGAATATTTTTGGACCTTCCCAAACCTCACTTCCTATTCAAATCATTTGAATTTAAATCAAATGAGTTTGAATTTAATCTTTCAATCTTGGCCATTTCTATTTTCTCGGAACGAGCACATTTTTACGAGTTCGTAAAAATTATCCCCGTGCCCAAATTCCTTCTCCAACCTTTTCTTTCTCTTATTTCTTTCTTTGCTATTTGCTGTTTTGGCAAATAAAGAGAAATGAGAAAGAGAGAGAGAGAGGAGAGAAGCCAGCCCAGTTGGGCCTCCCAACCTCCTGCGCCGGCCCAACCTCCCCTAGGCCTCCCGCAGCCTCCAAGGCCCAGCCGCCGGCCGTCCTTGCCCAAAGCCCACCTAAACCTTCTAACCCTAGCCCGTTCGATCTCTCCCTCTCCCTCGCCTCCACCCCGCCGCCTCCTCTCGATTCCCACAGCGCCCGCGCCCGAAACCTCTCTCTCCCTCAATCCCTTCCCTCGTCTCCCACCTCACGCCGCCAGGGAACCCACGACCAAACCTCCCATCTCCCTCTCGTTCCCTGTGACACAACCCCACCATTGTGCGCCACCGTCGCGCTGCACCGGTCGCCGTCCATCTCCCTCACCCGTGCCTTGGCCTCCTTCTTCCTCGACTCCAGCCGCCCCTGCCGGCGACCAGCACCACCGTGGCCGTCCCCTCCACCGCTACCACTGCCTGTCGGCAACCTCCACTGCCTCCCCGCCAGGGACCTCACAGGCTCCCTCCGCCGCCTTGCCTTGCCTCGCCTCCCGCCTCCTTCTTCTCCTATGCGTCCACGCCGCCGCCCGTCCATGGTTTCCACCCCATGTGCGCCACCATGCCCAGCTGGCCACCTCCAGCCCCCGTTCGCGACCGCACCAAGTCCAGCAAGGCATCGCCCGACCCTGCGCCGCTTCCTGCACATGACGCCTCTTGCACGAGCTCCCTATCACCTGCGTCGTCTACGTGATGCTGCCCCGCTGCCCTTTTTGTCGTTGCCAAGGCCACTGAATCCAGTTAGCAAGGCCGCATTTGTGGATCCCTTTCGCCAAGTACCACGACCGGTGAAGACCAAGACAGAGACCTCCTCGAGCAGGAGCGTTTTTGAGATCGTCAAGACCACCTCAAGTTCGACTACATTTTGTCGCCCCGACCGAGACCTACAAGTACCACTACGACCATCCCTCGCCAAGACCGACCCCGAAAGGCTCGGATTCGTCACGTGTTCAACAGCCCATGTACAACTACGCGGACTCGCCAAGTACCACTTCATGTCGGCAAGACCCACAAGTCAGACCCCGAACGATTGACGACTCGTGGACCATGTACAACTTCAAGCACCAAACACCCGGGTAGAACAAATGCCAAGTACCCCAGATACCACTTGGACGTCAAGTACCGTCGACCCTCGAAGACTCCATGGGTGTCAAGTTCCTCGCCGTGACCCTGAACATCTACGAAACTTGTGCGACTAAGAACATGACCGACTACCGGCGCCAATATCGCTAAGTACCACTACCATCGCCGAGGACCGATAGTACCATTACTTCCACTACGACCGTCCCGTGAACATCTACTTCCTCTACATTGCACTGTCCCGAACCGCACACTTCGAAGGTATAACCCTGAGACGATCGTCCGAGAATGATTGCTTATGTTGTATGAGATGCACCCTTTGTCTGCACTGTGTCCATAGTGTCTCTCGCTTCCATGCCATCGACTCGTGGGAACTCGGTAACCGGGATCACCCCACCATCTTTTCCATGCCCCCTCCACACTACCTTTTGCACCGGTATCTCCGTGAGCTACCGGAACCGATATGGTGCCGTGGCATCATTTTTGGATTCATCGTCGTGGCACCCTTTCTTTCCACCACGGTGACAAATGCTTCTTAATGCTCATGTCAACATTATCATAAAATTGCATAAAACTTGCACATGTCATCCGCATCATGATAACAACATTTAATATGTTTAAAATTGTTGTTTGCTTTAAATTGCTAAATGCATATGGGGATTTTCCGGAATTGTTGTTGATTGTTCCGGCCTCATTTAAACTTGCCTAAATAGTTAGTTTACTCATGCTCCACCTCTTGCCATGTTTAACAACATTTAAAATTGTTGGGTACTTAAACAGGAGTGAACTAAATAATTGATGTGGTGTTTCGTCAATATCCAACTCATTGCATATTGAGCTCCACTTAATTTGCAGCATTGTTTGTTGCACTTTGCCATGCCATGTGATATGACCATGTCAATAACTGGCAGCATTAATAAAGTAGCATTTGAAGTCACAGATGATGTTTCTGTTATGCTAAATCTGGAGATTGATAGTAAGAATTACAAAGTTGAGAAGGAGCTAACTGATGTGTCATGTACGTGTGTGTATTTGCAAGAATTGAGGGCTAGTAGGTATTTTACATGGGAATCAGGAGTTGGAGCCCCTCACTTTGCCATGGACGGACGTAATTTGAAAAGGGGTTTGTTTTCTTTAAGACAAGTACACGTGCATGCAAACCAAGGAGTCCATGGCTACTTCTACTACTACTTTGAAAGATCACGACCACCTGATGAGATACATATGCTTGCTCGGAGTCCTCGTCCGCCAAAGGATTTGATGTGCTTGTGCTCAGCCGGATGGGGGCCACCGAAAGCATCGAAGGTTGCCAAAGTTTTAGAGATTATATTAGCCTAAATTTAAGAGTCCTTAGTTGTTACGTGAGTTGTTAGGGTCGGTAGTTTATTTTCTTTTGAGATATATTTTGTACGTGCGTCAAGTCAAGGATATATATAAAGCCAAGGGTGGCTATTGTAATAGATTAGGTTATTTTGAGATGAATTAGACACCGCGTGTGATTCGGCCGTCGGCCATTATCGAGTTTAGAGAATTCTTGTTAAAATCTCCATGGCGTGTGAGTTCCTACGACGCGACGCGTAGGGGATTACAAGCTGAGCCTATACGGTTCGTCATGTTATTCCTTCGGATTGAGGGGTTGGCGTGTTGTTTTCGTGGGATTTGCGAACATCTTCATAAACCCACGACTTGTTCTTGCTGCGATGGAGGTTTGTGCCATGAAAGATCGGGCCAACAACGGATCGACCCTCGTCTCGAGGTTTGCTCTGCATCACCATGCCTCTTTAAACCGGACATGCATCATACTTGGTTGTGCATCATGTCATGTTTATGTGATGGTTGTTTACTTTGTTGCTTGCGTCTTTCCGGGTTGCTTCTCTTGTTAGCTTCGGTTTCGTTCTGGAGTTGTGAGGTTCCGTTCGACTACGTCCGTTTGTCTTCTTCATGGACTCGTTCTTCTTCCTTGCGGGATCTCAGGCAAGATGACCATACCCTTGAAATCACTTCTATCTTTGCTTGCTAGTTGTTCACTCTATTGCTATGCCGCGATACCTACTACTTGCTATATCATGCCTCCCATATTGCCATGTCAAGCCTCTAACCATCCTTTCCTAGCAAACCGTTGTTTGGCTATGTTACCGCTTTGCTCAGAACATGGATATGTTGGGATATCATTATTATATCTTATTTACTTTAATGCATCTATATACTTGGTAAAGGGTGGAAGGCTCGGCCTTATGCCTAGTGTTTTGTTCCACTCTTGACACCCTAGTTTCCATCATAACGGTGTTATGTTCCTTGATTTTGCGTCCCTTACGCGGTTGGGTGTTATGGGAACCCCTTGACAGTTCGCTTTGAATAAAACTCCTCCAGCAAGGCCCAACCTTGGTTTTACCATTTGCCTCACCACCACCTATACTTTTCCCTTGGGAGTCGCGCTCTCGAGGGTCATCTTTATTTTAACCCCCCCGGCCAGTGCCTCTCTAAGTGTTGGTCCGAACTAGATCCACTTGCGGCGCCACCTCGGGGAAACTTGAGGGCTGGTTTTAGCTGTACGTAGTGTTCATCCGGTGTTGCCTTGACAACGAGATATGTGCAGCTCCTATCGGGATGTCGGTGCATCGGGCGGTCTTGCTGGTCTTGTTTTACCATTGTTGAAATGTCTTGTAACCGGGATTCCGAGACTGGTTGGATCTTCCTAGGAGAAGGAATATCCTTCGTTGACCGTGGGAGCTTGTGATGGGCTAAGTTGGGACACCCCTGCAGGGTTTGAACTTTCGAAAGCCGTGCCCGCGGTTATGTGGCAGATGGGAATTTGTTAATATCCGGTTGTAGAGAACTTGAAACTTAACTTAGTTAAAGTGCAACAACCACATGTGTAGCCGTGATGGTCTCTTTTCGGTGGAGTCTGGGAAGTGAACACGGCCTTGTGTTATGCTTGAATGTAAGTAGTTTCAGGATCACTTCTTGATCACTGCTAGCTTCTTGACCGTTGCATTGCTTCTCTTCTCGCTCTCATTTTCGTATGTTAGCCACCATATATGCTAGTGCTTGCTGCAGCTCCACCTTACTACCCTTTCCTACCCATAAGCTTAAATAGTCTTGATCTCACGGGTGTGAGATTGCTGAGTCCTCGTGACTCACAGATACTTCCGAACAGTTGCAGGTGTCGATGATACCAGTGTAGGTGACGCAATCCAGCTCAAGTGGGAGCTCGATGAAGATCTTGTTCGTTGTTTTGTTTCGTTTCCTGTTGATCAGTAGTGGAGCCCAGTTGGGATGATCGGGGATCTAGAGTTTGCGGTTGTCTTCCTTTATTTTGGTTCCGTAGTCTGTGACGCCCCGAGACCGTTGCGCCGGGTGTCTTCCAGTTATTCGTTGTCGTTGTCATGTCATTTGCTTACGTGTTGCTTTTCATCATGTCATCATCCGCATTGCATCTGCATGTTTTCAATAATTGCATCCGTTCGGGTTCCCCAGTTCCGTCTGTTGTCCGTTCTGAGCCCAGACACAATTGCACGCGCCCGCGGCACCTCCGATATATTACTTTATAAGTGGCCAAAAAATGTTCCCGAAATGGGATGAAAGTTGGCGTGCGGTGTTGTTATGTTGTCAGTAGACCGCCTGCCAAGTTTCATCGCATTCGGAGTTTGTTTGACGCCCCAATGGATAACTATAGCGGCAGTATAGCCGGTCTAACGTGGGATGTTTTCGGTCTCTGAAAACTGCTGCGGGGCCCTCTCTCTCTTCTCTCCTCTCAGCCTCGCCACAGCCCACCTACTCCATCCACCTTCCCCTCTTCGCGTCCGGAGCCGTCCGATGCAATCGCACGGTCCAAAAACCCTCTCTGCACAGTGCATCGAACCCCTCGCACACGTCCGGAAGTTGTTCCGAACCTGACCCGGGGAGTCATCACCGTTGGGTCCGGATCATCCCCAAACGTCTACAAAACATCACCGTTTTCTTATTTGGGCTTCCTAGTCTATTTTTCTCGACCGCTCGATTTAATTGGAGGGATGGATTAGCCCTAAACTCTCCCTCTTTCCTTATATATACAAGTCTAAATCTGGACAAAACCCTAAAACCTAGGGCATCTGTCCCTTACCCCACCGCCGCCGCATCTTCATCGGGATCTATCCCGAGCCAACCCGCGCCTCCTTCCCCTCCTTGATTTCGCCACCGAACCAACCAGCCTCCTCTCACTCGATCCACCGGGCAAACCACCTTCTCCCCTTGATCCACGGCCACCTCCGACTCGAGCAACCAGCGCCCCGCTGCTTTCTCTCCCCAGTTCAATCTGGAGGAGAGGAGCTCCTCTAGGCCCCACTTAGCGCGATGGTCGCCGGCCACCCAAGCATCAGCAGCAGATGAGCATCACGGCCCTCCTCTTCCTCCTGTTTTCTCCTTCTCCTCGTCTTCCTCCTCCATCTCTCAACTCCCCTCCTCTGCTTCTTACCGCAGGAACCGGTCGCAGCCGTCGAACACCATGGATTCGCGCCAAGAGCTCCTATGATCCCCAAGGACCTCGCCGCCGGGATCCACTTCCTCCTACCACCTCCAACGCCACCACTCCTCTCGATCCCCACCAATCAGAGCCCCCACCACCCTTCTCGACCAGCAGCCCTTGTCGCCCTTGCTCCCGCTTGACTCGTCGGCGAGCCGTCAGCCATGGAGACCACCGCGATAAGGCCAGCCCTCGCCGCCCTTCTCCTTTTCCTCCGTCCTTCTTCCACCTCCCTAATCTCTTGGCTCCCTCTCTGCCGCCATTGACAGGACTTTGATGTCGCCGTCCTCGTGCTGCATCGCCAACGCTGCCGTCACCACGAACCCTCCCCATTGTCTGCATCTCCTCCGGCAGCGCCGCCATGCCCGCACGCCTCTGGCGAAGCTCCGGCCAGCCAAGCCGCACCCATTCTTCCGTCCTTTCTTCCCCGTTTCTTCTCCCCGTCTCTCCCCTCTGAACTCATTTGCTTGCTATATTTCTTCGCTGGAACCGAGCCTTCATCGTCTTGTTCGACTCCCACCATCAGGAACCGGCTTCCCTCATTAGATCCGGTGGATTCCCGCCGCCGTACGCCGCCTACAGGCCCCATATCGTCGAACCTCCCATCAAGAAGCGCCGCCTCGCCCTGCTTCCTGTCCCATCCGTGCCAGGCCAGCGCCTGGCCTCTCCTTCCCCTGCTTCGAGCAAGCGGTTCAGTATCGAGCGCGCCCGCTCGCCCGCTCATTGACCGGGCCGTGCGTGGGCCTCCTCCTGCCCACCAAGGCCCGGGCCGCAACCGTAGCATGCATCAAGCCCAGCGGCCTCCCCTCCAACTCATGGGCCTCAGCCCATGGTGAGCACCCCAGCGGCCTGTAGATTCGGCCCATTATGTTTTTTTAGTTCAGGAGGATTTTCCTAATATTTCAGAGAGTGCAGATTTGCAGAAAACCCCTTGAACTTCATGCATATTTTAACTCTCAAACTAAGCATCACATGTAAAAACTTAATATATGAAACTTCCTTAGAATTTTGTGTAGATTAATAATTTGCCACTTTCATCTATGTTTAAAATGTCTAAAATGTTGTTTGTTTAAATTTTCTTAAATAACTCGTTAAAATGCTTTATTCCATAACTAAATAACCGTAGCTCCTAATTTAATAAACTTTATATGTAAATGGGGTGGAAAAATGCCTAGTTTAACATGGTGACATTGCTTTGAATGTTTAACAACTATAAATTATGGTTTAGGGCAGATCAGTACCAAAACCTAAAATATGCACATGAGGAGTTTCTGGACTTGTTGTTTGTTGTTCCGGCCTCATTTAAACTTGCCTATATAGGTAGTTTTCATTTGCTTCACCCCTTGCCATGTTAATCAACATTTAATTTTGTTGGGTACATAAACGAGAGAGAACTAAATAAGTCATGTGGTGTTTTCTTCAATATGCAACTCCGTTGCATATTGATCTCCACTTAATTTGTAGTGTTGTTTGTTGCACTTTGCCATGTCATGCTTCATTAAACCGGACATGCATCATACTTGATTGTGCATCATGCCATGATTATGTGATGGTTGTTTACTATGTTGTTTGCTCCTTTCCGGTGTTGCTTCTTCTGGTTGGTTCCGATAACGTCGCATTTGTGAGGATTCGTTCGACTACGTTCGTTTGTCTTCTTCATGGACTCGTTCTTCTTCCTTGCGGGATCTCAGGCAAGATGACCATACCCTCGAAATCACTTCTATCTTTGCTTGGTAGTTGCTCGCTCTATTGCTATGCCTATGCCGCGATACCTACCACATGCTTTATCATGCCTCCCATATTGCCATGTCAAACCTCTAACCCACCTTGTCCTAGCAAACCGTTGTTTGGCTATGTTACCGCTTTGCTCAACCCCTCTTATAGCATAGTTAGTTGCAGGTGAAGATTGGAGTTTGTTCCATGTTGGAACATGGTTATTGTTGGGATATCACAATATCTCTTATGTAATTAATGCATCTATATACTTGGTAAAGGGTGGAAGGCTCGGCCTTATGCCTGGTGTTTTGTTCCACTCTTCCCGCCCTAGTTTCCGCCATACCGGTGTTATGTTCCTTGATTTGCGTTCCTTACGCGGTTGGGTTATAATGGGAACCCCTTGACAGTTCGCCTTGAATAAAAATCCTCCAGCAAGGCCCAACCTTGGTTTTACCATTTGCACTAACAACCTACCACCTTCCCTTGGGTTCTACAGACTCAAGGGTCATCTTTATTTTAACCCCCTGGGCCAGTGCTTCTATAAGTGTTGGTCCGAACGGAGTAGACTACGGGGCCACCTCGGGGAAACTTGAGGGTTGGTTTTACTCGTAGGATGTCTCATCCGGTGTTGCCCTGAGAACGAGATATGTGCAGCTCCTATCAGGATGTCGGCGCATCGGGCGGCTTTGCTGGTCTTGTTTTACCATTGTCGAAATGTCTTGTAACCGGGATTCCGAGCCTGATCGGGTCTTCCTGGGAGAAGGAATATCCTTCATTGACCGTGAGAGCTTGTGATGGGCTAAGTTGGGACACCCCTGCAGGGTTTTGAACTTTCGAAAGTCGTGCCCGCGGTTATGGGCAGATGGGAATTTGTTAATGTACGGTTGTAGAGAACTTGATCCTTAACTTAATTAAAATTTATCAACCGCGTGTGTAGCCATGATGGTCTGTTCTTGGCGGAGTCCGGGAAGTGAACACGGAGTTGGAGTTATGCTTGAACGTAAGTAGTTTCAGGATCACTTCTTGATCACTTCTATTTCACGACTGTGCTTTGCCTTCTCTTCTCACTCTCATTTGCGTAAGTTAGCCACCATATATGCTAGTGCTTGCTGCAGCTCCACCTCATACCTTTTCCCTACCCATAAGCTTAAATAGTCTTGATCGCGAGGGTGTGAGATTGCCGAGTCCCCGTGACTCACAGTTTACTTCGAAAACCAGCGTGCAGGTGCCGATGATACCGTGCAGGTGACGCAGCCGAGCTCAAGGAGGAGCTCGATGAAGATCGTGTGCATTGAGTTGTTTCGTTTCCATTTGATCAATAGTGGAGCCCAGTCGGGGCGATCGGGGATCTAGCATTAGGGGTGGTCTTCTTTTATTTTGGTTCCGTAGTCGGATCTTGATTGTATCTGGATGATGTAATGTTATATTCATGTATTGTGTGAAGTGGCGATTGTAAGCCAACTCTGTACCTCTTTCTTATTCAGTACATGGGATGTGTAAAGATTACCCCTCTTGCAACATGCCTACTATGCGGTTATGCCTCTAAGTCGTGCTCCGACACGTGGGAGATAAAGCCGCATCGTGGGTGTTACAAGTCGGTAATCAGAGCCTTCCCCGACTTAGGAGCCCCCTGCTTGATCGAATCGCTGGCGTTGTTGAGTCTAGAATTTTTTTTGAGTCTTACATGATTATATATATTGGAGAGTAGGATTCTTTTTACTCCTCAGTCCCTTCGTCGCTCTGGTGAGGCATCCTGACGTAGAGTTTTGACTCTTCTCTTCTCAAATTTCACTAAAAAAAAATTAGGATCACGCGGGTATCTTGGAATCGTTCCGATGGTTTTGTGACGAGAACATTGTTCTTGGTGCCTCCTGATATTTAGGGGTTGTGGCAGTGTCCCGGGGAGTTGAGCTCCGAGGTGTTGTCGTCACAATTTTATCGTTGCAGTTCTGGTATACCTGAGTTTCACCGACATCGAAAATCTCTTTTATGCAGTTGTTGGAGAGATAACCTCGACGCCACCCAGTACTAGGGCCGGAGTTCGGGAGTATTGCCATAACTTGTATAACGGATGCTTTTCGAAGGTTGAGGTAACCGATTTCTGAAGGTTTCTTGGTTATGTGTTGAAGGATTGCAGGATCGAAAGTATGTCTAGAGGGGGGGGGGTGATTAGACTACTTGACCAAATAAAAACTTAACCTTTTCCCAATTTTAGTTCTTGACAGATTTTAGCTAATTTAGGACAAGTCAAGCAATCATCACATGATTCAAGCAAGCATGCAAAGAGTATATAATCAGCGGAAAGTAAAGCATGCAACTTGCAAGAATGTAAAGGGAAGGGTTTGGAGAATTCAAACGCTATTGGAGACACGGATGTTTTTCCCATGGTTCAGATAGGTGGTGCTATCCTACATCCACGTTGATGGAGACTTCAACCCACGAAGGGTAACGGTTGCGCGAGTCCACACAGGGCTCCCAGGATCGAAAGTATGTCTAGAGGGGGGGGGGTGATTAGACTACTTGACCAAATAAAAATCTAGCCTTTTCCCAATTTTAGTTCTTGGCAGATTTTAGCTATCTTAGGACAAGTCAAGCAATCACCACATAATTCAAGCAAGCATGTAAAGAGTATATAGTCATAGCGGAAAGTAAAGCATGCAACTTGCAAGAATGTAAAGGGAGGGTTTGGAGAATTCAAACGCTAATTGGAGACACGGATGTTTTTCCCGTGGTTCGGATAGGTGGTGCTATCCTACATCCACGTTGATGGAGACTTCAACCCACAAAGGGTAACGGTTGCGCGAGTCCACGGAGGGCTCCACCCACAAAGGGTAACGGTTGCGCGAGTCCATGAAGGGCTCCACCCACAAAGGGTCCACGAAGAAGCAACCACCCACAAAGGGTCCACGAAGAAGCAACCTTGTCTATCCCACCATGCATCGCCCACACAGGACTTGCCTCACTAGCGGTAGATCTTCACGAAGTAGGCGATCTCCTTGCCCTTACAAACTCCTTGGTTCAACTCCACAATCTTGTCGGAGGCTCCCAAGTGACACCTAGCAATCTAGGAGACACCACTCTCCAAGAAGTAACAAATGGTGTGTAGGTAATGAACTCCTTGCTCTTGTGCTTCAAATGATAGTCTCCCCAACACTCAACTCTCTCTCATAGGATTTGGATTTTGTGGAAAGAAGATTTGAGTGGAAAGCAACTTGGGAAGGCTAGAGATAAGATTCATATGAGGTAGGAATGGAATGTCTTGATCTCAACACATGAGTAGGTGGTTCTCTCTCAGAACATATGAGTTGAATTGTGTGTGTTCTGATGGCTCTCTCTGTGAAGAGGAAGAAGTGGGGGTATATATAGCCTCCACACAAAATCAACCGTTACACAGTTTTCCAATCTCGGTGGGACCGAATCAATAAACCTCGGTCGGACCGAAAATGTAAACCTAGTGACCGTTAGAGATTTTCGGTGGGACTGACATGCAACTCGGTAGGACCGATCCGATATGGTTAGGGTTTGGGCATAACGTAATCTCGGTGAGACCGATTACACAAACTCGGTGAGACCGAATTTGGTAATTAGCTAACCAGAGAGTTGGTCAGGCAAACTCGGCGGGACCGATTTGCTCTTTCGGTGAGACCGAAAAGTTACAAAGGGGAAACACTGAGTTTACATTGCAATCTCGGTGGGACCGATTCGCTCTTTCGGTGGGACCGAAAAGTTATGAAAGGGAAACAGAGAGTTTGCAACCCCATCTCGGTGAGACCGAGATTCCTATCGGTAGGACCGAATTGCTAGGGTTTGGCAGTGGCTAATGACAAGTGAAACTCGGTGGCGCCGGATAGGAAGAATCGGTAGGACCGAGTTTGGCTTAGGGTTTAGGTCATATGTGGATATGGGAAAGTAGTTGAGGGTTTTGGAGCATATCACTAAGCACATGAAGCAAGAGGCTCATTAAGCAACACCTCATCCCTCCTTGATAGTATTGGCTTTTCCTAAAGACTCAATGTGATCTTGGATCACTAAAATATAAAATGAAGAGTCTTGAGCTTTTGAGCTTGAGCCAATCCTTTGTCCTTAGCATTTTGAGGGTTCCACTTTCACATCCATGCCATGCCAATCATTGAGCTTTCCTGAAATAATCATCTTGGAATAGTATTAGCTCAATGAGCTATATGTTGTTATGAATTACCAAAACCACCTAGGGATAGTTGCACTTTCAATCTCCCCCTTTTTGGTAATTGATGACAACATATAGATCAAAGCTTCAACAAATGATAATAAGCAAGAAATATATCGTCGCTTTGAGAAGTATGTTATAAGTAAGAGCTCCCCCTAAATTTGTGCATATTTAAAATTTGCTTTGGACTGCAAATTCACAAAGAGTTAGAGTCATGGGTTACTCTTCCATGTCACATACATCTTGGTGGAGCGCTCAAAAATGATAAGAATGAAATACATGCACTCATCACCAAGAAAAGTGAATGATCACACAAGATAGATGGGATAATAGTATTAAGCAATCATTAAGTGTAGCTTATGATCAAACACATGATCATCAATGTCTCACAAATAATGACGTAGTATCTCAGGCACTCAAAAGCAAACAAGTTCGAAAAACCACCAAATAAAGCAAGAGAGAAAAGCAACACTCTCTCTCTCGAAGCCTATGATCTATACATCTTCTCCCCCTTTGGCAACAAGTTACCAAAAAGTTCCTAGAAAATGCATAGTGCTAAATCGACGCTCAGGCTTGATCTTTAGGTGGTGGTGGAGTCCGGATCACTCCAAGGACGAAGGCTTCGGTAGATGCTGAAGTAGACGCTGGAGTTGGAGCTGAAGTAGATGCTAGAGCTGGTGGAACTGAGGCTGTGGCTGGTGCTGAGGTGGTGGCTCTTGTGTCAGCAACTGGCACGGCAGATGACCTCGGGCCTCATGGCACTCTGGCAAAGGCATGAGTGGTAGTCCTGCCTCTCCTCTCCTGCATGTCCTCCTGGAGCTGCTCCACTTCAGACTGAACTTCCGTCACCTTGACATCCAAGTCATAGAACTTCTGTTCCATGATTCTCTCTAGGCTCTGCTGATTCCGAGTGAGGGTGGCCAGACTTTGCTCAATCCTCAGTGTGGATGCAATCAAGTAACCAAGCTGCTCTTGTTTAGTCTTCAAGAAATACTCAGATGCCTCCTCTTGAGTAGGCATCTTGGCAGCTTTCTCCTTCCTCGCCTTCTCCTTCTTCACGTATACTTGGGCAGATGATGGCTCGTTCTCAGTCATGACAACTTGATTGTCCTCGAAATCTGGACGGATGGGCAGGTGTTCCTTGTCCAATAAATATATGCCCGTGCCCATCTTGGAGTTGATGAGCTCCTGAATTTGAGGGGCATATCCGCAGCTCCTCTTCTGATCTGTTGCAATCCTCTTGATTGTTCCCACTATGAGGCTCATCACCTTGAACTTCTGAGGTACATCAAACACATGTAGCAAGTTGATAGCATGGCCTCTGATCATCTTGTGATCTCCAGACTTGGGCAGTAAGGTGTGCCTTAGTATCCAATTGATCGTAGGCAGTCCTGACAGAAGGTAATGCACAGACCCAAATTTGAAGGTGTCAAGAGCTTCATTGGGAATTTCCTTGTACATATTGGACATGGAGTTATGGTCCATCTTCTTCTTGGCATAGATATCCAAGTCATCATCTTGCTCCTCTGGGGCATTTATGATCTGTGCCCACTCAGCAACTGTGGATTGGTACCTTGTACCCTCAGACATCCATGTGATCCTCCCACCTGGATAAAAGTGTGCCGTGGAGTAGAACTGCATGATAAGCTCCTCGTTCCACTTTGTGAACTTCTGCCCAACAAAGTCAGCTACTCCACAAGCATTAAATCTGTCATATACTCCTGGCTAGTGTTCCTCCTTCTCCCTCATGTAGGTCCAGTCAACCCATCTCATGTCATAGACAATTGGCTTCTTATCTAGCAAACCAGTCTCATAGAAATCCTGCTGCTCCTTGATGTGAAACCTGTAGTCCACTGCTGTCCTTCTCCTTGAAGCATATGGGTCTGCTTCTCTCCACTTCCTCAGCCCTGAATCTCATCTGAGCTTCATATCCTCAGCCACAGGATGAGCATCGTTGTGGTCTGGGATCTTGGGCTTTAGCTTTCTCAGGACATTCTCTTCCTCTTCTTCAGCAATATTCGCAGGCACTGGGGCCTTGTTCTTCTCAGCTGCAGGAATGCTCCTTGTATTCCTCTTTGGTTTTGGCTTGGAGGCAGCTTTGGGCTTAGATGCAGTAGCCCCTGACCTTATGGCATCACCCATCAGCTTGGGTGCCTTGGGTGCTGGTGCAGCTACCTCTTCTTCCTCTTCCTCTTCCATGATGGAAGCTTTTCCAAGCACTCTAGCCACAGTCTTCTTCACCCTTTCCTTTATTTTCTTGCCCTCTGTAGCAACTGGCTCTTGGGGAGTGGGCTTCTTAGTTGAGGCTCTTGCCTTTGACATGGGCTGCCTGCCTGCTGGCCTTTTGATTTTCAGCCCTGGCTTTGTGCCTTGAGCTGGCTCAACTCTCTTGGAAGTGGCTTCTTCCTCTGCCACATAGTCCTCATCTTCGGAATCTGAAGTCCTCTTCTTCCTTTGTCTCGTGGCAGCCTTTGGCAAATTGCTAGGAGTGCTCCTGCTGCCTTCATCAGATGAACTGGAGGGACTAGTGCCCTCACTCATCACCACTTGCTGCTCTGACATATTTTGGCTATCACTTTGATCAGACATGCTGCAAACTGACTGCTGACCCTGTGAATAGATTATAGATGAGATAGAAAAGATGAGCATCACAAAATGCAGAGATTTTTGCAAAAGAATGATCCAAAAACTTTTAGTTTCCCACTGAAATCATCTCGGATCTACCGATTTTCAAACTCGGTGATACCGAAGCAGTTTTGGAACCTAAACTAGTGAACTTGGTAGGACCGAGTCACAGTTCGGTGGCACCGAGACTGCTAGGGTTTCACTGAGTTCAAAAATCGGTCACACCGATAAGTAATTCTCGGTCAGATCGAGTCTCACTTGTGCAATGGCAATAGCCAAATCGGTGGGACCGAGTTTTTCAACTCGGTGGGTCCGAGATGGTTTCGGCGGAAACCTAACCCTAAAATTTTCGAATCAAACCTAATCTACGGGCGTTTTGATTGGATAGGAGTGTTTCAATCGTGGCAAGAATCATGAAGAACACAATGTGCTAGGAATTGGACGGGGAATAGCACTGTGATCAAGTCCATACCCTAGTTCGGTGGAGACTTGCTACGGCGGCAACGGCGGGGCAGAATTCCCGTTGACGGCGACGGAGACCAGCGACTGGAGGCTGCTGGCGGCGAGAAGACGATCCGGAGACCACGAGGGCAGAGCAGGCTATCGCGCGGGCGAAGGGGTTCGGAGAAATTTCCAAAATTTTGCCCGTGACTATATATAGCCCGACCCTGTCGGTGTGACCGAGTGGAACGACTCGGTGGCACCGAGATTCATAACTGCATGCAGTTACGGAAACTCGGTGTGACCGAAAGGTTCAAATCGGTTGCACCGAGATCGAAAACCTAGATCAACTTAATGATCTTGGTAGGACCGAAAGTGGAGTATCGGTCAGACCGAGAATCATAAAGAGGTTTTGGAAGTTTAAGTCTATGATGAATCGGGGACTCCGAGCGCTCCTCACACAGAGTGGTTCGAATCTAACTTGATCAAATTTTGTGATGCAGCATGAATAGAGTTTGAGACGAGAAAAGCATAGATAGCTAGAGGAGGTTCTTAGGCATTCTTGTCCATCCACTTGGAAAAAAGAAATAAAGCCGAACAATCAAAACAACAAGTGGATGTCCTCGAATGAGTAAAATATGCAACCAGCATGCTCACACAATAAGATGACAAATGAAATATGTGACAAGGCATGCACAACCAATTCTAGCATCTATCAAGCAATTTGCGATGACTAGGTCATCTATATATGAGTATATTGACTTAGGAGTCAAGTGAGAGCACTTGATCATAGGTCAAACTCATCGTTTAAGCTCAAGTGGGGTTACCACTTTTACATAAAGCATTGTTTTGTTCACATCTTTAGAGTTGCTTTAGCTCAAGTCTTAGAGTAAAGCTCCCCCTAGATGTGATATCCCCCCTAAGAGGGATGAACTAACCTTGGGTTTTGTCGATGATGACTTCATGTAGATACTGAATATGTGGATGCTCAATGTTGATGTAGATCTCTTGGAGCTATCCATTTGAGTGAATTGCACTTTCAATACCTACATGGGTTAGTCCCACAAGGAACAAGCAAGGATATCCATAGACATAGAGTGATGCACACAAAAAATGATGTCCATGAAAACTTTTAGGTTACCTTGTCCCTTGTCTTACCAACAAGAGGGTTTGTGACTCCTTGAACTAGTGCAAGATGTGGAAGTTGATTGCACTTGTTCTTGCCAAAATGATAAGAGTGAAGTATGTTGGCGGAGTCACCCTCAAGAACTCTCTAGTTCTTCTTCTTTTGGATCCACACCATCTTGATGGGAATCCTTGAAGTTGTAGTCGTACTTGATGAAGTGGAACTTGAAGTAGTCTTGGGAATCCACTTGACTAAGGTCTTTGGAGCTTCTTCAAATGCATCAATTTCCTCTTGAAGCTTGTCCTTGCCTTTTTGCTTGTAGTCTTGTGGTGGAAGATCATCTTGAGCTTGTGTCCCCTTGAAAGAAGCATACTTCTCTTGTTGAGGGACAAACTTTGTCTTGGGGTATTGATCTTCTTCCCACTCAACTCCATTGGCATTGAACTTTCGTTCAAAACCAACACCTTGATTCTTCCGGTGCATTCCTTGCTTACGCACAATTTCCTCAAATTGCTTACTCCCGGCAAGGCTTTTGTACACTCCTTTCTCTATAATTCCCTTCAATAAGCTATTTTCTTGCTCAAGTGTAACTTGGCTAAGAGAATCATTAGTGGAATCAAGAGAACTACTAGAAGCAACAATATTGGATTTAGCATGATCATTGTTATTGCTAGAGGAAGAATCTTTCTTGTTACTAGACTTGACTTGAGGCATGTAAGTGGATAAGAGTAAACGCTTGGCAATGTAAGAAGAACTTTTCTTGCGGAGATCATCATTGATTTCCTTTAAGAACTCATGCTCTTGCTCAAGATTGAGCTTTTCAAAGCGTAATTTCTCATGAGCTATTAAAAGTTCTCGATGATCTTTGAAGATGGTTTCATGAGCTAACTTAAGAGTGTTTAGTTCTTTAGTTAGGGCCTCAATCTTCTCCTTATCATTGTCATTCGTTTTATCTTGATTAGCATGTTCAATTGACATTTCATCATAGTATTCATCACTGGAGTTGTCACCAAGAAAATCATCACCTAACAAGTCATCTTCATCACTATTGAAATCAACATACTCGGGGTGTGTTACCTTAGGACCTTTGGCCATGAAGCATCTTCCAATTCCTTCATTTGGTGAGTCAAATATGTCGTAGGAGTTGGTTGACACAAGTGCTAGACCGGCAACACCTTCATCTTGAGTATCTTCGGAGCCGGAGTAATAACTTCTCTTGGAGTGGCTGTCGGAGTCGGAGCCGGATACCCATTCACCAACATGAGCTTGATGTCTTCGTCTTGTGTAGCTCCTTGATGATTTTTCCTTCCTTTCCGAATCCTTGCTTCTCCGTGAGTATCTTCGTTCATAACGATCATCTCTACTCCTTCTCTCTCTTGGTGGTGATCCTTTGCTTCTTCTTTTTGGAGAATCTTCTCTTCTCTTGTAGGGAGCCGTACACTCATTGGAATAGTGTCCGGGTCTTCCACAATTGTAGCAGTTTCGCTCTCGACTAGAAGATGTTTTGTCATTGTAGGACCTTGACTTGGAGCTTCTATCTTTGCTTCTACTCTTGTAGAACTTGTTGAAGTTCTTCACCATTAAGCTCAATTCTTCATTGAAGTCTTGTTTCTCACTTGATGATGTAGGGGCTTCACATGAGGCTTTATAGGCACCACTTGATTTGTTGTGAAGTTCCTCTTTATCCTTAAGTGACATCTCATGAGCAACAATTCTTCCAATCTCCTCCGTTGGCTTGAGATCTTTGTAATTGGGCATCATTTGGATCAATGTGCACACGGTATCATATTTTCCATCCAAGGCTCTTAGAATCTTCTTGATGATGAATTTATCGGTCATCTCTTCACTTCCTAAGCCGGCAATCTCATTTGTGATGAGAGCAAGTCTAGAGTACATTTCAGCGACACCTTCACCATCCTTCATCTTGAACTTGTCAAGTTGACTTTGAAGCACATCCAACTTGGATTCCTTGACGGAGTCGGTACCTTCGTGCATATCAATCAAAGTGTCCCAAATTTCCTTTGCATTCTCAAGACGGCTGATTTTGTTGAATTCTTCGGGGCACAATCCGTTGAAGAGAATATCACAAGCTTGAGCATTGTATTGCAACATCTTCAACTCATCCGCGGTAGCTTCACGGTTCGGTTCTCTCCCATCAAAGAAGTCACCTTGCAAACCAACACACACAATAGCCCAAACGGCGGGGTTATGTCCAAGAATATGCATTTTCATTTTATGCTTCCAACTAGCAAAATTAGTACCATCAAAGTAAGGACCTCTACGGTGATAATTTCCCTCGCTAGACGCCATACTCTCCTAGGTTGTGAAACCAAGGCTATGACCACCAAAAGCTATGGAGATCAAGCAAATGGAAACCTGGCTCTGATACCACTTGTAGGATCGAAAGTATGTCTAGAGGGGGGGTGATTAGACTACTTGACCAAATAAAAACTTAACCTTTTCCCAATTTTAGTTCTTGGCAGATTTTAGCTATTGTAGGACAAGTCAAGCAATCATCACACAATTCAAGCAAGCGTGCAAAGAGTATATTGGCATCGGAAAGTAAAGCATGCAACTTGCAAGAATGTAAAGGGAAGGGTTTGGAGAATTCAAACGCAATTGGAGACACGGATGTTTTTCCCGTGGTTCGGATAGGTGGTGCTATCCTACATCCACGTTGATGGAGACTTCAACCTACAAAGGGTAACGGTTGCGCGAGTCCATGGAGGACTCCACCCAGAAAGGGTAACGGTTGCGCGAGTCCACACAGGGCTCCACCCACGAAGGGTCCACGAAGAAGCAACCACCCACAAAGGGTCCATGAAGAAGCAACCTTGTCTATCCCACCATGGCCATCGCCCACACAGGACTTGCCTCACTAGCGGTAGATCTTCACGAAGTAGGCGATCTCCTTGCCCTTACAAACTCCTTGGTTCAACTCCACAATCTTGTTGGAGGCTCCCAAGTGACACCTAGCCAATCTAGGAGACACCACTCTCCAAGAAGTAACAAATGGTGTGTAGGTAATGAACTCCTTGCTCTTGTGCTTCAAATGATAGTCTCCCCAACACTCAACTCTCTCTTATAGGATTTGGATTTTGTGGAAAGAAGATTTGAGTGGAAAGCAACTTGGGAAGGCTAGAGATCAAGATTCATAAGGTAGGAATGGAATGTCTTGATCTCAACAGATGAGTAGGTGGTTCTCTCTCAGAACATATGAGTTGGAATTGAGTTTGTGTTCTGATGGCTCTCTCCATGAATGAAGAGGAGGTGGAGGGGTATATATAGCCTCCACACAAAATTCAACCGTTACACACAATTTTCCAATCTCGGTGGGACCGAATCAACAAACTCGGTCGGACCGAAAATGTAAACCTAGTGACCGTTAGAGATTTTCGGTGGGACTGACATGCAACTCGGTAGGACCGATGTGGTTAGGGTTTGGGCATAACGTAATCTCGGTGAGACCGATTACACAAACTCGGTGAGACCGAATTGGTAATTAGCTAACCAGAGAGTTGGTCAGGCAAACTCGGTGGGACCGATTTGCTCTTTCGGTGAGACCGAAAAGTTACAAAAAGGAAACACTGAATTTACATTGCAATCTCGGTGGGACCGATTCGCTCTTTCGGTGAGACCGAAAAGTTACGAAGGGGAAACAGAGTGTTTGCAATCCCATCTCGGTGAGACCGAGATTCCTATCGGTAGGACCGAATTGCTAGGGTTTGGCAGTGGCTTATGACAAGTGAAACTCGGTGGCGCCGGATAGGAATAATCGGTAGGACCGAGTTTGGCTTAGGGTTTAGGTCATATGTGGATATGGGAAAGTAGTTGAGGGTTTTGGAGCATATCACTAAGCACATGAAGCAAGAGGCTCATTAAGCAACACCTCATCCCTCCTTGATAGTATTGGCTTTTCCTAAAGACTCAATGTGATCTTGGATCACTAAAATATAAAATGAAGAGTCTTGAGCTTTTGAGCTTGAGCCAATCCTTTGTCCTTAGCATTTTGAGGGTTCCACTTTCACATCCATGCCATGCCAATCATTGAGCTTTCCTGAAATAATCATCTTGGAATAGTATTAGCTCAATGAGCTATATGTTGTTATGAATTACCAAAACCACCTAGGGATAGTTGCACTTTCAATCTCCCCCTTTTTGGTAATTGATGACAACATATAGATCAAAGCTTCGACAAATGATAATAAGCATGAAATATATCATCGCTTTGAGAAGTATGTGACAAGTAAGAGCTCCCCCTAAATTTGTGCATATTTAAAATTTGCTTTGGACTGAAAATGCACAAGGAGTTAGAGTCATGGGTTACTCTTCCATGTCACATACATCTTGGTGGAGCGCTTAAAATGATAAGGATGAAATACATGCACTCATCACCAAGAAAAGTGAATGATCACATAAGATAGATAAGATAATAGCATTAAGCAAGCATTAAGTGTAGCTTATGATCAAACACATGATCATCAATGTCTCACGAGCAATGACATAGTATCTCAAGCACTCAAAAGCAAACAAAGTTCGAAAAACCACCAAATAAAGCAAGAGAGAAAAAAGCAACACACTCTCTCTCTCTCTCGAAGCCTATGATCTATACATTTTTCTCCCCCTTTGGCAACAAGTTACCAAAAAGTTCCTAGAAAATGCATAGTGCTAGATCGACGCTCAGGCTTGATCTTCAGGAGGTGGTGGAGTCCGAATCACTCCAAGGACGAAGGCTTCCGTAGACGCTGAAGTAGACGCTGGAGTTGTAGCTGAAGTAGATGCTGGAGCAGGTTGGGCTGGTGCTACGGCTGGAGCTGAGGCAGTTGCTCTTGTGTTAGGAACTGGCACTGCAGACGACCTCGGACCTCGTGGCACTCTGGCAAAGGCATCAGTGGTTGTCTTCCCTTTCCTCTCCTGCATATCATCTTGGAGCTGCTCCACTGCAGTTTGAATCTCTGTCACCTTGACATCCAAGTCATAGAACTTTTGTTCCATGATTCTCTCTAAGCTTGCCTGGTTCTGAGTTAGGGTGGCTAGTCCTTTCTCAATCCGCAGGGTGGATGCAATTAGGTAACCAAGCTGCTCTTGTTTGGTTTTCAAGAAATACTCAGATGCCTCCTCTTGAGTTGGCATCTTGGCAGCTTTCTCCTTCCTTGCCTTCTCCTTCTTTGCTTGTGCTTGGGCAGACGATGGTTCATTCTTAGTCATAATAACTTGATTATCCTCAAAATCTGGACGGATGGGCAAGTGTTCCTTGTCCAATAAGTATATGCCTGTGCCCATCTTGGAGTTGATGAGCTCCTGAATTTGTGGGGCATATCCACAGCTCCTCTTCTGGTCTGCTGCTGTCCTCTTGATGGTCTCTACCATGAGGCTCATCACCTTGAAGTTCTGTGGCACACCAAATATATGAAGCAAATTTATTGCATGGCCTCTGATCATCTTGTGATCACCTGACTTGGGCAAGAGAGTGTGCCTCAAATTCCAATTTATAGTTGGCAGCCCTGACAGAAGATAATGCACCGAGCCAAATTTGAAAGTGTCAAGTGCCTCGTTTGGAATTTCCTTGTACATGTTGGACATTGAGTTATGATCCATCTTTTTCTTGGCATAAATGTCCAAGTCATCTGCTTGCTCCTCTGGGGCATTAATGAACTTTTCCCATTCCTCAACAGTTGATTGGTACCTCATACCTTCAGACATCCATGTAATCCTTCCATCTGGGTAGAAGTGTGCTGTGGAGTAGAATTGCATGATAAGCTCCTCGTTCCACTTTGTGAGCTTCTGCCCAACAAAGTCTGCAACTCCACAAGCACTAAAGCTGTCATACACTCTAGGGTAGTGTTCCTCATTTTCCTTCATGTAGGTCCAGTCGACCCATCTCATGTCACAAACAATGGGCTTCTTGTCAAGCAGTACTGTCTCATAGAAATCTTGCTGTTCCTTGGTGTGAAATCTGTAATCCACAGCAGTCCTTCTCCTTGAAGCATACGGATCTGCTTCTCTCCACTTCCTCAGCCCTGAATCTCTCCTGAGCTTCATATCCTCAGCCACAGGATGAGCATCGTTGTGGTCTGGGATCTTGGGCTTGAGTTTTCTGAGAACTTGCTCTTCATCATCTTCTTCTGCAGCTTCAGGCACTGGGGCCTTGTTCTTTTCAGTTGTAGGTATGCTCCTTGTATTCCTCTTTGGTGCAGACTTGGGCTTGGAGGCAGCTTTGGGTGCTTCTTTGGGCTTAGATGCAGCAGCCCCTATCCTGATAGCATCACCCATAAGCTTAGGTGCCTTAGGTGCTGGTGCAGCAACCTCTTCTTCTTCCTTTTCTTCCATGATGGAAGCCTTTCCAAGCACTCTGGCTACGGTCTTCTTGACCCTTTCCTTCCTTTTCTTGCCTTCAGCAGCAACTGGCTCTATGGGAGTGGGCTTCTCAGAAATCTTGGTTGAAGCTCTGGCCTTGGGCATAGGCTGCCTGCCTGTTGGCCTTTTGATCTTTAAGCCTGGCTTTGTGCCCTGTGCTGGCTCAACTCTCTTTGATGTGGCTTCCTCTTCTGCCACATAATCTTCATCCTCAGAATCTGAAGTTCTCTTCTTCCTTTGTCTGGTGGCAGCTTTTGGTAAATTGCTAGGAGTACTTCTGCTGCCATCATCTGAAGAGCTGGAGGGACTAGTGCCCTCACTCATCTGCACTTGCTGATCTGACAAGTTCTGGCTGTCACTCTGATCAGACATGTTGCAAACTCTGACTGCTGACCCTGTGAATAGTTTATAGATGAGGTAGAATGGATGAGCATAACAAAATGCAGAGATTTTTGCAAAAGAATGATCCAAAAACTTAGTTTTAGTTTCCCACTGAAATCATCTCGAATCTACCGATTTTTAAACTCGGTGATACCGAAGCAGTTTTGGCACCTAAACTAGTGAACTCGGTCAGACCGAGTCACAGTTCGGTGGCATCGAGACTGCTAGGGTTTCACAGAGTTCCAAAATCAGTCACACCGATAAGTAATTCTCGGTCAGACCGAGTCTCACTTGTGCAATGGCATAAGCCAAATCGGTGGGACCGAGTTTTTCAACTCGGTGGGTCCGAGATGGTTTCGGCAGAAACCTAACCCTAAAATTTTCGAATCAAACCTAATCTACGAGCGCATTGACTGGATAGGAGTGTTTCAATCATGGCAAGAATCATGATGATCACAATGTGCTAAGAATCGGATTGGAGAATAGCACAAAGATCGAGTCCATACCCTAACTCGGCGGAGACTCGCTACGGCAGCAACAGTGGGGTAGAATTCCGTTGACGGCGATGGAGACCAGCGACTGGAGGTGGCTGGCGGCGAGGAGATGATCCGGAGACAACGTTGGCAGAGCAGGCTATCGCGCGGGCGAAGGGGTTCGGAGAAATTTCCAAATTTTTACCCGTGACTATATATAGCCCGACCCTGTCGGTGTGACCGAGTGGAACAACTCGGTGGCACCGAGATTCATAACTGCAAGCAGTTACTGAAACTCGGTGTGACCGAAAGGTTCAAATCGGTTGCACCGAGATCGAAAACCTAGATAAACTTAATGATCTTGGTAGGACCAAAAGTGGGGTATCGGTCAGACCGAGAATCACAAAGAGGTTTTGGAAGTTTAAGTCTATGATGAATCGGGGACTCCGAGCGCTCCTCACACAGAGTGGTTCGAATCTGACTTGATCAAATTTTGTGATGTAGCATGAATAGAGTTTGAGACGAGAAAAGCATAGATAGCTAGAGGAGGTTCTTAGGCACTCTTGTCCATCCACTTGGCAAAAGGAAATAAAACCAAACAATCAAAGCAACAAGTGGATGTCCTCAAATGAGTAAAATATGCAACCAGCATGCTCACACAATAAGATGGCAAATGAAATATGTGACAAGGTATGCACAACTAATTCTAGCATCTATCAAGCAATTTGCGATGACAAGGTCATCTATATATGAGTATATTGACTTAGGAGTCAAGTGAGAACACTTGATCATAGGTCATACTCATTGTTTAAGCTCAAGTGGGGTTACCACTTTTACATAAAGCATTGTTGTGTTCACATCTTTAGAGTTGCTTTAGCTCAAGTCTTAGAGTAAAGCTCCCCCTAGATGTGATATCCCCCCTTAGAGGGATGAACTAACCTCGGGTTTTGTCGATGATGACTTCATGTAGATGTTGAAGATGTGGATGCTCAATGTTGATGTAGATCACTTGGAGCTATCCATTTGAGTGAATTGCACTTTCAATACCTACATGGGTTAGTCCCACAAGGAACAAACAAGGATATCCATAGACATAGAGTGATGCACACACAAGATGATGTCCATGAAAACTTTTAGGTTACCTTGTCCCTTGTCTTACCAACAAGAGGGTTTGTGACTCCTTGAACTACTGCAAGATGTGGAAGTTGATTGCACTTATTCTTGCCAAAATGATAAGAGTGAAGTATGTTGGCGGAGTCACCCTCAAGAACTCTCTAGTTCTTCTTCTTTTGGATCCACATCATCTTGATGGGAATCCTTGGAGTTGTAGTCGTACTTGATGAAGTGGAACTTGAAGTAGTCTTGGGAATCCACTTGACTAAGGTCTTTGGAGCTTCTTCAAATGCATCAATTTCCTCTTGAAGCTTGTCCTTGCCTTTTTGCTCGTAGTCTTGTGGTGGAAGATCATCTAGAGCTTGTGTCCCCTTGAAAGAAGCATACTTCTCTTGTTGAGGGACAAACTTTGTCTTGGGGTATTGATCTTCTTCCCACTCAACTCCATTGGCATTGAACTTTCGTTCAAAACCAACACCTTGATTCTTCCGGTGCATTCCTTGCTTACACACAATTTCCTCAGATTGCTTACTCCCGGCAAGGCTTTTGTACACTCCTTTCTCTATAATTCCCTTCAATAAGCTATTTTCTTGCTCAAGTGTAACTTGGCTAAGAGAATCATTAGTGGAATCAAGAGAACTACTAGAAGCAACAATATTGGATTTAGCATGATCATTGTTACTGCTAGAGGAAGAATCTTTCTTGTTCTTGTTACTAGACTTGACTTGAGGCATGTAAGTGGATAAGAGTAAACGCTTGGCAATGTAAGAAGAACTTTTCTTGCGGAGATCATCATTGATTGCTTTTAAGAACTCGTGCTCTTGCTCAAGATTGAGCTTTTCAAAGCGTAATTTCTCATGAGCTCTTAAAAGTTCTCGATGATCTTCGAAGATAGTTTCATGAGCTAACTTGAGAGTGTTTAGTTCTTTAGTTAGAGCCTCAATCTTCTCCTTATCATTGTCATTCGTTTTATCTTGATTAGCATGATCATAGTATTCATCACTAGAGTTGTCAACAAGCAAATCATCACCTAACAAGTCATCTTCATCACTATTGAAATCAACATACTCGGGGTGTGTTACCTTAGGACCTTTGGCCATGAAGCATCTTCCAATTCCT
>NC_053022.1:343815176-343933530 GCF_003073215.2 Triticum urartu
TTTAGGTCATATGTGGATATGGGAAAGTAGTTGAGGGTTTTGGAGCATATCACTAAGCACATGAAGCAAGAGGCTCATTAAGCAACACCTCATCCCTCCTTGATAGTATTGGCTTTTCCTAAAGACTCAATGTGATCTTGGATCACTAAAATATAAAATGAAGAGTCTTGAGCTTTTGAGCTTGAGCCAATCCTTTGTCCTTAGCATTTTGAGGGTTCCACTTTCACATCCATGCCATGCCAATCATTGAGCTTTCCTGAAATAATCATCTTGGAATAGTATTAGCTCAATGAGCTATATGTTGTTATGAATTACCAAAACCACCTAGGGATAGTTGCACTTTCAATCTCCCCCTTTTTGGTAATTGATGACAACATATAGATCAAAGCTTCAACAAATGATAATAAGCAAGAAATATATCGTCGCTTTGAGAAGTATGTTATAAGTAAGAGCTCCCCCTAAATTTGTGCATATTTAAAATTTGCTTTGGACTGCAAATTCACAAAGAGTTAGAGTCATGGGTTACTCTTCCATGTCACATACATCTTGGTGGAGCGCTCAAAAATGATAAGAATGAAATACATGCACTCATCACCAAGAAAAGTGAATGATCACACAAGATAGATGGGATAATAGTATTAAGCAATCATTAAGTGTAGCTTATGATCAAACACATGATCATCAATGTCTCACAAATAATGACGTAGTATCTCAGGCACTCAAAAGCAAACAAGTTCGAAAAACCACCAAATAAAGCAAGAGAGAAAAGCAACACTCTCTCTCTCGAAGCCTATGATCTATACATCTTCTCCCCCTTTGGCAACAAGTTACCAAAAAGTTCCTAGAAAATGCATAGTGCTAAATCGACGCTCAGGCTTGATCTTTAGGTGGTGGTGGAGTCCGGATCACTCCAAGGACGAAGGCTTCGGTAGATGCTGAAGTAGACGCTGGAGTTGGAGCTGAAGTAGATGCTAGAGCTGGTGGAACTGAGGCTGTGGCTGGTGCTGAGGTGGTGGCTCTTGTGTCAGCAACTGGCACGGCAGATGACCTCGGGCCTCATGGCACTCTGGCAAAGGCATGAGTGGTAGTCCTGCCTCTCCTCTCCTGCATGTCCTCCTGGAGCTGCTCCACTTCAGACTGAACTTCCGTCACCTTGACATCCAAGTCATAGAACTTCTGTTCCATGATTCTCTCTAGGCTCTGCTGATTCCGAGTGAGGGTGGCCAGACTTTGCTCAATCCTCAGTGTGGATGCAATCAAGTAACCAAGCTGCTCTTGTTTAGTCTTCAAGAAATACTCAGATGCCTCCTCTTGAGTAGGCATCTTGGCAGCTTTCTCCTTCCTCGCCTTCTCCTTCTTCACGTATACTTGGGCAGATGATGGCTCGTTCTCAGTCATGACAACTTGATTGTCCTCGAAATCTGGACGGATGGGCAGGTGTTCCTTGTCCAATAAATATATGCCCGTGCCCATCTTGGAGTTGATGAGCTCCTGAATTTGAGGGGCATATCCGCAGCTCCTCTTCTGATCTGTTGCAATCCTCTTGATTGTTCCCACTATGAGGCTCATCACCTTGAACTTCTGAGGTACATCAAACACATGTAGCAAGTTGATAGCATGGCCTCTGATCATCTTGTGATCTCCAGACTTGGGCAGTAAGGTGTGCCTTAGTATCCAATTGATCGTAGGCAGTCCTGACAGAAGGTAATGCACAGACCCAAATTTGAAGGTGTCAAGAGCTTCATTGGGAATTTCCTTGTACATATTGGACATGGAGTTATGGTCCATCTTCTTCTTGGCATAGATATCCAAGTCATCATCTTGCTCCTCTGGGGCATTTATGATCTGTGCCCACTCAGCAACTGTGGATTGGTACCTTGTACCCTCAGACATCCATGTGATCCTCCCACCTGGATAAAAGTGTGCCGTGGAGTAGAACTGCATGATAAGCTCCTCGTTCCACTTTGTGAACTTCTGCCCAACAAAGTCAGCTACTCCACAAGCATTAAATCTGTCATATACTCCTGGCTAGTGTTCCTCCTTCTCCCTCATGTAGGTCCAGTCAACCCATCTCATGTCATAGACAATTGGCTTCTTATCTAGCAAACCAGTCTCATAGAAATCCTGCTGCTCCTTGATGTGAAACCTGTAGTCCACTGCTGTCCTTCTCCTTGAAGCATATGGGTCTGCTTCTCTCCACTTCCTCAGCCCTGAATCTCATCTGAGCTTCATATCCTCAGCCACAGGATGAGCATCGTTGTGGTCTGGGATCTTGGGCTTTAGCTTTCTCAGGACATTCTCTTCCTCTTCTTCAGCAATATTCGCAGGCACTGGGGCCTTGTTCTTCTCAGCTGCAGGAATGCTCCTTGTATTCCTCTTTGGTTTTGGCTTGGAGGCAGCTTTGGGCTTAGATGCAGTAGCCCCTGACCTTATGGCATCACCCATCAGCTTGGGTGCCTTGGGTGCTGGTGCAGCTACCTCTTCTTCCTCTTCCTCTTCCATGATGGAAGCTTTTCCAAGCACTCTAGCCACAGTCTTCTTCACCCTTTCCTTTATTTTCTTGCCCTCTGTAGCAACTGGCTCTTGGGGAGTGGGCTTCTTAGTTGAGGCTCTTGCCTTTGACATGGGCTGCCTGCCTGCTGGCCTTTTGATTTTCAGCCCTGGCTTTGTGCCTTGAGCTGGCTCAACTCTCTTGGAAGTGGCTTCTTCCTCTGCCACATAGTCCTCATCTTCGGAATCTGAAGTCCTCTTCTTCCTTTGTCTCGTGGCAGCCTTTGGCAAATTGCTAGGAGTGCTCCTGCTGCCTTCATCAGATGAACTGGAGGGACTAGTGCCCTCACTCATCACCACTTGCTGCTCTGACATATTTTGGCTATCACTTTGATCAGACATGCTGCAAACTGACTGCTGACCCTGTGAATAGATTATAGATGAGATAGAAAAGATGAGCATCACAAAATGCAGAGATTTTTGCAAAAGAATGATCCAAAAACTTTTAGTTTCCCACTGAAATCATCTCGGATCTACCGATTTTCAAACTCGGTGATACCGAAGCAGTTTTGGAACCTAAACTAGTGAACTTGGTAGGACCGAGTCACAGTTCGGTGGCACCGAGACTGCTAGGGTTTCACTGAGTTCAAAAATCGGTCACACCGATAAGTAATTCTCGGTCAGATCGAGTCTCACTTGTGCAATGGCAATAGCCAAATCGGTGGGACCGAGTTTTTCAACTCGGTGGGTCCGAGATGGTTTCGGCGGAAACCTAACCCTAAAATTTTCGAATCAAACCTAATCTACGGGCGTTTTGATTGGATAGGAGTGTTTCAATCGTGGCAAGAATCATGAAGAACACAATGTGCTAGGAATTGGACGGGGAATAGCACTGTGATCAAGTCCATACCCTAGTTCGGTGGAGACTTGCTACGGCGGCAACGGCGGGGCAGAATTCCCGTTGACGGCGACGGAGACCAGCGACTGGAGGCTGCTGGCGGCGAGAAGACGATCCGGAGACCACGAGGGCAGAGCAGGCTATCGCGCGGGCGAAGGGGTTCGGAGAAATTTCCAAAATTTTGCCCGTGACTATATATAGCCCGACCCTGTCGGTGTGACCGAGTGGAACGACTCGGTGGCACCGAGATTCATAACTGCATGCAGTTACGGAAACTCGGTGTGACCGAAAGGTTCAAATCGGTTGCACCGAGATCGAAAACCTAGATCAACTTAATGATCTTGGTAGGACCGAAAGTGGAGTATCGGTCAGACCGAGAATCATAAAGAGGTTTTGGAAGTTTAAGTCTATGATGAATCGGGGACTCCGAGCGCTCCTCACACAGAGTGGTTCGAATCTAACTTGATCAAATTTTGTGATGCAGCATGAATAGAGTTTGAGACGAGAAAAGCATAGATAGCTAGAGGAGGTTCTTAGGCATTCTTGTCCATCCACTTGGAAAAAAGAAATAAAGCCGAACAATCAAAACAACAAGTGGATGTCCTCGAATGAGTAAAATATGCAACCAGCATGCTCACACAATAAGATGACAAATGAAATATGTGACAAGGCATGCACAACCAATTCTAGCATCTATCAAGCAATTTGCGATGACTAGGTCATCTATATATGAGTATATTGACTTAGGAGTCAAGTGAGAGCACTTGATCATAGGTCAAACTCATCGTTTAAGCTCAAGTGGGGTTACCACTTTTACATAAAGCATTGTTTTGTTCACATCTTTAGAGTTGCTTTAGCTCAAGTCTTAGAGTAAAGCTCCCCCTAGATGTGATATCCCCCCTAAGAGGGATGAACTAACCTTGGGTTTTGTCGATGATGACTTCATGTAGATACTGAATATGTGGATGCTCAATGTTGATGTAGATCTCTTGGAGCTATCCATTTGAGTGAATTGCACTTTCAATACCTACATGGGTTAGTCCCACAAGGAACAAGCAAGGATATCCATAGACATAGAGTGATGCACACAAAAAATGATGTCCATGAAAACTTTTAGGTTACCTTGTCCCTTGTCTTACCAACAAGAGGGTTTGTGACTCCTTGAACTAGTGCAAGATGTGGAAGTTGATTGCACTTGTTCTTGCCAAAATGATAAGAGTGAAGTATGTTGGCGGAGTCACCCTCAAGAACTCTCTAGTTCTTCTTCTTTTGGATCCACACCATCTTGATGGGAATCCTTGAAGTTGTAGTCGTACTTGATGAAGTGGAACTTGAAGTAGTCTTGGGAATCCACTTGACTAAGGTCTTTGGAGCTTCTTCAAATGCATCAATTTCCTCTTGAAGCTTGTCCTTGCCTTTTTGCTTGTAGTCTTGTGGTGGAAGATCATCTTGAGCTTGTGTCCCCTTGAAAGAAGCATACTTCTCTTGTTGAGGGACAAACTTTGTCTTGGGGTATTGATCTTCTTCCCACTCAACTCCATTGGCATTGAACTTTCGTTCAAAACCAACACCTTGATTCTTCCGGTGCATTCCTTGCTTACGCACAATTTCCTCAAATTGCTTACTCCCGGCAAGGCTTTTGTACACTCCTTTCTCTATAATTCCCTTCAATAAGCTATTTTCTTGCTCAAGTGTAACTTGGCTAAGAGAATCATTAGTGGAATCAAGAGAACTACTAGAAGCAACAATATTGGATTTAGCATGATCATTGTTATTGCTAGAGGAAGAATCTTTCTTGTTACTAGACTTGACTTGAGGCATGTAAGTGGATAAGAGTAAACGCTTGGCAATGTAAGAAGAACTTTTCTTGCGGAGATCATCATTGATTTCCTTTAAGAACTCATGCTCTTGCTCAAGATTGAGCTTTTCAAAGCGTAATTTCTCATGAGCTATTAAAAGTTCTCGATGATCTTTGAAGATGGTTTCATGAGCTAACTTAAGAGTGTTTAGTTCTTTAGTTAGGGCCTCAATCTTCTCCTTATCATTGTCATTCGTTTTATCTTGATTAGCATGTTCAATTGACATTTCATCATAGTATTCATCACTGGAGTTGTCACCAAGAAAATCATCACCTAACAAGTCATCTTCATCACTATTGAAATCAACATACTCGGGGTGTGTTACCTTAGGACCTTTGGCCATGAAGCATCTTCCAATTCCTTCATTTGGTGAGTCAAATATGTCGTAGGAGTTGGTTGACACAAGTGCTAGACCGGCAACACCTTCATCTTGAGTATCTTCGGAGCCGGAGTAATAACTTCTCTTGGAGTGGCTGTCGGAGTCGGAGCCGGATACCCATTCACCAACATGAGCTTGATGTCTTCGTCTTGTGTAGCTCCTTGATGATTTTTCCTTCCTTTCCGAATCCTTGCTTCTCCGTGAGTATCTTCGTTCATAACGATCATCTCTACTCCTTCTCTCTCTTGGTGGTGATCCTTTGCTTCTTCTTTTTGGAGAATCTTCTCTTCTCTTGTAGGGAGCCGTACACTCATTGGAATAGTGTCCGGGTCTTCCACAATTGTAGCAGTTTCGCTCTCGACTAGAAGATGTTTTGTCATTGTAGGACCTTGACTTGGAGCTTCTATCTTTGCTTCTACTCTTGTAGAACTTGTTGAAGTTCTTCACCATTAAGCTCAATTCTTCATTGAAGTCTTGTTTCTCACTTGATGATGTAGGGGCTTCACATGAGGCTTTATAGGCACCACTTGATTTGTTGTGAAGTTCCTCTTTATCCTTAAGTGACATCTCATGAGCAACAATTCTTCCAATCACCTCCGTTGGCTTGAGATCTTTGTAATTGGGCATCATTTGGATCAATGTGCACACGGTATCATATTTTCCATACAAGGCTCTTAGAATCTTCTTGATGATGAATTTATCGGTCATCTCTTCACTTCCTAAGCCGGCAATCTCATTTGTGATGAGAGCAAGTCTAGAGTACATTTCAGCGACACCTTCACCATCCTTCATCTTGAACTTGTCAAGTTGGCTTTGAAGCACATCCAACTTGGATTCCTTGACGGAGTCGGTACCTTCGTGCATATCAATCAAAGTGTCCCAAATTTCCTTTGCATTCTCAAGGCGGCTGATTTTGTTGAATTCTTCGGGGCACAATCCGTTGAAGAGAATATCACAAGCTTGAGCATTGTATTGCAACATCTTCAACTCATCCGCGGTAGCTTCACGGTTCGGTTCTCTCCCATCAAAGAAGTCACCTTGCAAACCAACACACACAATAGCCCAAATGGCGGGGTTATGCCCAAGAATATGCATTTTCATTTTATGCTTCCAACTAGCAAAATTAGTACCATCAAAGTAAGGACCTCTACGGTGATAATTTCCCTCGCTAGACGCCATACTCTCCTAGGTTGTGAAACCAAGGCTATGACCACCAAAAGCTATGGAGATCAAGCAAATGGAAACCTGGCTCTGATACCACTTGTAGGATCGAAAGTATGTCTAGAGGGGGGGGGTGATTAGACTACTTGACCAAATAAAAACTTAACCTTTTCCCAATTTTAGTTCTTGACAGATTTTAGCTAATTTAGGACAAGTCAAGCAATCATCACATGATTCAAGCAAGCATGCAAAGAGTATATAGGCAGCGGAAAGTAAAGCATGCAACTTGCAAGAATGTAAAGGGAAGGGTTTGGAGAATTCAAATGCTATTGGAGACACGGATGTTTTTCCCGTGGTTCGGATAGGTGGTGCTATCCTACATACACGTTGATGGAGACTTCAACCCACGAAGGGTAACGGTTGCGCGAGTCCACACAGGGCTCCACCCAAGGGTAACGGTTGCCCGAGTCCACAGAGGGCTCCACCCACGTAGGGTCCACGAAGAAGCAACCACCCACAAAGGGTCCACGAAGAAGCAACCTTGTCTATCCCACCATGGCCATCGCCCACACAGGACTTGCCTCACTAGCGGTAGATCTTCACGAAGTAGGCGATCTCCTTGCCCTTAGAAACTCCTTGGTTCAACTCCACAATCTTGTCGGAGGCTCCCAAGTGACACCTAGCCAATCTAGGAGACACCACTCTCCAAGAAGTAACAAATGGTGTTTAGGTAATGAACTCCTTGCTCTTGTGCTTCAAATGATAGTCTCCCCAACACTCAACTCTCTCTCATAGGATTTGGATTTGGTGGAAAGAAGATTTGAGTGGAAAGCAACTTGGGAAGGCTAGAGATCAAGATTCATATGGTAGGAATGGAATGTCTTGGTCTCAACACATGAGTAGGTGGTTCTCTCTCAGAACATATGAGTTGGAATGGTGTGTGTGTTCTGATGGCTCTCACTTCGAATGAGAAGAAGGTGGAGGGGTATATATAGCCTCCACACAAAATCCAACCGTTACATAGTTTTCCAATCTCGGTGGGACCGAATCAATAAACTCGGTCGGACTGAAAATGTAAACCTAGTGACCGTTAGAGATTTTCGGTGGGACTGATATGCAACTCGGTAGGACCGATATGGTTAGGGTTTGGGCATAACGTAATCTCGGTGAGACCGATTACACAAACTCGGTGAGACCGAATTTGGTAATTAGCTAACCAGAGAGTTGGTCAGGCAAACTCGGTGGAACCGATTTGCTCTTTCGGTGAGACCGAGTGGAACTCGGTGAGACCGAAAAGTTACAAAGGGGAAACACTGAGTTTACATTGCAATCTCGGTGGGACCGATTCGCTCTTTCGGTGGGACCGAAAAGTTACGAAAGGGAAACAGAGAGTTTGCAACCCCATCTCGGTGAGACCGAGATTCCTATCGGTAGGACCGAATTGCTAGGGTTTGGCAGTGGCTAATGACAAGTGAAACTCGGTGGCGCCGGATAGGAAGAATCGGTAGGACCGAGTTTGGCTTAGGGTTTAGGTCATATGTGGATATGGGAAAGTAGTTGAGGGTTTTGGAGCATATCACTAAGCACATGAAGCAAGAGGCTCATTAAGCAACACCTCATCCCTCCTTGATAGTATTGGCTTTTCCTAAAGACTCAATGTGATCTTGGATCACTAAAATATAAAATGAAGAGTCTTGAGCTTTTGAGCTTGAGCCAATCCTTTGTCCTTAGCATTTTGAGGGTTCCACTTTCACATCCATGCCATGCCAATCATTGAGCTTTCCTGAAATAATCATCTTGGAATAGTATTAGCTCAATGAGCTATATGTTGTTATGAATTACCAAAACCACCTAGGGATAGTTGCACTTTCAAGGATGGATACAGCTGGATGTAGGATTTGCTAGTTTTGGGTGAGATATTATGCTTCCCCTGTATCCCTAACACCTGATTGCATAATCGGAAAGTTTTGGGAGTTTATAAGTGGGAATTCAAGTAGCTCTTAGGATATCTTTCCGTCAGATGCATGATATGAGATTGGGGTCTGACCTCTAGTGGTCTGCCCATCCACGGTTGGTTTTACAGTGGTCCCATTGTGTCTTAAAGAGTTCTTGGCTATGCTGACTCGGGGACACTTCGTATGTCATGTGCACTGCCTTGTACATGATGGTGCTGTACGATCGAGCCCGTGTGGGCCCCACCACGAAAACTTCGGACGAAATCTCTATCATATGTTTGTTTCGGCTTATTCTGCAAGCCATTCCTTTGTTTTGTTTTCAGTTGTGGTATTCGAGTTGCTTCGAAGTCAAAGGTTGTTTCCATACCTTTCCTAAGCGGTGTTCTCATACTCCTATGTGAATTCAAATCCTTCATGATAATCGAGATTGTCATGTCAATCCTTTTCAACCGGCGTGTTTTCTCTTCAAGTGGATCCGATCATTTCAACATCTGTAAGATCAACTCAAAGTCTTCTCAACGTTATTTGTTTCATCTGTCCCAAGTTTCCTTTTGCTTCCCACCCTCCCACCCCTTTTCTTCGAGGAATCGGATTTCTAATCAAGTATCCTTTTATTGATGGGAAGTCTCTCCATTCTTTTCCGTCAATGTTTCTATCCGGTGATTCTCATGAAGATTCTAACGGAGCTTCAAGTTCATCATTCTTCATTCTTTTTCTATGGTGGATTCAATTCAAGCTTTGTCGATCATATCTTTTTCCTCGTTTCAAATGCTTTCTCATGCCGGTGCACCTCTTAATCATCCACTCCTTGCTATTCATTTGTTCAGGAGTGCTCAAGATATCTCGAAGATTCATGTTTCCACTCTACATTCGTTCAAGCTCTTTCAAGGATGTTATCTCATTCAAGTCTTTTAATTCAATCGGCGCAATCTTTCTTTTAAATCATTTCAACGGTGTATATTTCAGTGGGCCCTAACCCACAGGTCTTTTCCCAGGATCTTACCTGACTCTTCTAATTTTACCAGAGCTATTCTCAAATCTTCCAAAGTGTGATGTAAGAATGAATTTTCATCAGTCAATTGCCTTCCCCAATATTGGTTTTCAAATTCTTTTCATCATCGGTTCAACCTTTCTAATTTCCATTCTGGAGTGCCTCAACAATTCATGGTGGTGTTTCTCGTCGTCATTCTCGGATTTTGAAGACCGAAGAAGAGTTTCTCTTATACCATGCTCCATTCTCTTCTAAATTCGTGGTTCTAGTTTGAGGCCATCCTCTCATAATTGTTTTGATTGTGGGAATTCTTTTCATAGATCCGGAGCTTTTCATGAGTTGTTTTTTCTTTTCTTTCCTCCGGAGCCCATCATTTCAGAAGAATTATTCATTCTCAGCTTTCAGCTCTCGTTCTCCAAATCTTACCGGTGCATCGATCAAATATCCTCTAATCAGTTCTTGATCTCTTCGTTCTCATGTATATATATCCTCTCAAGCATCTTCATTTATTTGCTAATCCTTCCCGGTGTGTCTTCATCTTTTATCCGTTCATTTTCAATTCTTACGGTGGTTCTTCCAAGTTTCTTCTTCCTTCGCTTATCATATCAATTTATTCGTTGTTTCAATTCTATCGGTGGTTCGTTGAAGATTTTCCCAAGTTTGCGCTATATCTCTCCTCAATCCTTTTTCAATAAGAATAAGTAGTATGCCAAATCCGTTGCTTGTCATCAATTTAATTGGTGAAGGATAAGCATAATATAATTCTTATTCTTGTTTCATCGAGTAAATTCAATTCCTTATTCCGGAGGCTCATCAAGTTCTCGGTTTTCAATTGTTTCATCTTATCTTTCCCGGAGTTCCAAGCTCTCGCAATTATATTACCATGGAGATCCATCTAAATCGTTACAAGGCTTCACCTTATGTTCTCAACTTCTCTTTCTTTTGATCATTCTTTTATTTCCGGAGTTCTTCATGGAGGCTCAACATGGTGGTTCATCAAGGATTTAATTCCTTCTCGAAGTGTTCATCGAGATTCTTTTCAGAGGAGCTCAAGCATTCTTTATCTTGCATTTCAAAGTGCTATTCTTTCAACCTTATCATTGAGGTGGTGTTATGCTATTCGTGACAATTTGAGTTCGTGTTTCATGATACAACAATTGTCAAGAATGAGATAGTTAAACCAACCAATTTCTTCGAACATGAGCTCTTCTCAATCCATCAATCGCTTTGTTGGAGTTATCTTGGGTTATATTTCACCTAAAGCTTTCCCTAAGGATTGTTGCTATTTATGGTGCTTATAAATGACCCAAGTTCTTCATTGATCCTCCCGGTGAAATAAGTTTCTTGTCTCCTTGTTCATATCAATCCAATCTTGTTTCCATTTATGGCAGGTTTTCACCTCAAGTTCTTGAGATGTTTTCCATAAGACCTCAACAAGCCTGTTCTTTTCGTTGTTGATTTCCCAACAACTCCGTTAAATCCTTATTTTTAAGGATGCTCTCTCAAATTCATATGAGGTAGAACATGTTGTTTTCTTCTCCGTTATTTTCATTGCATTCTTTCATTTCTTCCAGAGGCATTGTGATGATGCTCTCTTCACTCATCATCTCGTATTGTGAAGATCATGCTCTTTCCTTTGCTTATCCATTCAACTGGAGTGTCATGTTTTCATTCCAGTTCTCTCATCTTATCAAGTTTTACCTTCTTTCTCAACCGGAGTGCTGTCTGAAATCATTCTTACCCCTAGTGCCATTCTTTCAATAGTTTCGGAGGCAGCGTGTTGTTGATTTCATCAAGTATCCTCTCATCTTGTCAAGTTCTTGTTAATTCCTTCCATTTGCAGTCGGAGTGCTGTACAAATTATATCATTCTTTTTCCTCCTCTATCTTGTTTTAATCGGAGTGTTGTCCTAATTGATCTTTATCGTTCCTTCTGCATCTCGTTTCTACCGGAGTGCTTGCATGTACTTCTTGTCCTTTGTAACACTTTTCTTATGCCTTTCAACCTACAAGGTTCTAGTAATGTTCCTTGTTCCTCTTTTCTAACGGAGTGTTTTCAACTTTGTTCATCTCCCTTGTATTCTTTTCTCGAAGTTGTTCAACCTCTCAAGGTTCATGGTTTCACTCGTTTGTCAAAGAAGCAACTTTGTTTTACCTTTTCTCTTCCTCTTCCGTTTCCCTCCGGTGCCATTCTAGATCTCGGGACGAGATCCTCTCATAGTGGTGGAGTGTTGTGACACCCCGAGACCGTTGCGCCAGGTGTCTTCCAGTTATTCGTTGTCGTTGTCATGTCATTTGCTTGCGTGTTGCTTTTCATCATGTCATCATCCGCATTGCATCTGCATCTTTTCAAAAATTGCATCCATTCAGGTTCCCCAGTTCTGTCCGTTGTCCGTTCTGAGCCTGACACAATTGCATGCGCCCGCGGCACCTTCAAAATATTATTTTATAAGTGGCCGAAAAATGTTCCCGAAATGGGTTGAAACTTGGCGTGCGGTGTTGTTATGTTATCAGTAGACCACCTGCCAAGTTTCATCGCATTCGGAGTTTGTTTGACGCCCCAACGGATAACTATAGCGGCAGTATAGCCGGTCTAACATCGGACATTTTCGGTCTCCGAAAACTGTTGTTGGGCCCTCTCTCTCTTCTCTCCTCGCAGCCTCGCCACAGCCCACCTAGTCCATCCACCTTCCCCTCTTCGCGTTCGGAGCTGTCCGATGCGATCGCACGGTCCGAAAACCCTCTCTGCACAGTGCATCGAACCCCTCGCACGCATCCGGAAGTTGTTCCGAACCCGACCCGGGGAGTCATCACTGTTGGGTCCGGATCATCCCCAAACGTCTACAAAACATCACCATTTTATTATTTGGACTTCCTAGTCTATTTTTCTCGACCGCTCGATTTAATTGGAGGGACGGATTAGCCCCTAAACTCTCCCTCTTTCCTTATATATACTAGTCTAAATCTGGACAAAACCCTAAAACCTAGGGCATCTGTCCCTTACCCCGTCGCCACCGCATGTTCATCAGGATCTATCCCGAGCCAACCCGTGCCTCCTTCCCCTCCTCGATTTCGCCATCGAACCAACCAGCCTCCTCTCACTCGATCCACCAGGAAAACCACCTTCTCCCCTTGATCCATGGCCACCTCCTACTCGAGCAACCAACGCCCCGCTGCTTTCTCTCCCCTGTTCAATCCGGAGGAGAGGAGCTCCTCCAGGCCCCACCTAGCGCGATGGTCACCGGCCACCCAAGCATCAGCAGCAGATGAGCATCACGGCCCTCCTCTTCCTCCTGTTTGCTCCTTCTCCTCGTCTTCCTCCTCCATCTCTCAACTCCCCTCCTCTGCTTCTTACCACAGGAACCGGTCACAGCCGTCGAACACCATGGATTCGCGCCAAGAGCTTCTATGATCCCCGAGGACCTCGCCGCCGGGATCCACTTCCTCCTGCCACCTCCAGTGCCACCACTCCTCTCGATCCCCACCAATCAGAGCCCCCACGGCCCTTCTCGACCAGCAGCCCTCGTCGCCCTTGCTCCCGCTCGACTCGTCGGCAAGCCGTCAGCCATGGAGACCACCGCGACAAGGCCAGCCCTCGCCGCCCTTCTCCTTTTCCTCTGTCCTTCTTCCACCTCCCTAATCTCTCTGCTCCCTCTCTGCCGCCATGGACAGGACTTTGATGTTGCCATCCTCGTGCTGCATCGCCATCGCTGCCGTCACCATGAACCCTCCCCGTTGTCTGCATCTCCTCCGGCAGCGCCGCCGTGCCCGCACGCCTCTGGCGAAGCTCCGGTCAGCCAAGCCCATTCTTCCCTCTTTCTTCCCCATTTCTTCTCCCTGTCTCTCCCCTCTGAACTCATTTGCTCGTTATATTTCTTCGCAGGAACCGAGCCATCGTCGTCTTGTTCGACCCCCACCATCCGGAACCGGCTTCCCTCATCAGATCCGGTGGATTCCTGCCGCCGTACGCCGCCTGCAGGCCCCATATCGTCAAACCTCCCATCAAGCAGCGCCGCCTCGCCCTGCTTCCTGTCCCATCCATGCCAGGCCAGCGCCCGACCTCTCCTTCCCCTGCTTCGAGGAGCGGTTCAGGATCGAGCGCGCCCGCTTGCCCGCTCGTTGACCGCGCCGTGCGTGGGCCTCCTCCTGCCCACCAAGGCCCGGGCCGCAACCGCAGCATGCATCAGGCCCAGTGGCCTCCCCTCCAACTCATGGGCCTCAGCCCATGGTGAGCGCCCTAGCAGCCTGCAGATTTGGCCCGTTATGTTTTTTTTCAGTTCAGGAGGATTTTCCTAATATTTCAGAGAGTGCAGATTTGCAGAAAACCCCTTGAACTTCATGCATATTTTAACTCTCAAACTAAGCATCACATGTAAAAACTTAATATATGAAACTTGCCTAGAATTTTGTGTAGATTAATAATTTGCCACTTTCATCTATGTTTAAAATTTCTAAAATGTTGTTTGTTTGAATTTGCTTAAATAACTCGTTAAAATGCTTTATTCCATAACTAAATAACCGTAGCTCCAAATTTAATAAACTTTATATGTAAATGGGGTGGAAAAATGCCTAGTTTAACATGGTGACATTGCTTTGCATGTTTAGCAACTATAAATTATGGTTTAGGGCAGATCAGTACCAAAACCTAAAATATGCACATGAGGAGTTTCTGGACTTGTTGTTTGTTGTTCCGGCCTCATTTAAACTTGCCTATATAGGTAGTTTTCATTTGCTTCACCCCTTGCCATGTTAATCAACATTTAATTTTGTTGGGTACATAAACGAGAGAGAACTAAATAAGTCATGTGGTGTTTTCTTCAATATGCAACTCCGTTGCATATTGATCTCCACTTAATTTGTAGTGTTGTTTGTTGCACTTTGCCATGTCATGCTTCATTAAACCGGACATGCATCATACTTGATTGTGCATCATGCCATGATTATGTGATGGTTGTTCACTATGTTGTTTGCTCCTTTCTGGTGTTGCTTCTTCTGGTTGGTTCCGATAACGTCGCATTTGTGAGGATTCGTTCGACTACGTTCGTTTGTCTTCTTCATGGACTCGTTCTTCTTCCTTGCGGGATCTCAGGCAAGATGACCATACCCTCGAAATCACTTCTATCTTTGCTTGGTAGTTGCTCGCTCTATTGCTATGCCTATGCCGCGATACCTACCACATGCTTTATCATGCCTCCCATATTGCCATGTCAAACCTCTAACCCACCTTGTCCTAGCAAACCGTTGTTTGGCTATGTTACCGCTTTGCTCAACCCCTCTTATAGCATAGTTAGTTGCAGGTGAAGATTGGAGTTTGTTCCATGTTGGAACATGGTTATTGTTGGGATATCACAATATCTCTTATGTAATTAATGCATCTATATACTTGGTAAAGGGTGGAAGGCTCGGCCTTATGCCTGGTGTTTTGTTCCACTCTTGCCGCCCTAGTTCCCGCCATACCGGTGTTATGTTCCTTGATTTTGCGTTCCTTACGTGGTTGGATTATAATGGGAACCCCTTGACAGTTTGCCTTGAATAAAACTCCTCCAGCAAGGCCCAACCTTGGTTTTACCATTTGCACTCACAACCTACCACCTTCCCTTGGGTTCTGCAGACTCAAGGGTCATCTTTATTTTAACCCCCCCGGGCCAGTGCTTCTCTAAGTGTTGGTCCAAACGTAGTAGACTACGGGGCCACCTCGGGGAAACTTGAGGGTTGGTTTTACTCGTATGATGTCTCATCCGGTGTTGCCCTGAGAACGAGATATGTGCAACTCCTATCAGGATGTCTTGTTTTACCATTGTCGAAATGTCTTGTAACCGGGATTCCGAGCCTGATCGGGTCTTCCTGGGAGAAGGAATATCCTTCATTTACCGTGAGAGCTTGTGATGGGCTAAGTGGGACACCCCTGCAGGGTTTTGAACTTTCGAAAGCCGTGCCCGCGGTTATGGGCAGATGGGAATTTGTTAATGTCCGGTTATAGAGAACTTGACCCTTAACTTAATTAAAATGCATCAACCGCGTGTGTAGCCATGATGGTCTCTTCTCGGCGGAGTCCGGGAAGTGAACATGGTGTTGGAGTTATGCTTGAACGTAAGTAGTTTCAGGATCACTTCTTGATCACTTCTAGTTCACGACCGTGCTTTGCCTTCTCTTCTCGCTCTCATTTTCATAAGTTAGCCACCATATATGCTAGTGCTTGCTGCAGCTCCACGTCATACCTTTTCCCTACCCATAAGCTTAAATAGTCTTGATCGCGAGGGTGTGAGATTGCTGAGTCCCCGTGACTCACATTTTACTTCCAAAACCGGCGTGCAGGTGCCGATGATACCGTGCAGGTGACGCAACCGAGCTCAAGGAGGAACTCGATGAAGATCGTGTGCGTTGAGTTGTTTTGTTTCCAGTTGATCAGTAGTGGAGCCCAGTCGGGGCAATCGGGGATCTAGCATTAGGGCTGGTCTTCTTTTATTTTGGTTCCGTAGTCGGACCTTGATTGTATCTGGATGATGTAATGCTATATTCATGTATTGTGTGAAGTGGTGATTGTAAGCCAACTCTGTACCTCTTTCTTTGTTCAGTACATGGGGTGTGTAAAGATTACCCCTCTTGCGACATGCCTACTATGCGGTTATGCCTCTAAGTCGTGCTCCGACACGTGGGAGATATAGCCGCATCGTGGGTGGTTGGACCTTTGTTTGTATCTTGGATGATGTATGGACTATTTATGTATTGTGTGAAGTGGCGATTGTAAGCCGACTCTTTATCCCTTCCTTATTTAGTACATGGGATGTGTGAAGATTACCCCTCTTGTGACAAGCCTACCATGCGGCTATGCCTCTAAGTCGTGCCCCGACACGAAAAATATATTGTCTAACAAGGATAATGGGACAAAAATTATCTTGTGGGGAACCAAGAACAAAAAAATCAGTAGGATATCTAATCTTCCCACACAAGACTTCAACATCTCTAACAATCTTAATTGGTGATATAGTATCTCTATTAGCAAGCTTAATAGTAACATCAATATCGTCTGTCTCAGCAGGTGCAATTTCATTCATAATTGCTTCATATAAGGAATAAGGAATTGCACTCACACTAACACCCACATGTAACATCCCAAATTTTCAATTTGGAATGTTAAACATTAGATCATCACTGCATATCATATTTTATTTGCTTTTGGCCTGACCCAGAAATTCTACGCAACTCAAGGACCCACGGAGAGAGTTGGGGATTTCGTTATTTTCATATTTGAGTTTTCTCAAATTTTGAAAATAGGATCATTTGATTTTATTTATTTTATCTTCAATTATTTCTATTATAAAAATATGAGAGAGGGAATAAAATGACTTTACCAAAATAAATAAATATTGAGGATTTGCTAAAAAAATAAAATAAGATTTTATTTCGGAGTTTTTGGCTAGTTTATTTGAATTTAGGAAAAATTGCATGTTTTTCAAAACTGCATTTTAGGTCCAAGAAAATGTTCATCTCGTTCTAAATATTTTATTTAGGCAGTGAAAATTTATTTTTGCATTTTTAGTATTTTATTTTATTTTCTAGAATTTTTCTTAGTTTTGGCGGAATTGTTTTTTTTAAGTACCGCGCGCCTGACTAGGCCGAAGGCCCAGCCGAGCCAGGCCAGGCTCGCGCCGCCGCCACCTTCCCCCGTGGGAGACCGACCCGCTGCCGCCACCGAGTCCGGCCGGGGCACGCTTCCCGAGGCCGACCCCCACCCGGCGCCCCCTTCCCCAAGCCGGACGCCGCCCCCCTCTTAAATACCGCCGCCGCCGCCTCACCCTGCCACCTCGACCCGCCCCGCCTCCCGCGGCAGCCCACCGCCGCGAGCGCCGCCGCTTGCCACGCACGCACCCGCCGCGAGCGCCGCCGCTTGCCGCGCACGCGCCCGCCGCCGACGCCGCCCCACCCCGCCGGAGCCCCGAGCCGCCGGATTCCAACGAGGTAGCTGCGCCGCCCGCCGCCGGTTTTCCAAAGAAAACCGATCCGGTTTTTTTGAAAACCCTAGGTTTTTTTATTAGATCGGTTTTATCGGTTCACTTATTTAGCGGGCGTTCGTTCGTTTTTACGGACGAGTTCACCGTTTAGTTTCAGATAACGAACGTTCGTTCGTTAATCTGTTCGTCAGTTTTTTTTCTTTTTCTCAGATTTTCCACGATTATTTCTGATCGCGATTTCTGATCCGATTTTCGTTTTAGTTTAACTTTTCGCTCGTTTATCAGAATCAGGCGATTCAAGCGCCTAGAGTTTCGTCTCGAAACCCTCTTTCCGTTTAACCAACTCAAACAAGTTTTTGCTTCTGTAAAATTTGACTTAGGTCCAGATTAGTAATCGAAGCTTGTTTCTTTCGCCGTTTGACTTTCGTTGTTTCGTTTGATTTGTTTCTGTTTGCAAACCAGAGTTCTTAAGTTGAACTTTCTGGTTAGATCTCTTATTTGAGTTTTACCTGTGCATTAGATGAGTACTAATTTAATGTTTGTCTGTTTGTTTGCGTCAGAGTACCCGGAGTGCGCCGCTTGCTATTTCGAATCTGTAGGTTTCACGGATCATCAGCAAGGCAAGTAACACTTTGATCATACCTCTTACTACCCAGTTTTATTGCATTAGATCAATCCTCAAACAATTGCATGAATAGGATCTAATTAATATGTGGGTTTTGGGAAGTAGTTGAGGTAGTACCTATTACCTATGATCAATGATCTGTTTGATCGATTGCAAGGAGAAGGTATTTTCGAAGATCGATATGCGATCAGGATACCATCAGTTGAAGATACGAGAACAGGATATACCTAAGATGGCTTTTACCACCAGGTATGGGCTGTACGAGTATACCGTTATGTCATTTGGTGTGACTAACGCACCTGCATACTTTATGAACATGATGAACAAAGTGTTTATGGAGTTTTTGGATAAGTTCGTCGTGGTGTTCATTGATGACATCCTGGTATACTCGAAGAATGAAGAGGAGCATAAGGAGCATTTGCGTTTGGTACTTGGTAAGCGCAGAGAACATCAGTTATATGCCAAGTTTAGCAAATGTGAGTTTTGGTTGAAGGAAGTTGGATTCCTTGGACACGTTATATCCGGAGAAGGTATAGCAGTAGATCCCACCAATGTTGACACTGTGACAAATTGGGAAGCCCCAACAACAGTTGGAGAGATCCGGAGTTTTCTTGGACTCGTAGGATACTACCGGAGATTCATTGAAAATTTCTCGAAGATTGCGAAGTCTATGACGGAGTTTTGAAGAAGGATACTAAGTTCATATGGACCGAGGAGTGTGAGGCCAGTTTCCAGGAGTTGAAGAAACGTTTGGTTACGTCACCAGTGTTGATTCTGCCAGATCAGACCAAGGATTATGAGGTGTATTGCGACGCTTCACGTCAAGGACTTGGAGCAGTGCTTATGCAGGAAGGAAGAGTTGTTTCGTATGCCTCACGACAGCTTAAGCCTCATGAATTAAATTATGCCACGCATGATTTGGAGTTAGCAGCCGTAGTGCATGCATTGAAGACTTGGAGACATTTTCTCATTGGAAATCATTGTGAGGTGTACACAGATCACAAGTGTTTGAAGTATATTTTCACGCAGAAGGAGTTAAATCTCAGACAAAGGAGATGGTTGGAGCTCATCAAGGATTATGATATGAGATTGCATTATCACCCCGGAAAGGCTAACATAGTAGCCGACGCGTTGATCCGTAAAAGCCATGTCAACACCATAATGACGGGAGATTTACCAAGGGAGTTAGCCGAGAATCTTCGTGAGCTATGTTTGGAGATAGTTCCGAGAGGCTATGCAGCATCATTGGAGATTCAGTCTACTTTGATGGATAAGATCAGAGAAGCCCAGAAGACTGACAAGGAGATTGCTTCTATCAAGGAGAAAATGAGCAAAGGAAAAGCTAAGGGATTTCGTGAGGATGAGCATGATACCTTATGGTTTGAAGACCGTGTTTATGTGCCTAATGACTCGGAGATCAGGAAGTTAATTCTGCAAGAGGCCCATGATTCACCATATTCGATTCACCCAGGAAATACCAAGATGTATTTGGATTTGAAGGATATTTTCTGGTGGACCGGAATGAAGAAGGATATTGCGGAATATGTAGCAGTTTGTGATGTATGTCAGAGAGTAAAGGCAAAGCATCAGAAGCCAGCAGGATCGCTACAGCCATTGCCAATACCGAATGGAAGTGGAATAAGTTAGGCATGGATTTATTACAGGATTGCCCAGAACATGTTCAGGCTATGACTCGATATGGGTTGTAGTCGATCGTTTGACAAAGGTAGCTCATTTCATTCCAGTGAAGACTACCTATACCAGTGCAAAGTTAGCAAAGATATACATGACCAGGATCGTGTGTCTGCATGGAGTTCCAAAGAGCATTGTATCAGATAGAGGAACCCAATTTACCTCAAAGTTCTGGAATCAGTTGCATGAAACTTTGGGTACCAGGCTGGAGTTTAGTACAGCTTTCCATCAGCAGACAGATGGACAAACCGAGAGAGTCAATTAGATTTTGGAGGATATGCTAAGAGCTTGTGCGCTAGATTATGGATCTAGTTGGGATGAGAATTTGCCATATGCAGAGTTCTCTTATAACAACAGTTATCAATCCAGTTTGAAGATGGCCCCTTTCGAAGCCTTGTATGGAAGGAGGTGCAGGACCCCATTGTCGTGGGATGAAGTTGGAGACCGCCAGCTGTTTGGACCGGATCTGATTAAGGAGTCTGAACAGAAAGTAAAATTGATTCGCGATAGGCTCAAGGTAGCCCAGTCCAGTCAGAAGAGCTATGCAGATTCTAAACGTAAGGAGACAGTTTACGAAGTCGGAGACCGAGTTTATCTTCGAGTATCTCCACTTCGAGGAGTTAAGCGCTTTGGAGTTAAGGGAAAGTTAGCGCCACGTTTTGTAGGACCATACAAGGTTTTGGAGCATATGGGAGAAGTAGCCTACAAGTTGGAATTGCCCGAAGGATTGTCAGGAGTTCATGACGTGTTCCATGTTTCCCAGTTGAAGAAATGCCACGCAGAGATGGCGGATATACCGTTTAGAGATACAGTGCTGCTAGAAGCGATTCAGTTGGATAGTGACTTGACCTATGAGGAGAGACCAGTTAAGATTCTTGAGTATGCCAGCCGAGTCACCCGCAGCAAGGTTATCAAGTTTTGCAAAGTTCAGTCGAGCCACCACACTGAGGATGAAGCCACCTGGGAGCGAGAGGAAGATCTGCTGAAGGACCACCCTCACCTATTTTCTAGCCAACCCGAATCTCGAGGGCGAGATTCATCTTAAGGGGGGTAGGTTTGTAACATCCCAAATTTTCAATTTGGAATGTTATACATTAGATCATCACTGCATATCATATTTTATTTGCTTTTGGCCTGATCCAGAAATTCTACGCAACTCAAGGACCCACGGAGAGAGTTGGGGATTTCGTTATTTTCATATTTGAGTTTTCTCAAATTTTGAAAATAGGATCATTTGATTATATTTATTTATCTTCAATTATTTCTATTATAAAAATATGAGAGAGGGAATAAAATGACTTTCCCAAAATAAAGAAATATTGAGGATTTGATAAAAAAATCAAATAAGATTTTATTTCGGAGTTTTTGGCTAGTTTATTTGAATTTAGGAAAAATTGCATGTTTTTCAAAACTGCATTTTAGGGCCAAGAAAATGTTCATCTCGTTCTAAATATTTTATTTAGGCGGTGAAAATTTATTTTGGCATTTTTAGAATTTTATTTTATTTTCTAGAATTTTTCTTAGTTTCGGCGGAATTGGTTTAAAAAAAAGTACCGCGCGCCCGACTAGGCCGAATGCCCAGCCGAACCAGGCCAGGCCCGTGCCGCCGCCGCCTTCCCCCGTGGGAGACCGACCCGCTGCCGCCGCCGAGTCCGGCCGGGGCATGCCTCCCGAGGCCGACCCCGACCCGGCGCCCCCTTCCCCAAGTCGGATGCCCCCCTCTTAAATACCGCCGCCACCGCCGCCTCACCCCGCCACCTCGACCTGCCCCGCCTCCCGCAGCAGCCCGCCGCCGCCGCCGTGTGCCGCCGCCGCTGCTTGCCGCAACCCGCGCCCGCCGCCGCCGCCGCCCACCCCGCCGGAGCCCCGAGCCGCCGGATTCCGACGAGGTAGCCGCGCCGCCCGCCGCCGGTTTTCCGAAGAAAACCGATCCGGTTTTTTTGAAAACCCTAGGTTTTATTTTTTTTATTTTATTAGATCGATCACTTATTTAGCAAGCGCTCGCTCGTTCGTTCGTTTTTACGCACGAGTTCACCGTTTAGTTTCAGAAAACGAACGTTCGTTCGTTAATCTGTTCGTCAGTTTTTTTTCTTTTTCTCAAAATTTCCACGATTATTTCTAATCGCGATTTCTGATCCGATTTTTGTTTTAGTTTAAATTTTTGCTCTTTTGTCAGAATCAGGCGATTCAAGCGCCTAGAGTTTCATCTCGAAACCTTCTTTCCGTTTAACCAACTCAAACAAGTTTTTGCTTCTGTAAAATTTGACTTAGGTCCATATTAGTAATCGAAGCTTGTTTCTTATGCCATTTGACTTTCATTGTTTCGTTCGATTTGTTTCTTTTTGCAAACCAAAGTTCTTAAGTTGAACTTTCTGGTTAGATCTCTTATTTGAGTTTTACATGTGCATTAGATGAGTACTTATTGTATGCTTGTCTGGTTGTTTGCGTTAGAGTACCCGGAGTGCGCCGCTTGCTACTTCGAATCTCTAGGTTTCACGGATCATCAGCGAGGCAAGTAACACTTTGATCATACCTCTTACTACCCAGTTTTATTGCATTAGATCAATCATCAAACAATTGCATGAATAGGATCTGATTAATATGTGGGTTTTGGGAAGTAGTTGAGGTAGTACCTATTACCTATTTTATTATCAAACCCTGGGAGTTACTTCTACGTTTGCTTATGCCATGCTATGCTTGTAGACGTGGATTGGGTTTGAGAGTATTCATGACAGATGTGAGATTGTTCAATTAATGGTTAAACTTAAGGTGGCCACTTAAATACACATCTGGGTGGATTGAGGCACCTAGGTAATCCAGCGATTGCCTGTTTTTCTTTATGGACCGCCACCCAGGTGTTGGGGAACGTAGTAATTTCAAAAAAATTCCTACGCACACACAAGATCATGGTGATGCATAGCAACGAGAGGGGAGAGTGTAATCTACGTACCCTCGTAGACCGACAGCGGAAGCGTTATCATAACGCGGTTGATGTAGTCGTACGTCTTCACGGCCTGATCGATCAAGCACCGAAACTACGGCACCTCCGAGTTCTAGCACACATTCAGCTCGATGACGATCCCCAGACTCCGATCCAGCAAAGTGTCGGGGAAGAGTTCCGTCAACACGACGGTGTGGTGACAATCTTGATGTTCTACTGTCGCAGGGCTTCGCCTAAGCACCACTACAATATTATCGAGGACTATGGTGGAAGGGGACACCACACACGGCTAAGAGAACGATCTTGGAGATCAACTTGTGTGTCTAGGGGTGCCCCCTGCCCCCGTATATAAAGGAGCAAGGGGGGTGCGGCCGGCCCTAGAAGGAGGCGCGCCGGAGGAGTCCTACTCATACCGGGAGTAGGACTCCCCCCTTTCCCAAGTTGGATTAGGACTTGGGGGGAAGGAGGAGAGGGAAGAAAGGAAAGGGGGGGGGGGCGCTCCCCCTCCTTGTCCAATTTAGACTTGGGGGGGAAGGGGCGCACAGCAGCCCCTAGGCCTCCTCTCCTCTTCCTCTACTAGGCCCATTAAGGCCCAATAGGTTACCGGGGGGTTCTGGTAACCTCCCAGTACTCCGGTAAAATGCCGATTTCACCCAGAACACTTCCAATGTCCAAACATAGGCTTCCAACATATCAATCTTTATGTCTTGAACATTTCGAGACTCCTCGTCATGTCCGTGATCACATCTGGGAATCCGAACAAACTTCGGTACATCAAAATATATAAACTCATAACATCGTAACGTTAAGCGTGCGGACCCTACGGGTTCGAGAACAATGTAGACATGACCGAGACATGTCTCCGGTCAATAACCAATAGCGGAACCTGGATGCTCATATTGGCTCCCACATATTCTACGAAGATCTTTATTGGTCAGACCGCATAACAACATACTTTGTTCCCTTTGTCATCGGTATGTTACTTGCCCAAGATTCGATCGTCGGTATCTCAATACCTAGTTCAATCTTGTTACCGGCAAGTCTCTTTACTCGTTTCGTAATACATCATCTCGCAACTAACTCATTAGTTGCAATGCTTGCAAGGCTTATGTGATGTGCATTACCGAGAGGGCCCAGAGATACCTCTCCGACAATCGGAGTGACAAATCCTAATCTCGAAATACGCCAACCCAACATGTACCTTTGGAGACACCTGTAGAGCTCCTTTATAATCACCTAGTTACGTTGTGACGTTTGGTAGCACACAAAGTGTTCCTCCGGCAAACGGGAGTTGCATAATCTCATAGTCATAGGAACATGTATAAGTCATGAAGAAAGCAATAGCAACATACTAAACGATCGGGTGCTAAGCTAATGGAATGGGTCATGTCAATCACATCATTCTCCTAATGATGTGATCCCGTTAATCAAATGACAACACATGTCTATGGTTAGGAAACATAACCATCTTTGATTAATGAGCTAGTCAAGTAGAGGCACACTAGTGACGTTTTAGTTTGTTTATGTATTCACACAAGTATTATGTTTCCGGATAATACAATTCTAGCATGAATAATAAACATTTATCATGGTATAAGGAAATAAAATAATAACTTTACTATTGCCTCTAGGGCATATTTCCTTCAGTCTCCCACTTGCACTAGAGTCAATAATCTAGATTACACAGTAATGATTCTAACACCCATGGAGCTTTGGTGCTGATCATGTTTTGCTCGTGGAAGAGGCTTAGTCAATGGGTCTGCAACATTCAGATCCGTATGTATCTTGCAAATCTCTATGTCTCCCACCTGGACTAGACTCCAGATGGAATTGAAGCGTCTCTTGATGTGCTTGGTTCTCTTGTGAAATCTGGATTCCTTTGCCAAGGCAATTGCACCAGTATTGTCACAAAAGATTTTCATTGGAACCGATGCACTAGGTATGACACCTAGATCGGATATGAACTCCTTCATCCAGACTCCTTCGTTTGCTGCTTCCGAAGCAGCTATGTACTCCGCTTCACATGTAGATCCCGCCACAATGCTTTGTTTAGAACTACACCAACTGACAGCTCCACCGTTTAATGTAAACACGTATCCGGTTTGCGATTTAGAATCGTCCGGATCAGTGTCAAAGCTTGCATCAACGTAACCATTTACGATGAGCTCTTTGTCACCTCCATATACGAGAAACATATCCTTAGTCCTTTTCAGGTATTTCAGGATGTTTTTGACCGCTGTCCAGTGATCCACTCCTGGATTACTTTGGTACCTCCCTGCTAGACTTATAGCAAGACACACATCAGGTCTGGTACACAGCATTGCATACATGATAGAGCCTATGGCTGAAGCATAGGGAACATCTTTCATTTTCTCTCTATCTTCTGCATTGGTCAGGCATTGAGTCTTACTCAATTTCACACCTTGTAACACAGGCAAGAATCCTTTCTTTGCTTGATTCATTTTGAACTTCTTCAAAATTTTGTCAAGGTATGTGCTTTGTGAAAGTCCAATTAAGCGTCTTGATCTATCTCTATAGATCTTAATGCCCAATATGTAAGTAGCTTCACCGAGGTCTTTCATTGAAAAACTCTTATTCAAGTATCCCTTTATACTATCCAGAAATTCTATATTATTTCCAATTAGTAATATGTCATCTACATATAATATCAGAAATGCTATAGAGCTCCCACTCACTTTCTTGTAAATACAGGCTTCTCCAAAAGTCTGTACAAAACCAAATGCTTTGATCACACTATCAAAGCGTTTATTCCAACTCCGAGAGGCTTGCACCAGTCCATCAATGGATCGCTGGAGCTTGCACACTTTGTTAGCTCCCTTTGGATCGACAAAACCTTCCGGCTGCATCATATACAACTCTTTTCCAGAAATCCATTCAGGAATGCAATTTTGACATCCATCTGCCAAATTTCATAATCATAAAATGCGGCAATTGCTAACATGATTCGGATAGACTTAAGAATCGCTATGGGTGAGAAGGTCTCATCGTAGTCAATCCCTTGAACTTGTCGAAAACCTTTTGCGACAAGTCGAGCTTTGTAGACAGTAACATTACCGTCAGCATCAGTCTTCTTCTTGAAGATCCATTTTTTTCAATTGCTTGCCGATCATTGGGCAAGTCAACCAAAGTCCACACTTTGTTCTCATACATGGATCCCATCTCAGATTTCATGGCTTCAAGCCATTTTGCGGAATCTGGGCTCACCAACGCTTCTTCATAGTTCGTAGGTTCATCATGATCTAGTAGCATGACTTCCAGAACAGGATTACCGTACCACTCTGGTGCGGATCTTACTCTGGTTGATCTACGAGGTTCAGTAGTATCTTGTTCTGAAGTTTCATGATCATCATCATTAGCTTCCTCACTAATTGGTGTAGGTGTCACAGAAACTGGTTTCTGTGATGTACTACTTTCCAATAAGGGAGCAGGTATAGTTACCTCATCAAGTTCTACTTTCCTTCCACTCACTTCTTTCGAGAGAAACTCCTTCTCTAGAAAGTTTCCGAATTTAGCAACAAAAGGCTTGCCTTCGGATCTGTGATAGAAGGTGTATCCAATAGTTTCCTTTGGATATCCTATGAAGACACATTTCTCCGATTTGGGTTTGAGCTTATCAGGTTGAAGCTTTTTCACATAAGCATCGCAGCCCCAAACTTTCAGAAACGACAACTTTGGTTTCTTGCCAAACCACAGTTCATAAGGCGTCGTCTCAGCGGATTTTGATGGTGCCCTATTTAACGTGAATGCGGCCGTCTCTAAAGCATAACCCCAAAACGATAGCGGTAAATCACTAAGAGACATCATAGATCACACCATATCTAGTAAAGTACGATTACGACGTTCGGACACACCATTACGCTGTGGTGTTCCGGGTGGTGTGAGTTGCGAAACTATTCCGCATTGTTTCCAATGTACACCAAACTCGTAACTCAAATATTCTCCTCCACGATCAGATCGTAGGAATTTTATTTTCTTGTTACGATGATTTTTAACTTCACTCTGAAATTCTTTGAACTTTTCAAATGTTTCAGACTTATGTTTCATTAAGTAGATATACCCATATCTGCTTAAGTCATCTGTGAAGGTGAGAAAATAACGATATCCGCCACGAGCCTCAACATTCATCGGACCACATACATCTGTATGTATGATTTCCAACAAATCTGTTGCTCTCTCCATAGTACCGGAGAATGGTGTTTTTGTCATCTTGCCCATAAGGCACGGTTCGCAAGTACCAAGTGATTCATAATCAAGTGGTTCCAAAAGTCCATCAGTATGGAGTTTCTTCATGCGCTTTACACCGATATGACCTAAACGGCAGTGCCACAAATAAGTTGCACTATCATTATCAACTCTGCATCTTTTGGCTTCAACATTATGAATATGTGTGTCACTACTATCGAGATTTAATAAGAATAGACCATTCTTCAAGGGTGCATGACCATAAAAGATATTACTCATATCAATAGAAAAACCATTATTCTCTGATTTAAATGAATAACCGTCTCGCATCAAACAAGATCCAGATATAATGTTCATGCTCAACGCTGGCACCAAATAACAATTATTTAGGTCTAATACTAACCCCGAAGGTAGATGTAGAGGTAGCGTGCCGACCACGATCACATCGACTTTGGAACCATTTCCCACGCGCATCGTCACCTCGTCCTTAGCCAATCTTCGCTTAATCCGTAGTCCCTATTTCGAGTTGCAAATATTAGCAACAGAACCAATATCAAATACCCAGGTGCTACTGCGAGCATTAGTAAGGTACACATCAATAACATGTATATCGTATATACCTTTGTTCACCTTGCCATCCTTCTTATCCGCCAAATACTTGGGGCAGTTCCGCTTCCAGTGACCAGTCTGCTTGCAGTAGAAGCACTCAGTTTCAGGCTTAGGTCCAGATTTGGGTTTCTTCTCCTGAGTAGAAACTTGTTTGCTGTTCTTTTTGAAGTTCCCCTTCTTCTTCCCTTTGCCCTTTTTCTTGAAACTAGTGGTCTTGTTGACCATCAACACTTGATGCTCCTTCTTGATTTCTACCTCCGCAGCTTTCAGCATTGCGAAGAGCTCGGGAATAGTCTTATTCATCCCTTGCATATTATAGTTCATCACGAAGCTCTTGTAGCTAGGTGGAAGTGATTGGAGAATTCTGTCAATGACGCAATCATCTGGAAGATTAACTCCCAATTGAATCAAGTGATTATTATACCAAGACATTTTGAGTATATGCTCACTGACAGAACTGTTCTCCTCCATCTTGCAGCTATAGAACTTATTGGAGACTTCATATCTCTCAATCCGGGCATTTTCTTGAAATATTAACTTCAACTCCTGGAACATCTCATATGCTCCATGACGTTCAAAACATCGTTGAAGTCCCGATTCTAAGCCGTAAAGCATGGCACACTGAACTATCGAGTAGTCATCAGATTTGCTCTGCCAGATGTTCATAACATCTGGTGTTGCTCCAGCAGCAGGCCTGGCACTCAGTGGTGCTTCCAGGACGTGATTCTTCTGTGCAGCAATGAGGATAATCCTCAAGTTACGGACCCAGTCCGTGTAATTGCTACCATCATCTTTCAACTTTGCTTTCTCAAGGAACGCATTAAAATTCAACGGAACAACAACACGGGCCATCTATCTACAATCAAACATAAACAAGCAAGATACTATCAGGTACTAAGTTCATGATAAATTTAAGTTCAATTAATCATATTACTAAAGAACTCCCACTTAGATAGACATCCCTCTAATCCTCTAAGTGATCACATGATCCAAATCACCTAAACCATGTCCGATCATCACGTGAGATGGAGTAGTTTCATTGGTGAACATCACTATGTTGATCATATCTACTATATGATTCACGCTCGACCTTTCGGTCTCTGTGTTTCGAGGCCATATCTGTATATGCTTGGCTCGTCAAGTATAACCTGAGTATTCTGCGTGTGCAACTATTTTGCACCAGTTGTATTTGAACGTAGAGCCTATCACACCCGATCATCACGTGGTGTCTCAGCACGAAGAACTTTCGCAACGGTGCATACTCAGGGAGAACACTTCTTGATAATTAGCGAGAGATCATCTTAAAATGCTACCGTCAATCAAAGCAAGATAAGATGCATAAAAGATAAACATCACATGCAATCAATATAAGTGATATGATATGGCCATCATCATCTTGTGCTTGTGATCTCCATCTTCGAAGCACCGTCATGATCACCTCGTCACTGGCGCGACACCTTGATCATCATCGTAGCATCGTTATCGTCTCGCCAATCTTATGCTTCCACGACTATCGCTACCTCTTAGTGATAAAGTAAAGCATTACATCGCCATTGCATTGCATACAATAAAGCGACAACCATATGGCTCCTGCCAGTTGCCGATAACTTGGTTACAAAACATGATCACCTCATACAATAAAATTTAGCATCATGTCTTGACCATATCACCTCACAACATACCCAGCAAAAACAAGTTAGACGTCCTCTACTTTGTTGTTGCAAGTTTTGCGTGGCTGCTACGGGCTTAAGCAAGAACCAATCTTACCTACGCATCAAAACCACAACGATAGTTTGTCAAGTTGGTGATGTTTTAACCTTCGCAAGGACCGGGCGTAGCCATACTCGGTTCAAGTAAAGTTGGAGAAACTGACACCCGCCAGCCACCTATGTGCAAAGCACGTCGGTAGAACCAATCTCGCGTAAGCGTACGCGTAATGTCGGTCCGGGCCGCTTCATCCAACAATACCGTCGAACCAAAGTATGACATGCTGGTAAGCAGTATGACTTATATCGCCCACAACTCACTTGTGTTCTACTCGTACATATAACATCAACACGTAAAACCAGGCTCGGATGCCACTGTTGGGGAACGTAGTAATTTCAAAAAAATTCCTACGCACACGCAAGATCATGGTGATGCATAGCAACGAGAGGGGAGAGTGTAATCTACGTACCCTCGTAGACCGACAGCGGAAGCGCTATGATAACGCGGTTGATGTAGTCGTACGTCTTCACGGCCCGATCGATCAAGCACCGAAACTACGACACCTCCGAGTTCTAGCACACGTTCAACTCGATGACGATCCCCGAACTCTGATCCAGCAAAGTGTCGGGGAAGAGTTCCGTCAGCACGACGGCGTGGTGACGATCTTGATGTTCTACTATCGCAGGGCTTCGCCTAAGCACCACTACAATATTATCGAGGACTATGGTGGAAGGGGGCACCGCACACGGCTAAGAGAACGATCTTGGAGATCAACTTGTGTGTCTAGGGGTGCCCCCTGCCCCCGTATATATAGGAGCAAGGGGGGGGGGGTGCGGCCGGCCCTAGAAGGAGGCACGCCGGAGGAGTCCTACTCCTACCGGGAGTAGGACTCCCTCCTTTCCCTAGTTGGATTAGGACTTGGGGGGAAGGAGGAGAGGGAAGAAAGGAAAAGGGGGGGGGGGCGCCGCCCCCCCTCCTTGTCCAATTCGGACTTGGGGGGGAAGGGGCGCGCGGCAGCCCCTAGGCCTCCTCTCCTCTTCCTCCACTAGGCCCATTAAGGCCCATTAGGTTACCGGGGGTTCCGGTAACCTCCCGATACTCTGGTAAAATGCCGATTTCACCCGGAACACTTCCGATGCCCAAACATAGGCTTCCAATATGTCAATCTTTATGTCTCGAACATTTCGAGACTCCTCGTCATGTCCGTGATCACATCCGGGACTCCGAACAAACTTTGGTACATCAAAATATATAAACTCATAATGAAACTGTCATCGTAGCGTTAAGCGTGCGGACCCTACGGGTTCGAGAACAATGTAGACATGACCGAGACATGTCTCCGGTCAATAACCAATAGCGGAACCTGGATGCTCATATTGGCTCCCACATATTCTATGAAGATCTTTTATCGGTCAGACCGCATAACAACATACTTTGTTCCCTTTGTCATCGGTATGTTACTTGCCCGAGATTCGATCGTTGGTATCTCAATACCTTGTTCAATCTCGTTACCGGCAAGTCTCTTTACTCGTTTCGTAATACATCATCTCGCAACTAACTCATTAGTTGCAATGCTTGCAAGGCTTATGTGATGTGCATTACCGAGAGGGCCCAGAGATACCTCTTCGATAATCAGAGTGACAAATCCTAATCTCGAAATACGCCAACCCAACATGTACCTTTGGAGACACCTGTAGAGCTCCTTTATAATCACCGAGTTATGTTGTGACGTTTGGTAGCACACAAAGTGTTCCTCCGGCAAATGGGAGTTGCATAATCTCATAGTCATAGGAACATGTATAAGTCATGAAGAAAGCAATAGCAACATACTAAACGATCGGGTGCTAAGCTAATGGAATGGGTCATGTCAATCACATCATTCTCCTAATGATGTGATCCCGTTAATCAAATGACAACACATGTCTATGGTTAGGAAACATAACCATCTTTTATTAATGAGCTAGTCAAGTAGAGGCACACAAGTGACGTTTTAGTTTGTTTATGTATTCACACAAGTATTATGTTTCCGGATAATACAATTCTAGCATGAATAATAAACATTTATCATGATATAAGGAAATAAAATAATAACTTTATTATTGCCTCTAGGGCATATTTCCTTCACCAGGCTCAAAGGGATCATGAGATCATTCATACTAGAAACTTCCATGTGCAGCCACACGCTACTATGGGCTCTAGCATAGTTGATTAAGTCGTGCGAACTCTTACAGTGATAGACTAGCAGATGTAGGGGAAAGTAGGTGTAACGGTCTACCCGATCGTAAGGTGCTAGCGCTTCTGAAAGACTATGTCTCGATCACCCGTTTCTCAAACACCATGTAGTGCGAGAATCCCAATGGAGGAGATCGAGTCTTGTGGGGAAAAGTGCACAAACCTCTGCAGACTGTATAAACTAATCATGGTTAGCCGTGTCCCCGGTTATGGATGTTTTGAGTATCTAGTACTTGGATTATCATGTGAATCTTATCATGTGACTTTAATTAATTTTGTTGGGTTTTAATGATGATGTTTAATTGGGATTGAGAGGGTGTCTACACTCTCAATGTTTAACAACCACCATGATAGTTAAATAAAATTTATTCCTTTGCAGTAGGGAAAAATTGGCTTTACGCAAACTGTAACCATAGAGCTTTCCACCAGCCATATATGCATGTAGTATAGCCTATTTCTGTTCACTACTCTCTATGTGTTACATTGCCAGCATATTCCATGTGTTGACCCGTTTTCGGGCTGCAATGTTCATGTTGCAGACTTTTCAGACGACGAGTAAGGAGCCTTAGGTCATGGTTCTATACTCAGTGATGCCGTTGGAGTTGATGGGCTCACTTATCTTCCAAGCCTTCCGCTATTATCGTTATTAGATGGCCTTAAGCCATATTATTTGTAATAAGTTCTCTTTTGAGACACTCGATGTAATAAGTGTGTGATTGCTACTCTGTTATAAATCCTTCAAGTACTGTGCGTGTCAGCATTATTGATCCAGGGATGACACTGAAGCACAGAGATCAGACTGTTTGAGGTCTGGTCGCTACAAGATGGTATCAGAGCACACACTGACTATAGGACACGACCACTAAGATAAAGACCTAGATCACCACTCTCTTATCATTTCTGACTTCTCATCTTTTCTACTCTTTTAGGATGGCGGATGCAAGGAACAAGTTCACGCAACCGGATGAAGATACACCCTTTGGACGCCACCTGAAGGAAGTCACTAAGTACCTGAACATTGGAGTACCAAGCTTCATTGGGACCTACAACGCCACTTTACCCGAGGAGGAGCGCTGGATGATTCAAGTTCAAGTTCCAGGAAGGACATTCGCACCACTCACCGAGCCCATAGAGTTTTCCTTTGATGCACCAACCTGGAGTCTAGGAAAGAGCATGGCAGCCCACATCACCATGGGACGTATCGGAGAAGTTTACCGCAATGATCTCAAGGATACTATCTACCAGATTTGTGGGCGCCAAGATGAGCAATGGGAGATGATCAGCACCAGGAAGGATAGATCAATCGCAGCTTTTATCTAGGAGTTAAACCAGCACATTCGACGTCAGGAGAACCAGATGTGCGCAAGCATGATAGATCAGAAGAAGGCGATGGCAAGAATCACGGAGCTGGAGGAAGAACTCAAGGCTACCCGCGAAGACTATATGGAGGAAATCGAAGTATTAGTGGAGAAGAATGATGACCTGACTAGGAAGCTAGGAGTTTTCATGGGAGATCCCGCGCCTTAGGTCGTGGTTCTATACTCAGTGATGTTGTTGGAGTTGACGGACTCACTTATCTTCCAAGCCTTCCGTTGTTATTGTTATTAGATGGCCTTAAGCCATATTAATTGTAATAAGTTCTCTTTTGAGACACTCAATGTAATAAGTGTGTGATTGCTACTCTGTTGTAAATCCTTCAAGTACTGTGCGTGTCAGCATTACTGATCCAGGGATGACACTGATGCACAGAGATTAGACTGTTTGAGGTTTGGTCGCTGCACCACATCACATAAGCCATGATAACAGTGATCTCCTATTTTAACAGAAACAACAGGCATGCCAACAACAGGTCAATGTTTATCTTTCATATCGGGTTTAGCAATTCTAGCAGCTTCATCACAGAAATAAATAACATGCCCTTCAATATTACCGACCAAGAGATCTTTAACCATAGCAATACTAGGTTCATCTTTAATTTGCTCATAGGCTTTGGGTGGTCTAATATTACTTTTGTTGACCATGGTTGAAGCTTTAGCATGGTCCTTTATTCTAACAAGAAAATGTGGTTTCTCAATGTAAGCAGTAGGAACAATAGGATCAACATTATAAATAATAGTTTCTTCTTCAACTATAATGGGTTCAACTACTTGAACTTCAATGGTAGGATGATATTTAAACCACTTCTCCTTAGGGAGATTAACATGAGCAGCAAAATATTCACAAAAAGAAGCTACCATCTCAGAGTTAAGTCCATATTAGTGCTAAAATCATGAAAAGCATCGGTATCCATAAAAGGTTTAACACAATCAAACTTAAGGTTTATACCTAACTCTTTACCTTCATCGAGTTCCCAATCTTCAGAGTTGCGTTTAATTCTTTCCAATAAATCTCATTTGAATTAAATGTCCTTCTTCATATCGGAACAAATACAAGAAGTATCGAGCATGGATCGATCATTATGAGAAAGCCGAGCATACAATTTTTGAATAATAATTTCTGTTGAGAGCTCATCATTGGGGAATGAATATAACATTGAATTAATCCTCCCCAAGCTTGAGTGATACTTTCTCCTTCACAAGGCAAACAATTATATATATAATTCCGATCACAATGAACCAGATGCATAGTATAAAACTTCTGATGAAATTCCAATTTGAATCGATTGTAGTTCCATGATCCAATATCATACAATAGCCTATACCATGTCAATGCCTTTCCCTTCAAATATAAAGGGAATACCTTCTTCTTGACAACATCCTCGTTCATACCAGCAAGCTTAAATAATCCACAGACTTCATCCACATAGATTAGGTGCATATCGGGATGTAATGTTCCATCTCCTGCATATGGATTAGCTAGCAGTTTTTCTATCATACCGAAGGAATTTCATAATAAATATTTTTAGTAGGTGCAGTAGGTTGAGGAGCAACTAATTGCGGTTCTGGTCGAGGTGAAGATACCCCAAACTAGCCCCTCAAAGGATTAATTTCCATATTAACAAGTGACAGTAAATTTCAGCACACTATATAAATGTTCCCTTACCAAATTCCACTTACCAAAGGCGCTTCGCTCCCCGGGAATGGCGCCAGAAAATAATCTTGATGACCCACAAGTATAGGGGATCTATCTAGTCCTTTCGATAAGTAAGAGTGTCGAACCCAACGAGGAGCGGAAGGAAATGACAAGCGGTTTTCAGCAAGGTATTCTCTGCAAGCACTGAAATTACCGGTAACAAATAGTTTTATGATAGGGTAAATTGTAACGGGTAACAAGTAATAAAAGTAAACAAGGTGCAGCAAGGTGGCCCAATCCTTTTTGTAGCAAAGGACAAGCATGGACAGACTCTTATATAAAGCAAAGCGCTCCGGAGGACACATGGGAATTGTTGTCAAGTTAGCTTTCATCATGCTCATATGATTCATGTTCGTTACTTTGATAATTTGATATGTGGGTGGACCGGTGCTTGGGTGCTGCCCTTCCTTGGACAAGCCTCCCACTTATGATTAACCCCTCTCACAAGAATCCGCAACTACAAAAGAAGAATTAAGGTAAACCTAACCATAGCATGAAACATATGGATCCAAATCAGCCCCTTACGAAGCAACGCATAAACTAGTGTTTAAGCTTCTGTCACTCTAGCAACCCATCATCTACTTATTACATGCCAATGCCTTCCCCTAGGCCGAAATAATTGTGAAGTGTCATGTAGTCGACGTTCACATAACACCACTAGAGGAAAGACAACATACATCTTATCAAAATATCGAACGAATACCAAATTCACATGATTACTTATAACAAGAGTTCTCCCATGTCCTCAGGAACAAATGTAACTACTCATAAAGCATATTCATAATCAAGATAAGAGGAGTATTAATTATTATTAAGGATCTGAGAATATAATATTCCACCGGATAAACCAACTACCATCAATTACAAGGAGTAGTCAACACTACTAGCAACACACATGTGCTAGTCTGAGGTTTTGGGACCAAGATCGAATACAAGAGATGAACTAGGGTTTGAGAGGAGATAGTGCTGGTGAAGATGTTGATGGAGATTAACCCCCTCTCATTGAGGGGATCGATGGTGATGACGATGGCGATGATTTCCCCCTCCCGGATGGAAGTTTCGCCAGCAGAACAGCTCCGCTGGAGCCCTAGATTGGTTCTGCCTAGGTTCTGCCTCAAGACAGTGGCGCTTCATCCCAAAAGCTTCTTCTTGATTTTTTTTCCAGGGTAAAAGACACCATATAGCCAAGGAGGGGCACTGAAGGCCTACCAGGGGGCCCACAAGATCGGGGGCGTGCCCAGGGGGTAGGTGTTAGGGAACGTAGTAATCTAAAAAAATTCCTACGATCACGCAAGATCTATCTAGGAGAAGCATAGCAACGAGACGGGAGAGTGTGTCCACGTACGCTTGTAGACCGAAAGTGGAAGCGTTTAGTAATGCGGTAGATGTAGTCGAACGTCTTCACGATCCAACCGATCCAAAGTACCGTACGTACGGCACCTCCGTCTTCAACAAACATTCAACACGATGACGTCCTCGAGCTCTTGATCCAGTAGAGGGTTGAGGGAGAGTTCCGTTAGCACGACAGTGTGGCGACGGTGTTGGTGATGTGATCCGCGTAGGGCTTCAACTAAGAACTAGACAATATGACCGAGGTGGTAAACTGTGGAGGGGGGCACCACGAACGGCTAAGATACAATTGTTGTGCCTTTGGGGTTTCCCCCTAGCCACGTATATAAAGGAGGGGGAGGAGGAGGCCGGCGGCCAAGGAGTGTGCGCTGATACGTCTCCAACGTAACTATAATTTTTGATTGCTCCATGCTATTATATTGTCTGTTTTGGATGTTAATGGGCTTTATTTTACACTTTTATATCATTTTTGGGACTAACCTACTAACCGGAGGCCCAACCCAAATTGCTATTTTTTTGCCTATTTTAGAGTTTCGCCGAAAAGGAATATCAAACGGAGTCCAAACGGAATGAAACCTTTGGGGATGTGATTTTCTCAACAAACGTGATCTAGGAGACTTGGAGTGGGCATCAAGAAACAATCGAGGAAGCCACGAGGCAGGGGGCGCGCCTACCCCCCTGGGCGCGCCCTCCACCCTCGTGGGCCCCTCATTGCTCCACCAACGTACTTCTTCCTCCTATATATATCCACGTACCCCCCAAACATCCAGGAGCACCACGAAAACCTCATTCCACCGCCACAACCTTCTGTACCCGAGAGATCCCATCTTGGGGCCTTTTCTGGAGCTCCACCGGAGGGGGCATTGATCACAGAGGGCCTCTACATCAACTCCATGGCCTCTCCAGTGATGTGTGAGTAGTTTACTTCAGACCTTCGGGTCCATAATTATTAGCTAGATGGCTTCTTCTCTCTCTTTGGATCTCAATACAAAGTTCTCCTCGATCTTCTTGGAGATCTTTTCGATGTAATCTTCTTTTGCGGTGTGTTTGTCGAGATCCGATGAATTGTGGGTTTATGATCAAGTTTATCTACAAACAATATTTGAATCTTCTCTGAATTCTTTTATGTATGATTGGTTTATCTTTGCAAGTCTCTTCGAATTATCAGTTTGGTTTGGCCTACTAGATTGATCTTTTTTGCAATGGGAGAAGTGCTTAGCTTTGGGTTCAATCTTGTGGTGTCCTTTCCCAGTGATAGCAGGGGCAGCAAGGCACGTATTGTATTGTTGCCATCGAGGATTAAAAGATGGGGTTTATATCATATTGCATGAGTTTATCCCTCTACATCATGTCATCTTACTTAAAGCATTACTCTGTTCTTATAAAGTTAATACTCTAGAAGCATGCTGGATAGTGGTCGATGTGTGGAGTAATAGTAGTAGATGCAGAATCGTTTCGGTCTACTTGTCACGGACGTGATGCCTATATACATGATCATACCTAGATATTCTCATAACTATGCTCAATTCTATCAATTGCTCAACAGTAATTCGTTTACCCACCGTAATACTTATGCTCTTGAGAGAAGCCACTAGTGAAACCTCTGGCCCATGGGTCTGCCTTCCATCATATTAATCTTCCAACACTTAGTTATTTCTATTGCCGTTTATTTTACTTTGCATCTTTATTTCTCTTTATCATAAAAATACCAAAAAAATATTATCTTATCATATCTATCAGATCTCACTCTCAAAAGTGACCGTGAAGGGTTTGACAACCCCTTTATCGCGTTGGTTGCGAGGTTCTTATTTGTTTGTGTAGGTGCGTGGGCCTCGAGCGTGATCTCGTACTGGATTGATACCTTGGTTCTCAAAAACTGAGGGAACTACTTACACTACTTTACTACATCACCCTTTCCTCTTCAAGGGAAAACCAACGCAGTGCTCAAGAGGTAGCAAGAAGGATTTCTGGCGCCATTGCCGAGGAGATTCGCGCCAAGTTAAGTCAAGATTTAACTCCCGACAACGAGCCATTTCTGGCACCGTTGGCGGGGAGTCTACGCACAAGTCAAGACATACCAAGTACCCATCACAAACTCTTATCCCTCACATTACATTATTTGCCATTTGCCTCTCGTTTTCCTCTCCCCCACTTCACCCTTGCCATTTTACTCGCCCTTCTTCTGTTCGTCTTTCCATTTGCTTTGATGTCTTACTTGGCTCGTTTGCCCGTTTGGTTGGAATAGTTGTTTATTTATTGCTAAACAGAGAACATAAGATCTATGGATCCTCATCCGCTTGCTAATCTTTTTAAGACATCCAATTATGATGAACCAATTGCTAGTGAGTTTTGTGCACTAGATTATCTTTATGAAGTTTTGCTTCAAATTCGTGAATCTAAAAATTATGATGAAGTACTTTACGGAGTGATTCATGATGGATATTTGAATAAAAAGCTTGATTGCAATGATGATAGTATAAATTCTATTAATGCCAATTGTGCTTATAATATGCAAAACCCTAAGCTTGGGGATGCTAGTTTTGCCATGTCTACTACTTGTTGCAATGATCATGATTGGGGTGATTCTTCTTTTGATCTTGAAAATTTATTTAAGCCCCATGATGAATATGAGATTTATTATAATGTTTGCAATAATATTGAAAGTGGATTTGGAAGAGTGTCAACTTTAGATCCCACATATTTGGAGAATGTTCAATCTTATGAAGTTTTTGATAAAAGTGGGTTTGGAGAGGTCATGACTTTAGTTAATGTTAATCCCACTATTTTGGAAGAGTGTCAACTTTTCATACATGTGGATCGTGTTAAGAATATGTTTTGATAGATATATTTTTGAATTTGATTATGATCCTACATGTAATTATTATAAGAAAGGAAAATATGGTGGTAGAAATTTTCATGTCACTAAATTACCTCTCGTTATGTTGAGATTGCTATTGTTTCTTTCCGCTTCCTTGCATATGCTAGTTTTTGCTTGCCTTTATAATTTGTTTGCCTATAAGATGCCTATGCATAGAAAGTATGTTAGACTTATATGTGTTTGTCACATGTTTTATGATGCTCTCTTTGTGCTTCAATTCTTGTCTTTCCTGTGAGCATCGTTGAAATCTTATGCCTAGCTATAAGGCTTTAAAGAAAAGCGCTTGTTGGGAGACAACCCAATATTTTTTCTTTCTATTATTCAATAAATAATTTACATAGCCTCTGTTTTGGTTATGTTTTTTGTGTTTAATTAGTGTTTGTGCCAAGTAGAACCATTGGGAAGACTTGGGGAAAGTCTTTTTGATCTTGCTGTAAAAAACAGAAACTTTAGCACTCACGAGAATTCCTGCCATTTTTATTTGGAGAGTTATTGTTGGTGTCAAAACCGGCGGATCTCGAGCAGGGGGTCCCGAACTGTGCGTCTAGGCTGGATGGTAACAGGAGGCAGGGGACACGATGTTTTACCCAGGTTCGGGCCCTCTTGATGGAGGTAAAACCCTACGTCCTGCTTGATTAATATTGATGATATGGGTAGTACAAGAGTAGATCTACCACGAGATCAGAGAGGCTAAACCCTAGAAGCTAGCCTATGGTATGATTGTTGTTCGTCCTATGGACTAAGACCCTCCGGTTTATATAGACACTGGAGAGGGCTAGGGTTACACGGAGTCGGTTACAATGGTAGGAGATCTACATATCCGTATCGCCAAGCTTGCCTTCCACGACAAGGAAAGTCCCTTCCGGACACGGGACGAAGTCTTCAATCTTGTATCTTCATAGTCCAGGAGTCCGGCCGAAGGTATAGTCCGGCTATCCGGACACCCCCTAATCCAGGACTCCCTCAGTAGCCCCTGAACCAGGCTTCAATGATGACGGGTCCGGCGCGCAGATTGTCTTCGGCATTGCAAGGCGGGTTCCTCCTCCAAAATACTTCATAGAAGATTTTGAAGTGTCTGGCTCTGCAAAATAAGTTTCCACATATTGCCATAGAGAGAATAATATTTACACAAATCTAATCTGCTGACGTATTCCGTAGCATGATATCACACTACGGCCAAGTCTTTATTCGAATCGTTTTACTGTCCCACCTCAGCGCGTTTAGCAAGGCAGTTTCCTTGGCACGTCTTGTTAAAGCAGAGATCGTGTCCCCTTATTCCGGGATTCTCATCAATACGGGCGTGGGTAACCCAACCGCGCCATTGACTATGGCGCTTGGGAGATAAGCGAGTTTTACCAGGCTGGTGGGCGCGCATAGTCGCGTCCGCCCATATAAGGGGATAAGGATCCACCTTTTCATCCATGCCTTCTTCCTCCTTTGCCTATCTATTTCCGCGCACTTGAGCTCCAGTGCCCAAGTCTGCACACCCCACCTCAACCTTCTCCAGCCATGTCCGGAGCGGGAGGCAAGTGGATGGTCTCCTCCGTCACGGAGGGACACATCAAAAAACTGAGGAAGGCCGGATACTTTTCTAACGACATTGCGCACCGGCTTCCCGAAGAGGGGCAGCTCATCCCCACCCCTAGGCCCCATGAGAGGGTGGTGTTCCTCCTCCATTTCCTCCGCGGACTGGGCTTCCCTCTCCACCCATTTGTCCGGGGGCTCATGTTCTACTATGGCTTGGATTTCCACGATTTGGCCCCGAACTTTGTCCTCAACATCTCGGCGTTTATCGTCGTGTGCGAGGTTTTCTTCTGCATCCGCCCCCATTTCGGCCTATGGCTCAAGACTTTCAATGTCAAGCTGAAGGTGGTGCGCGGCACCCAGGCAGAGTGCGGAGGCGCCATGGTGGGCAAGATGCCCAACGTCCTATGGCCCGAGGGCTCCTTCGTGGAGTCCCTAAAGGGGTGGCAATCGGGGTGGTTTTACATCACCGAGCCGCGCGACCCTGAATGGGTCGCAGCCCCCAAGTTCTGATCCGGACCCCCTACGCGGCTCACCTCTTGGAAAGAGACGGCCATGTCGTGGGGTAAAGAAGGAGAGCTGACCGGACTCCAGACATGCGTCCAAACCCTGGTGGACAAGAAACTCAAACTGTCAACGTAGTCCAGGTTATGCTCATCTGCCGGATCCTCCCGTGTCAAGAACAGGCTTTCAACATGTGGAAGTTCGACCCAGCGCAGCACCGAACTCTGAGCAGGCTCTTTGACACGACGTACGAAGATGCCTGGAAGGTGCTTTTCAAGGGTGTCGAGGCCCCCGCATCCGCTACCGAGGATCGCGGATTCAGCACGCAGCGTCACGCTCATGCGGTAAGCTATTTTTACCTTTTACAGGGTATTAGTTTTTCATAGTTTTGACTCCATGCGGGATCTAAGCTCCCTTACCTTTGACAGGACTGGCAGGAGACGTCCGGACAGATCAACTGTCTGGCTCCTTTGCTCGAAGGCCCAGCGGACGCTCGCTTGGCGAAGCTGCTGGTTCCGGCACCCTATGTGGTGCCGGAGAAGAAGTCCAAGAAGAAGGGCACGGGGACTCGAAAGAGTGCCCGGCGCCTGGGGGTGTCGGATTCCTCATCCGATGACTCCAAGACGCACTCCTCCCGTGAAGACGAGGAGGAGGAAGAAGAGACCTCTCCACCTCCAGCGGGGGGAGAGAAGAAAAGGAAGGCCGCCCCAACTGGGGAGGCCGAAGGGTCCACGAAGGGGAAAACCCTTCCTCCGGACAGCTCCACCAACGCCGACGACGGCGAAGAGGAGTGGCCGCACAGGGCCAAGCCCCTCGCGAGATCGTAAGTGTCCGGATACCAGAGTGATTCATAGTATTCCTCCATTGCACAGCTTTTCCTTATGTCGAACATGTTTATGCAGTCCACCCAAAGACCGGCTCGACGTGTCGTCGAGCGGTTCCCTGGATTCGTCGGATGTGAATTCGCTTCCGACGGCTACCTCCCCCCACCCTACGGACGATGCCGAGGTGCTGTCCCAACAGGTTCCAAGCCAGGAGGAGGTGGCCTTGGAGGCGCCGCTAGGCGACCTCCCAGACTCCAGGCGTGAAGGGGGTAGAACCCCCAAGGGCTCTAAGTCCGGCTTTGAGCCGAACACCGCGCCAGAACCTTCAACGGTTCCGGACTCCGGTATGCAGCCTCCTTCCAAGAGGAGCAAGCCTACCGATCCGGTGACCTCCGTCCAACCAGAGGCACCGGACAATTTGCTGGAGACGCTTAACGGCGCCTCCATCGACGAGGAGCACCACACTATTATGAGTGCGGTGATCCAGAAGGTTCAGTCCGCCAAGAGCGGACTGACTGAAGCCTGTGCCAGCCTTCTAACTGGCTTTGAGGTAAGTAAAGAATATCTAAAAATATTACCGCATAGACAGTAGCCCTTGATGCTCTGTTCGGCGTTCGGAAAGAAAAGTCGAATAGAGGATCTAATAACATTCGCAGGAGTCTAACATAATCAAGTCAATATGCATATGTAGGCTTCGCTGCTAGCCTCCGCCGCAGTGACTGCGGAGGTGGATACGCTGAAGCAGAACCTCGAGCGGTCCGAGCAAGAGCTTGGCCTAGCCAAGCAGAAGCTCGAGGAGAAGGAAGGTAAGAAATACCTTATTGAAATATGTGAAAGGTGCAATTGCAAAAAGTGACAGGATTAACGCGGCTATTGTAGGGGCCACAACTGAGGTGGCGACCCTTAAGCAAGCGTTGTTCGAGGCCGAAAAGAGGGCGGCCACGGAGCGCACCAAGCGGGAGAAGCATGAGACGCAGGTTGGCGAGGTGCGGCAAGAGCTCCAGGCTCTCATGAAAAAACATGAGAGTTTGGAGCTTGACTCGAAGACGCGAGAGTCTGAGCTCGTGGGGGCCATTGAAGATGCCAAGTCTGCCAAGGCCGAAGCCCAGAAGGCCCTCCAGGAGGTTGAGGCAATAAAAAAGATAGCGGCCGGTAAGGCATTCTTTATGCAAAGCAAGCACGTAAAAGTGAATTACTTGTCACTTACCCGAATCCGGAGCTCTCCAGGAGCATTCGCAGACTTGCCCCGTAGCGTGTCGGATGCCACCGCCTTCTACCAAGCCGAGGAGGGAAGCTTGACGGAGAAGGTGTTCTGGTCTCACTATGCTGAGGCCGAACACCCGGTGCCCTTAAGCGACCAGCTGAAACAGCTGGTCGAGCTCCATAAGGTGGCCGAACAGGCCATGAAGGGCCTCATAGTCCGGCTGTGGCCTGGAGAGGCCATGCCTGGGAGCTACTTCGGGCTGGTGAGGCGGCTGGTGGAGGCCTGTCCAAGGCTTGAAGTCATCAAGCGCTTCGTATGCATCGAGGGTGCCCGTAGGGCGCTTGCCCGTGCGAAGGTGCACTGGGGCAAGCTGGATGCTGAGAAGCTTGTGAAGGACGGGCCACCGCCGGGCAAGGAGCATCGCAAGCCCGAGATGTATTATGAGGGTGTTCTGAAGGGTGCCCGCCTTGTGGTGGATGAATGTTCCATGAATGTAATTTTTCAGTGAACTCGCTCGTTTTGTCCTGTGCGCTGAAAACTTGTTCATGTGCGCTAAGCAATGCTTTTCGAATTTAAAATATTTCCTTCTGTGCGGCCATTTATCAAATTTGAGAGATGGTGATTCGTCGGCTTCTGCCCCCATGGCACGAGTGCTGGGGTGTTCGGGATAAACATGAGCGCTCTTTTTCCCATTCTTGGGTCCTTCGAGGGAGGCGCTCAACACAACGAACAAGGCAATCAGACAATAATGCTTGAACACTCTCACTTAGTCATACAATTCTATAATTTTAAATTTCGGTGAAGCCCCTAGTGTTCGGAAGACCGAGTTCGGGGCGCTATCCACGCCTAGGCCGGATAAAGCCGACTCCTCGCTCTAAGCGGCATAAGTCTTTAGGGACTCGAAAACCTCTCGAACAGCGACCAGCTCTCGCCTCATCATGACGGTTAGTTTCAACTTTCTCTACTGAGGTGCTTAGCCCAGCTCAACTGGGGCACAATCGTAGTAGTTCTCCTAGTGCTACCTTAGCCGATATAACAGAACATAAGGTACCAAAACATAGGAGCCGGGCAAACCCAACTATTGACCCAAGACATGATTCAGAGCCGATGCATATAATGCTATAAGTTCGGGGTGCCGCACTTGTGAAAGTGTTCGGACTTCTCACACCATGTTGTGGGGTACTTAAGCCCCTGGCATATTGGCCGTACCAAAGTGTACGGGTGCAACATGTCATTAATGAACATATATTCGTAAAAAAGAGGTAATGCAATAATAGACGGAAGCTATGCATTGTTTATTTAAAAAAGCTGCGATCAAAGCAGAACGATACAAATAGTGCGATAAGCAAAAGATGGGACTATCAAATATGTCCTTTACAGGGGCGAGCTGCGGAATGTTATGCGAAACAGGTATACTGCTCGTTATAGAGACCACCTTAGAGTTCCGTAGTGCGGCGTAGCTTTCTGCTTCCCTGGTTGTATCGTTTGTGCGGCAATTGTACTACCGAACAAGCCTTCTGAAGAATGGAGTCCTGGAAATAAGAGAAAATTAAGAAATTGGCAGCCCCTAGTGTGGTTTAAGCCGCGTTTCGGGCGTGCCGTGATGGTGCCCCTCCCCCTGTGCCCATGGTATTTCCAGAGCATAGTTATGTACGTGCAGCACTGGTTTCGTAAGTTCACGAGGGCTGGGGTTGGGGCCGCATTGTTACGCTTGCTCTGAACATGCTGGGCGGTCTTGGTGTAGGTTACTCCGGGCGCGCTTGACGGTGCCCACACGCTTAATGGCCGGACTAGAGAATTGCCTTGAGAGGCTGATTTGTACTTCCGTTGCGATAGCCGCCGTATGCTCCTCCGTTCGGAGAGAGCGTTCGGTGTTTCCATTGACCGTGATGACGCCTCGAGGGCCTGGCATCTTGAGCTTGAGGTATGCATAGTGCGGCACCGCATTGAACTTGGCAAATGCGGTTCGCCTGAGCAGTGCGTGATAGCCACTGCGGAACGGGACTATGTCGAAGATTAACTCCTCGCTTCGGAAATTATCCGGAGATCCGAAGACCACTTCAAGTGTAACCAAGCCTGTACAGTTGGCTTCTACACCTGGTATGACACCTTTAAAGGTCGTTCTGGTGGGTTTAATCCTCGAGGGATCGATGCCCATTTTCCGCAATGTATCCTGATAAAGCAGGTTCAGGCTGCTGCCGCCGTCCATAAGGACTCTAGTGAGGTGAAATCCGTCAATAATTGGGTCTAAAACCAATGCGGCGAATCCGCCATGACGGATGCTAGTGGGGTGGTCCCTTCGATCAAAAGTGATCGGGCAGGAAGACCATGGGTTGAACTTTGGGGCGAATGGCTCCATTGCGTATACGTCCCTTAGCGCACGCTTCCGCTCCCTCTTGGGGACGTGGGTTGCGTATATCATGTTCACCGTCCGCACTTGTGGGGAAAAACCTTTCTGTCCACTGTTGTTCGGCGGCCGGGGCTCCTCCTCGTCATCGCTATGCAACCCCTTGTCTCTGCTTTCGGCATTTAACTTGCCTGCCTGCTTGAACACCCAACAATCCCTGTTGGTGTGATTGGCTGGTTTTCTGGGGGTGCCATGTATCTGGCATGAGCGGTCGAGTATTCGGTCCAAACTGGACGGGCCCGGAGTATTTCTTTTGAATGGCTTTTTCCGCTGACCGGGTTTAGAGCCTTTGAATCCGGCATTAACTGCCGTATCCTCAGCATTGTCGCCGTTAATGTGACGCTTTTGCTTGTTGCGACGCGACCTGCCACTGCTGTCCTTGGTATCCGAATTACCAAGGCTGTTGGTCATGTTATTGCTGCGAGCTAGCCAGCTGTCTTCTCCCGCGCAAAAGCGGGTCATAAGTGTCGTGAGGGCTGCCATAGATTTTGGCTTTTCCTGTCCTAGGTGCCGTGCAAGCCACTCGTCGCGGATGTTATGCTTGAAGGCTGCTAGGGCCACTGCGTCCGGACAGTCGACGATTTGATTTTTCTTGGTTAGGAACCGTGTCCAGAATTGTCTAGCCGATTCCTCTGGCTGCTGAATTATGTGGCTTAGGTCATCGGCGTCTGGTGGTCGCACATAAGTGCCCTGGAAATTGTCGAGGAATGCGGCTTCCAGGTCCTCCCAACAACCAATTGATTCTACTGGCAAGCTGTTAAGCCAATGCCGAGCTGGTCCTTTAAGCTTGAGTGGGAGGTATTTGATGGCATGTAGGTCATCACCGCGGGCCATGTGGATATGAAGGAGATAGTCCTCGATCCATACCGCAGGATCTGTTGTGCCATCGTATGATTCGATGTTCATGGGTTTGAAACCCTCGGGGATTTGATGATCCATTACTTCATCTGTGAAGCATAGTGGGTGTGCGGCGCCTCTGTATTGGGCCATATCACGACGCAGCTCAAACAAGCTTTGTCTACTATGTTCGGCCCAGCCGGATTTACTGTATCCGGCGTGATGAGTACCATCTCATGCCGTGGGGTGCCCACGTGATCCGTAGATCGATCTTGTTTGCCTTGCCTTGTCCTCCAATATGTCTCGCAGGTCTGGCACATTTTCCCATGCCTTGGTATTTTTTGAGCGGCACCGGAGTGCGGCTTGAGTGGAGGGCCGAGAGGCCTCTCTGTCGTGGCCACGGGGTGGCCGGTCGGTCGCATCATGCGCTGGTGATGTAGGTTTAGGTGCTTCCTCCTCTAATTGGGGTAGCAACCTGCGCTTTGGGTAGCTCTTGGAGGGGCGTTCGAGTTCATACTCTTCGGCCGCAAGGACTTCAGTCCATCTGTCAGCTAGCAAGTCTTGATCAGCTCTAAGTTGTTGCTGTTTTTTCTTGAGGCTGCTTGCCGTGGCCATAAGCCTGCGTTTGAAACGCTCTTGTTTGACGGGATCCTCCGGCACGACAAATTCGTCGTCGTCGAGGCTTGCCTTGTCTTCGGAGGGAGGCATATAATTATCGTCCTCGACCTCTCTATCTGCCGCTCTCTCATGAGGGCTGGCTTCTCTATCCTCCTGTGCTGAATCTTGCTGGAGGTGGTTGTCTTCGGCACTGTCCGGGGTGTTATTATCTCCCGTGCCGGAATCACCGTTTTTGTTTTGGCGGGATTTAGAGTGGCGCCGCTGACGCCGACGCTTAGGCTACTTCTTGGAGGGGTCCTCCTCCGTTGTTCCATCGCCATTGCCTTCTTTTGGGCTGTCCACCATGTATATATCATACGACGAGGTGGCTTTCCAGTGCCCTATAGGCGCTGGTTCTTGATCGTCTCCTGCATCGGCATCCATACCGTCGATGTCTTCGGATTCGAAGTCGAGCATGTCGGTTAAATCATCGACAGTGGCTACGAAGTGGGTGGTGGGTGGGCTTTGACTTTCTTCATCATCCGCATCCCAACCTTGCTGACCATAGTCCAGCCAGGGCTCTCATGACAAAGAGAGATACTTTAGTGAATTCAGAATATCGCCGAAGGGCTAGTGCTGGAAGATGTCCACGGCGGTGAACTCCATGATCGGCACCCAATCGGGTTTGATCGGTCGGGGTGCGGAGGGCTCGGAGTCTAGAGAGGAGTCCGGCTCCTTGGAGTCACGGGCTTCACAGAGAATAGGGCTGGTGTTCGGCTCGATTGCCGTAGAGATTGCAGCCCCCGAGGCGGTGTCTAACCACCCATCCTCGGTTGGTGTGATCGACTCCGAGCTAGGGGTCGGAGCGGACACAGGTGCGGCCTCCAGGGCAGTGTTCAGCGATAGAGCTAAATCATGCCCATCGTGACAGTGCGGCGCGCTCGGCTGTGGCTCGAATCCGTCGAAGATCAAGTCTCCGCGGATGTCAGCCGTGTAGTTCAAACTTCCAAATCTGACCTGATGGCCAGGGGCGTAGCTTTCGATCTGCTCCAGATGACCAAGCGAATTGGCCCGCAGTGCAAAGCCGCCGAATACGAAGATCTATTCAGGGAGAGAAGTCTCACCCTGGATCGCATCGCTGTTGATGATCGGAGAAGCCATCGGTCCTAAAAGTGACGACATAGAGGAACTCTCAATGAAAGCACCAATGTCGGTGTCAAAACCGGCGGATCTCGGGTAGGGGGTCCCGAACTGTGCGTCTAGGCCGGATGGTAATAGGAGGCAGGGGACACGATGTTTTACCCAGGTTCGGGCCCTCTTGATGGAGGTAAAACCCTACGTCCTGCTTGATTAATATTGATGATATGGGTAGTACAAGAGTAGATCTACCACGAGATCAGAGAGGCTAAACCCCAGAAGCTATCCTATGGTATGATTGTTGTTCGTCCTATGGACTAAAACCCTCCGGTTTATATAGACACGGGAGAGGGCTAGGGTTACACGGAGTTGGTTACAATGGTAGGAGATCTACATATCCGTATCGCCAAGCTTGCCTTCCATGCCAAGGAAAGTCCCTTCCGGACACGGGACGAAGTCTTCAATCTTGTATCTTCATAGTCCAGGAGTCCGGCCGAAGGTATAGTCCGGCTATCTGGACACCCCCTAATCCAGGACTCCCTCAGTGATATTTAGTTAATTCTTTTTGCAGATGATTAATAGATAAATTCCTCACATCCAGAAATTTATTTTAGAATTTTTGGGCTTCCAGAAGTTGCGTTAGCTACACATTACTACAGACTGTTCTGTTTTTCGTGTGTTGTTTGCTTATTTTGATGTTATCTATGGCTAGTAAAAGAGTTTATAAACCATAGAGAAGTTGGAATACAGTAGGTTTAACACCAATATAAATAAAGAATGAGTTCATTATAGTACCTTGAAGTGGTGTTTTGTTTTCTTTCGCTAACGGAGCTCGCGAGAATTTCTATTTAAGTTTTGTGTTGTGAAGTTTTCAAGTTTTGGGTAAAGATTTGATGGATTATGGAACAGGGAGTGGACAGAGCCTAAGCTTGGGGATGCCCATGGCACCCCAAGGTAAAATTCAAGGACACCAAAAAGCCTAAGCTTGGGGATGCCCCGGAAGGCATCCCCTCTTTCATCTTCGTCCATCGGTAACTTTACTTGGAGCTATATTTTTATTCGCCACATGATATGTGTTTTGCTTGGAGTGTCTTGTATGATTTGAGTCTTTGCTTTTTAGTTTACCACAATCATCCTTTCTTTACACACCTTTGAGAGAGACTCACATGATTTGAAATTTATTAGAATACTCTATGTGCTTCACTTATATCTTTTGAATTATATAGTTTTTGCTCTAGTGCTTCACTTATATCTTTTAGTGCACGGCGGTGGTTTTATTTTATAGAAATAATTGATCTCTCATGCTTCACTTATATTATTATTATAGTCCTTTATAACAACATGGCAATTTGCTTTTAGGCATAATAAAAACTTTCATATAAGTGCATTGGATACTAAGAGAAGTTTGATACTTGATGATTGTTTTGAGATATGGAGATAGTGATATTAAAATTGTGCTAGTTGAGTAGTTGTGAATTTGAGAAATACTTGTGTTGAAGTTTGCATGTCCCGTAGCATGCACGTATGGTGAATGTTGTGTAACAAATTTGAAACATGAGGTGTTATTTGATTGTCTTCCTTATGAGTGGCGGTCAGGGACGAGCGATGATCTTTTCCTACCAGTCTACCCCCCTACGAGCATGCGCGTAATACTTGGTTTTTGATGACTCATAGATTTTTTTCAATAGGTATGTGATTTCTTTATGACTAATGTTGAGTCCATGGGTTCTACGCACTCTCACCCTTCCATCGTTGCTAGCCTCTTCGGTACCGTGCATTGCCCTTTCTCACCTTGAGAGTTGGCGCAAACTTTGCCGGTACATCAAAATCCCGTGATACGATACGCTCTATCACACATAAACCTCCTTATATCTTCCTCAAAACAGGCACCATACCTACCTATTATGGAATTTCCATAGCCATTCTGAGATATATTGCCATGCAACTTTCCACTGTTCTGTTTATTATGACATGCATGATCATTGTCATATTGCCTTGCATGATCATGTTGTTGACATCGTATTTGTGGAAAAGCCACCGTTCATAATTTTTTCATACATGTCACTCATGAGTCATTGCACATCCCGATACACCGCCGGAGGCATTCATATAGAGTCATATCTTGTTCTAGTATCGAGTTGTAATCATTGAGTTGTAAATAAATGGAAGTGTGATGATCATCATTAATAGAGCATTGTCCCAAATAAAAAAAGAGAGAAAGGCCAAAAAAGAAGAAAAAAGAAGGCCCAAAAAAGATAATAAAAAGGGGCAATGCTACTATCCTTTTTCCACACTTGTGCTTCAAAGTAGCACCATGACCTTTATGATAGAGAGTCTCTTGTTTTCTCATTTTCATATACCAACAGTAACTTTTCATTATAGAACTTGGCTTGTATATTACTCCTCTAGTGCCCTAGGTCTTTGTGAGCAAGAAAGTTGGATGCACACCCACTTAGTTTTTTTGTTGAGCTTTCATGCATTTATAGCTCTAGTGCATCCGTTGCATGGCAATCCCTACTCCTTGCATTGACATCAATTGATCGGCATCTCCCTAGCCCATTGATTAGCCGCGTCAATGTGAGACTTTCTCCTTTTTTGTCTTCTCCACATAACCCCCTTCATTATATTCTATTCCACCCATAGTGCTATATCCATGGCTCACACTCATGTATTGCGTGAAAGTTGAAAAAGTTTGAGATTACTAAAGTGTGAAACAATTGCTTGGCTTGTCATCAGGGTTGTGCATGATGAGATCATTCTTGTGTGACGAAAATGGATCATGACCAAACTATATGATTTTGTAGGGATGAACTTTCTTTGGCCATGTTATTTTGAGAAGACAAGATTGCTTAGTTAGTATGCTTGAAGTATTATTATTTGTATGTCAATATTAAACTTTTATCTTGAATCTTTCGGATCTGAACATTCATGCCACAACAAACAAAAATTACATTGAGAAATATGTTAGAAAGCATTCCACATCAAAAATTCTTTTTTATCATTTACCTACTCGAGGACGAGCAGGAATTAAGCTTGGGGATGCTTGATACGTCTCCAAGGTATCTATAATTTTTGATTGCTCCATGCTATTATATTATCTGTTTTAGATGTTAATGGGCTTTATTTTACACTTTTATATCATTTTTGGGACTAACCTACTAACCGGAGGCCCAGCCCAAATTGCTGTTTTTTTGCCTATTTTAGAGTTTCACCGAAAAGGAATATCAAACGGAGTCCAAACGGAATGAAACCTTCGGGAACATGATTTTCTCAACAAACGTGATCCAGGAGACTTGGAGTGGGCGTCAAGAGACAATCGAGGAAGCCACGAGGCAGGGGGGCGCGCCCTCCACCCTCGTGGGCCCCTCGTTGCTCCACCGACATCCTTCTTCCTCCTATACATATCCACGTAACCCCCCCCCAAACATCCAGGAGCACCATGAAAACCTAATTCCATCGCTGCAACCTTTTGTACCCGAGAGATCCCATCTTGGGGCCTTTTCTGGAGCTCCGCCGGAGGGGGCATTGATCACGAAGGGCCTCTACATCAACTCCATGGCCTCTCCAGTGAGTTGTGAGTAGTTTACTTCAGACCTTCGGGTCCATAGTTATTAGCTAGATGGCTTCTTATCTCTCTTTGGATCTAAATACAAAGTTCTCCTCAATCTTCTTGGAGATCTATTCGATGTAATCTTCTTTTACAGTGTGTTTGTCGAGATCCGATGAATTGTGGGTTTATGATCAAGTTTATCTATGAAAAATATTTGAATCTTCTCTGAATTCTTTTATGTATGATTGGTTTATATTTTCAAGTCTCTTCGAATTATCAGTTTGGTTTGGCCTACTAGATTGATCTTTCTTGCAATGGGAGAAGTGCTTAGCTTTGGGTTCAATCTTGCGGTGTACCCTTTCCCAGTGACAGCAGGGGCATCAAGGCACGTATTGTATTGTTGCCATAGAGGATAAAAAGATGGGGTTTAGATCATATTGCATGAGTTTATCCCTCTACATCATGTCATCTTACTTAAAGCATTACTCTGTTCTTATGAACTTAATACTCTAGAAGCATGCTGGAGAGCGGTCGATGTGTGGAGTAATAGTAGTAGATGCAGAATCGTTTCGGTCTACTTGTCACGGATGTGATGCCTATATACATGATCATACCTAGATTTTCTCATAACTATGCTCAATTCTATCAATTGCTCGACAGTAATTCGTTTACCCACCGTAATACTTCTGCTCTTGAGAGAAGCCACTAGTGAAACCTATGGCCCCCGGGTCTGTCTTCCATCATATTATCTTCCAACACTTAGTTATTTCTATTGCCATTTATTTTACTTTGCATCTTTATTTCTCTTTATCATAAAAATACCAAAAATATTATCTTATCATATCTATTAGATCTCACTCTCGTAAGTGACCGTGAAGGGATTGACAACCCCTTTATCGCATTGGTTGCGAGGTTCTTATTTGTTTGTGTAGGTGTGTGGGACTCGAGCTTGATCTCCTACTGTATTGATACCTTGGTTCTCAAAAACTGAGGGAAATACTTACACTGCTTTACTGCATCACCCTTTCCTCTTCAAGGGAAAACCAACACAGTGCTCAAGAGGTAGCATGCGCCAAGGGGGGGAGTCCAACTAGGATTCCCGATCCTAGTTGGATTCCCTTTCCTATTCCAAGAGGGGGAAGGAGGGAAGGAGAGGGAGAGGGAAAGGAAAGACGGGGCCGCGCCCCTCCCCCTAGTCCAATTCGGACTGCCTGGGGGGCGGTGGCCTGCCCTCTCCTACTCCCTTATGGCCCATTAGGGCCCATAACTTCCCGGGGGGTTCTGGCAACCCCCCGGTTCCCCGATAAATATCTGAAACATACTGAAGCCTTTCCGGTGTACGAATACCTTCGTCCAATATATCAATCTTTACCTCTCGACCATTTCGAGACACCTCATCATGTCCGTGATCTCATCCAGGACTCCGAACAAACTTCGGTCATCAAAACACATAACTGATAATACAAATCGTCATCGAACGTCAAGCGTGCGGACCCTACGGGTTCAAGAACTATGTAGACATGACCAAGACACACCACCGGTCAATAACTAATAGCGGAACCTAGATGCTCATATTGGCTCCTAGATATTCTACGAAGATCTTTATCGGTCAAACCACATAACAACATACGTTATTTCCTTTGTCATCGGTATGTTACTTGCCTGAGATTCGATCGTTGGTATCATCATACCTAGTTCAATCTCGTTACCGGCAAGTCTCATTACTCGTTTCGTAATGCATCATCCCGCAACTAACTCATTAGTCACATTGCTTGCAAGGCTTATAGTGATGTGCATTACCGAGAGGGCCCAGAGATACCTCTCCGCTACATGGAGTGACAAATCCTAATCTTGATCTATGCCAACTCAACAAACACCTTTGTAGACACCTGTAGAGCATCTTTATAATCACCCAGTTACATTGTGATGTTTGATAGCTCAAAATGTGTTCCTCCGGTATTCGGGAGTTGCATAATATCATAGTCAGAGGAATATGTATAAGTCATCACTACAAAAAATACACTTCCGTGATGATACATGTTTGTCACAGTAGGTCGCGTTTTCTGTCATGCATGTACATCCATGACGATTTTATGACAGAATCAAGATAGTCATACCTGTGCTGTCATAGAAGTGTTCCATGACATTACCAAAATTATCATCACGGAAGTGTCCACTTCCATGACGATAAATCGCGCGTCACAGAAGTGCTTTCGTCAAGGGTGACCAACACGTGGCATCCACTGTAACGGAACGCCGTTAAGCTATCGGGTCGGGTTTTGGATCCGATAACCCGTTAACAGCCCCGACCAATGGGGATTTTCCACGTGTAAAATCATCATTGGCTGGAGGAAACACGTGTCGGCTCATCGCTGGGACAGATGTCATGCACTCATTGGACAGAAGGCACCTATGATACGTCGACACGTGGCCCGGCCCAACAGAGGCCCATTCCTGTGAAAAGGACGGCCCGTTTGACTTGGTCAAAAGGTGGCGGGCCGGCCCATGGAAAGCCTGTTAACGGCCTGTTCGCATATAGCCCATTTATAGCCCGCTAACCCAAGGCCCGTTACGCCCTATTCGAATTAGGCCCAGTAGCCTCATCTGGGCCATCCAATATGATTCCACCCCGTTTTCACTTCTGTCCCATGACGTCTTTCGGCCCATATGAGGCCCTATGTAACTCTTGGCCTATTAACGGCCCGTGGTGAAACTGGCCCGTAATGAACAGTGTATCACTTTACACCCATTAACGGCCCGTGGTGAAACTGGCCCGTAAAGAACAGTGTATCACTTTATACCCATTAACGGCTCGTTATTCCGTTGGGCTGTTTCTAGCCCATGTTATCTTTCGGCCTTCTCAGAGCCCATTTATTGTTGGGCTATTTTCCAGCATTCTTTTACTTACGGCCCGTTACTGTCATTTTCTGCTTGTGGGCCAAATTCTGCCCGTGGTTACAGTCGGCCCGTTTGTGGTCCGTTAATATGTTGGGACATTTTCATAGCGTCATCAAATACGGCCTATTAACGATGGCTCGTTATGGTCGGCCCATGAACGGACGATTCCAACTCTAGCCCGTTTACGGCCAGAATGTGGTCTGTTTGGCCCATGTTTGGCCAATCGATCATACGGCCCCTATAAGGCCAATTGATGATACGGCCCGTAGAAGGCCCATTGTTTCTACGGCCCGTAGAAGGCCCACTGTTTCTATGGCCCGTAGAAGGCCCACTATTTATACGGCCCGTAGAAGGCCCACTATTTCTATGGCCCGTAGGAGGCCCAGTGTCACTATAGTAAATATTAGCCCATGGTTATTGTGGCCTAGTTTTAAAAAATAGGTTATTGCAGCCACTAGCAAACCACAGAAAAGAACTGCACTGACTGCAAGCAAACAAATAAACAAGACAACAAGAAATAAATAAGCAAGCAACTTACACTAGGCTATCACGGCTATTACACATATTACATCCACTAGGCATCAAAGTTCGCCACCAGTGCAAATATAGGGAACACAGCAGCATATAAACGCCGCAGCAAAACAAGTCCAGAACTGAAACCACTTCAGAAGAGCTCAAGAAACAATATCCTGGGTACCCATAATGCTGGCAAGATGCTTATCAAGCTTATTAACTTTCTCTTGTTTGGCGCTTAAGTCCTCCAGCGCTTGCTGTTGCACCAGAAAATATGCATCTGAATTCTGCAGGGACTTCCTCAGTCCTTCAGCTTCCTGTCGCATAACATCTGATCGATGTCTTTCAACTTGAAGTTGAGACTCAAGAAGCCGAATTGATTCAGGCAACGAGTTCAAAGAGCTGGTGCCAGCAGTGGTAGCCAGTAACTCGAACACTACATCAAGACAAGACTTTGGGGTTGTCTCAGTGTCTTCAATATAGTTTTTATCAACTTTCTTAGAGACCAACAGGGATGTCTCACTATCTTGAACCTTATCTGCATTACTTCCTTTACCATTGCATAACAGGGTACTCTTCTCCAATATTTTATCCGCGTTCTAAAAGAGAAACAAACAAACACATCTCAGGTTTACAATGTAGTATATGAAACTCATTTTGGTAAACCAGTTCAGTAGTAAGGTGGACAGGATAATAGCATGAAACAAACATATATCTATGTAGTATGGTCACTGTATGTCTATATCATTCTAGTTTATGTTGCCAAATCAAGATAGATACAGTTCGAATCATATCTATTTAAGACAAAGAAGCATAGACAGAATATAAGTGTGGGAAACTACACAGCAATAACAACACTTGTAATGTGCATGGCATGAGAACATAATTGTTTATTCAATTGAAACTAAAATCAACATAGAGCTAGTTACAACAGCAAACAGCCAAACACGTTGAAGAATAGGTTTAAAACATACCTGTTGCGCCATTGGAGTTTCAATTGCATCCTTCAAATTTGAAATTAGTTGGTATCAGTAAATACAGTGATGCAAGAGCAAAGTAGCATGAACCATAGCTACGGAACCTGACTAGAGAACAATTCTTCTTCTGCTTTAAGCATTGACTTCGGGTTCAGAGTGGTGGTCCTCGTGATTTGGGCACTGCAGTTGCCTTACTAACTGCTCGTGTTTGGGTGCTCCGTGGTGGAGATGGTGCTGTGTCAATGGGAACTTGGTGTCTATCTGCTGGGGTTGGGGTACAATCTGCATGAGTGTGGGTTATGTGTGGTGGGGCCGGTTCTTGGGCAAGTACAACCGTCGTTCTATCTGCATCGACAGGTAGCACGATCTTTTCTAAAGACCATGTTTTTACTCCCATAGATACTGCAATCACTCCCTCCAATTGAAATGGCTGATAAACAAGAAAAGTAATTGAATGTACAGACATTGTAAGATAGACAGGTGCAATGGATAGTAGGGAAGAAAACAGGGCATGAAATAATTCACATTTATGTTGTCTAAGCAAACAGAATAGCAGGACATAATTTCACATATATGATGGCTAATTAAACAAGATAGCATGACACAATTTCACATGTATGATGGCTAACTAAATAGGATAGAATGACATACTTCAAAATATGATGACTATGTAAACGGGATGACATGATATAACTATACAATGTGTCTATTAAAGTGGTTGGCATGCCATAAATCACAAACATGCCGTCGATGGAAACATGATGGCATGATATAATTCACGAATAGAATGACATAATTTAAAATATGATGACTATGTAAACAGGATGAGATGATATAACTATATTATGTCTTTAGAAAATGGGTTGGCATGCCATAATTCAGATACATGTTGTCTATGTAAACATCATGGCATGACATAATTCAAATATATGATTTATATACTAAGGAAGTGAGCAGAGGGCAATCGCATATATGATGTGTCAACTAAGGAGATGGCATTCAATATTGTGTATATGATGTAAAAACTAAGCATTGCAATACAACATATGCATTATATGAGTAATATAACCCTGCCAAGTTTGAGCATACACCTCAGGGGGATAATAGGACTGGTCATGTGCCTCTGAATCCTCCTCTGAAGAGCTATCTGTAACCAGCAAGATATCTGCTTCAGCAGGTAGCATTGTCTGCTCTGAAGACCTTGTTTTCACTCCAGATTTCTCCATCACCAATTCAAATGTCTGATGCATAGGAAGAGCAGTTGAATATACAAACATTGTCGACAAAAGCAATGAGAAATACAAAAAAAATGATGGCATGATATAATTCACATATATGACGCTTGCCTAAACAGCATGGCATTGCATAATTAACATGCATAATGCCTTGCAAAAAGATATCATTGCATAATTCACATATATAATGTCTTGCAACAAGATGGCATTGCATAATTCACATATATGGTAATTAGACACTAAATAGGTGGCATTCACACAAAGCATGTCTAAACTAAGCAAATGACATAGCAATGCAAGAAACCATACGCACGATATGAGCAACATAACCCTGCCAAGTTAGGGCATGCACCTCGAGGGGGGGATATGACTGGTCATCTGTCTCTGAATCCTCCTCTGAGGAGCTATTGGTAACCAGCAAGACACGCGCTTCGTCAGATAGCATTGTCTGCTCTGAAGACCTTGTTTCCACTCCAGATTTTTCCATGACCGTGCCGAATGGCTGATGCATAGGAAGCGTAATTGAATGTACTAAAATTATTGACAAATTTAACACGTAATAAAAAAAATGATGGCATGATATAATTCACATATGAGATGACTGGCTAACCAGGGTGGCATTGCAAAATTCACATATATGATGCCTGGCTAGACAAGATGGCTTTGCATGATTCACATATACGATAAAGAAACTAAACAGATGGCATTGACACAAAGCATGTCTAAACTAAGCAGATGACATCTTTAATGTATACAGTAAGCAATGCAAGGCACCATATGCATGATATTACCAACATCAGCATGCCAAGTTAGAGCGAAGACCTCATGGCGTAAATAGGAGTGGTCTTCTCCTTCTAAATCCCCCTCAGAACAGTTATCTTCCTCTTGATTACGATCCGAAATGGGTGGAGGGGGGCTTCCTTTGCGCCCACCATGGAACGACGTCTGCATGAAATTTTATTGCCACACAAGGCTCATCTCTTTTGCTCTACATGATCAGTTCCATTGTGTACAATAACTGGCATGCATAGGAATAAAACATAGTGAAATTATGTAAGGAGTGCATGCACAAATCCAGAGTGATGGTAGCAAACTGTGGATAGACCCAAAACCAATGATAGCAGGCAGATAATAGCTTTAGTTAAAAAATATTGATAATGGCTCCTTTAATGTTTGCTTGCACCCAACATGAAACTCATAGTAGACACCGGAGATTAACCAGATAGTAGACAGATAGTACTGATTGCTGCCCCAATATGTACCCCATAACCATTTAAAAATTCAAGTTTCAGCATTAGTTTGGACCCGACTCAGAGTCTAATAGGTGAACATGATGATAGTGTAGCATGTCATCATATTAAGCGACGCATAATGTAAGCAGACACGGAAGAGTGCGACCTCTCTTGCGGACCCGTGTAGTCCTCAAGGTCATCTGCTCAGTTGATGATGGTAATGCAGTTGCCGTGGCTACCGGCGGTGGGGAAGAAGATCTTAGGCAGCGAAAGACAGTCTGGAGAGCGGATCCCTGCTGTGGTGAACCCTTCCGTCGTTGGAGAAGCTGAGCTCGGGTGGAACACAGCGCCGCAGGAGCAGGACAAACCACACAAGGTTTTCTTTGACACATATCTGTAACAGAAGTAATTGAGTAAGGCTTGTCTGAATTTGAGGATTCTAACAATGCATGGATAGGAAATAGACAGGAATAGGATAGGAATGCACGTGCAAAACAGAGAATTTAAAAACACATGATTTCTGCCAAGCTGGGTGTTTGATTTACAACAATTGGAAGATCACAGGATGCAAAAAAGCATGGTGAGATTAAGTCAAACCACAAGAAAATGTACAGTTATAATGCTATTATGCTACTATCTCTTAGTCTTGTGCTTGATGAATAGGAATATGAAAAGGAGGAGAAGTGGAAATTAGAATTCCTACGGTTTTTCTTTCAAGGAGACACTAAAGGAACAAATCCTATAGTTTTCCTTTGCTCCATTCCTTTGCACCAAATTCATGAAAAGTAGTACCATAGGAAACTTTCCAATTCCGATGTTTTTCATTCACTTTTCCTTTCAAGCACTGGCGATTCTAGTAGGCAGGCTTGAGCAAGGAAAATCCTACACTGAAAAAATGTTTTTGTGCTACTTCTATTACTTTGGACCCAAGCCACTGCCATACTAGCTCAACTCCCAGGCCCATTGACAAATGCATAGCTCAAACGCGCAGAGATAAATAATGATGGCATTCAAGAGAGTCCATCACGGATAGCTAAGTTGCCTAGTACCTCACTGCTTGTCATATAGTAGGATAAAATAATCGTATTTCCCGTTACTACGAGTGCTCAGTGGACAATATATATAACATGCAGAGTAAAAAAGAGATGCAACAAGTGTACAACCTCTTTGGTGAAGCCATGTTGATCTCAGCGTGATTGGGTTGGCCGGTGAGGATGCTCCGGCTGACTTGGCTGTCGGAGGAGGGGAAGAAGATCTTAGGCGTCTAGAGATGGAGCCCGAGGTACTGCTCCACTGTGATGGAGGGTTTCGTCGTTGGAGCAGCTCCGGTGAGTTGTACGATGCCGAGGCTGAAGTAGGACAAGAGAGACAACGAACAACGTTAACCTGAGTGGAATTCTAATAGCATCTCCAATACATGACATAAAATACATAACCACAAAGTGCTAGATGTAAAATACATCAGCCGCTCATCTCTGAACTTAACTATCGAAACTGAATTTAACTGTCGAAACTGAACTTAACTGTCGAAACTGAACTTAACTGTCGAAACTGAACTTAACTATCGAAACTGAATTTTGCTGTCGAAACTGAATTTTGCTATCGAAACTGAATGCACTAGCAAGGTGAGGCTACACGTAGGTCGGCTGACTTTTTCATCTCTGGTCAGTCGATTTTGCAGCCGTTGGATATGAAATCAAGGGCCTGCAGTTCATCTTCAACCTCCACCCCCCTGAGCCGCCAGCCACCACCGGCCAAACAGCAGCCCCCCGCCGCCCCGCCTGCCCCAAAAACACTCCCCACCGCCGGTCCGCCGCCGCCCCGGCCATCCCTCTAGACCCCCCCATGCCGAGCTTTTTCTCCGACGATCCCCATGCCACCGCCCCGCCACCGCCCCGCCACCACCGGCAACCACCGCCCCCATCCTGAACCCTAAGATATATAGTGGGGTACCTCTCCGGCGAGCCCCCCTCCCCGCTGCGGCTGGTTCTTCCTTCACCCCGGCGAGCCCCCCCCCCCTGAAAATCGACTGACCCAAAAGTCGATTCAGTCGACTGAAGTGTAGCTAAATCGGAGCAGCATCGCAAGCAAGAGCAAGAGCGAGAGCAGCAGCGCGAGCAAGAGCAATAGCAAGAGCAGACTAGGCAGGGGACCGAGAGCAAGAGCAGAGCAGCAGCAGCTCCTACTGATGTGGACATCACCGCCGAGGGAGCGACGCCGTGGGGGAAGTGGCCGGCGACGCCGCCGTGGATGGAGCCGCGCCGTGTCGGCTCGGGACCGAGCGCCGGCAGCACCGTGAGATCGAATCAAGAAGAAAATGCGGCGATTAGTGTACAACCTCTTTGGTGGCGCCGATTAGGCCGCAGCTTCATCCGAGGAAATGGTGATGATGATGCTCTTCTAGTGGTGCAGGTGAAGACGGCGGTGTGGGAATGGAGGTGGCACGAAAAACAAGGGGAACGTCGGGGCAGCTCCTTGGAGGTGGAGGACGGGGTGGCTGAACCAGCGGTACGATGAGATCGATGAAGGATCCTCATCCGGTACGGTGGATGAGGGACGTCGAGGTGTTGTTGTGGACGACGTCGTCGGGGAAGAGGCTCCGGCTGGGTGGCGGACGGAGCAGGGTGTGGGGTTTCGTCGCGGGTTTTCACGACCTCAGTGTACAAATGGGTGGGTGGATGGGATGGCAGTGGGGAACCATGGCTTAGAGACGCGCTTGTCCAAAATGTGGGGTAAGTTACGAAAGTACCCCCACCGATTTGAGGCGGTTCTTTCGGTTCAGGGGTACCACGGGCATTTTGCGTGTCGGGATTTCACGGGAGGTGGGAGTTTTCGCACGCGTTGTAATTTCGGAATAGCAAGGCGCGGGTTGAGATGGAGGGAGTTGTCGGAGCACAACGAGACAAAGATATATCTTAAATCTTTCGGGCTAACAAGGCATGGGTTGAAGAGGCGGGAGTTTCGCAGCACGATAGACAGAGACGCTAGCTTGAATTTTCGGCATAACAAGGCGTGGCTTGAAATTTCGGAAGAACAAGCTTAACGTGTACCCCAAAAAAGACAATTTGCACCTCAACATGCACAACACACACACAAACACCATTTAGACTAGAGTAAGGTACACATGTATTGCACGCATGAGATTTGGCAACCAAATTATGAATAAATACCACATTATAGCATTCAAGCTTTGAGTCATATATGCATGATGTAGATGTTCGTTTAATTCTTATAGTTCATTTCATTCAAAATCATCTAGTTTTTATAAGAAGGTTAATCTATTTTAAGATTCATGGAATTGTGCGTCGTAAGACATAAAGTAAAAACAAATAATGGCAAATCATGTAGAAAAACATTTGGGCAATTCTGATACGGAAGATTCTAGAACAAATAAGAAGTGCTTGTGTTTTTATGTTTGTGCATTATGCTTAAGTTCAACCATGGAGTCTTCTAGATTATACATGTGGCGAAATCTGGTGGAATCTAGATGATATCCAACGGCCAGTAGTGCTCAAATTTGCCATCTTTGGACCATCGGATTTGCCTCATCCAACGACCATCTTTCAAAGTTAAAGTTACTCGCACACAATATAAAAAAATATAAAATATAATATATATAGGGGTATAGATATAGATATGTGATGCGAAAGCCGCCCATCATCTCCAATTAGAATAGTGTGTCCATGCACGGATGCGACGTGGCCAAATGATGTCTGCCATCGGTATCTCAAATTCAAATCAGCCTGACCTTGTTCAATGTGTATACATTACAACATGCTCGTTTCCAAACCACACCGCGCAGATCTCCGTTATATTCATGCATGCATGGGTTTCAAACATCATGATCTCTTATTCAAATATTTGAATTCAACTTTACATTGATTATGACCTCACCTATTCTTTTACACCCACACAGTAGTCTTCTCTTTATAATTGTACCACTAACTTCCTCTCGTGCATGCATGCACACACACACTACCAGTCGGCATTATCCATCGCACACATGCAATCTTTTTCTTCAGGTCGGTCTCCCATGAGGCACACACCCACACACATCCCCCTCTCCATCATATCAGGCATTCTTTATGTAGCTGTAGCGACCAACCTCAAACGGTCCATCTCTGTGCTCAGGTATCATCCTGGATCAGTAATGCTGACACCACACAGTACTTGAAGGATTTATAACAGAGTAGCAATCACACACTTATTACATCGAGTGTCTCAAAGAGAACTTATTACAATAAATATGGCTTAAGGCCATCTAATAACGATAACAGCGGAAGGCTTGGAAGATAAGTGAGTCCATCAACTCCAACGGCATCACTGAGTATAGAACCACGACCTAAAGGCACCTTACTCGTCGTCTGAAAAGTCTGCAACATGAACGTTGCAGCCCGAAACGGGTCAGCACATGGAATATGCTGGCAATGTAACACATAGAGAGTAAATGAAGAATAAGCTATACTACATGCATATTTGGCTGGTGGAAAGCTCTATGGTTACAGTTTTGCGTAAAGCCAATTTTTCCCTACTGCAAAGGAATAATTTATTTAACTATCATGGTAGTTGTTAAACATTGAGAATGGTTGACAGCATTCTCAATCCCAATTAAGCATCATCATTAAAAACCCAACAAAATTAATTAGAGTAACATGATGAGATTCACATGATAATCCAAGTACTAGATACTCAAGATGTCCATAACCGGGGACACGGCTAACCATGATTAGTTTATACACTCTGCAGAGGTTTGCGCACTTTTCCCCACAAGACTCGATCTCCTCCGTTGGGATTCTCGCACTACATGGTGTTTGAGAAACGGATGACCGAGACATAGTCTTTGTCTTTCAGAAGCGCTAGCACCTTACGATCGGGTAGACCGTTACACCTACTTTCCCCTACATCTGCTATTCTACCACTGTAAGAGTTCGCATGACTTAATCAACTATGCTAGAGCCCATAGTAGCTTGTGGCTGCACACGTAAGTTTCTAGCATGAATAATCTCATGATCCCTTTGAACCTGGGTGGCGGTCCAAGAGAAAAACAGGCAATCGCTGGAATACCCAGGTGCCTCAATCCACCCAGATGTGTGTTTAAGTTGTCACCTTAGACAAACCATTAATTTAACAAACTCACATCTGTCATGGATTTCACTCACCCAATCCACGTCTACTAGCATAGCATGGCACAATAAGCAAACGTAGAAGTAACTCCCAAAGGTTTGATAATAAACAGGTAATATGTACTACCTCAACTACTTCCCAAACCCACAATTTAAATAGATCCTAATCATGCAATGTGTGAGGATTGATCTAATGCAATAAAAACTGGGTAGTAGGAGGTATGATCAAAGTGTTACTTGCCTTGCTCATGATCCGCGAAACCTAGCGATTCGAAGTAGCAAGCGGCGCACTCCGGGTACTCTATCGCAAACAAACAAGCATACAATAAGTACTCGACTAATGCACAGATAAAACTCGAATAATAGATCTAACCAGAAAGTTCAACTTAAGAACTCCGGTTGGCAAAAAGAATCAAATCGAACGAAGCAACGAAAGACAAACGGCAAACGAAACATGCTTCGTTTACTATTCTGGATCTAGGGCAATTTTTACAGAGGTAAAAACTTGTTTGAGTTGGTTAAACAGAAAGAGGGTTTCGAGACAAAACTCCAGGCTCTTGAATCGCCTGATTCCGATAAATGAGCGAAAAGTTATACTAGAACGAAAATCAGATCTGGAATCGCGATCAGAAAAATCGCGGATTTGATCCGAGAAAAAGAAAACTACGAACAGATTAACGAACGAACGTTCGTTATCTAGATCTAAACGACGAACGCATTCGTTAAAACGAACGAACGAGCGAACACTCTCTAATTAAATAAACTGGAAAAACCGATCTATAAAAAAATGAATCTAAAAAAACCGAACGAAAAACGGACGGAGAACCGAACGATTTTTCGAGAAAAACCGGCGACGGGGCGGGGTCAACCTCCGGCGAGACGAGGCGGCGAGCGGCGGCTCCGGCGGCGGCGAGGGGCGCCGGCGGCGCGGCTCCGGCGGGCGGGGCGGCGGTGGCACGGGGCAGCGGCGCGAGCGGCGGCGGCGAGGCGCGGCGAGGCGGCGGCGACGGTAGGGGCGGCAACGGCGCACTAGGGTTTGGGGGTGGCTCGGTTGGGCTCCCCCGGCTCCCCCAGCTTATAAGGCCGGCTGGGCCAGGTGTCCGGGTCGGACACGGCCCGATAGGTCGGTTCGCGTTTTTTTGTTTTAAATAGTTACGCTCAGAAAAAAAACAAAAGGAATACTAAACAGACTCCAAAAATCCCGAAATAAATTTTCCCCGGCTTCTAAAATCAAGCCGCACAGGATGAACATTTATTTGGGGCCTAAATGAAATTTTGAAAAACACGCATTTTTCCTAAATTCAAATAAAATAGCAAATAAAACTCAAATAAATTTTTTATTTGATTTTATAATTAAATCCTCAATATTTCTTTATTTTGGGAAAGTCATTTTATTCCCTCTCTCATATTTTGTAATAGAAATAATTGAGGATAAAATAAATAAAATCAAATGATCCTATTTTCGAAATTTGAGAGAACTCAAATATGAAAATAACGAAATCCCCAACTCTCTCCGAGGGTCCTTGAGTTGCGTAGAATTTCTAGGATCAACCAAAATGCATTAAAATATGATATGCAATGATGATCTAGTGTATAACATTCCAAATTGAAAATTTGGGATGTTACAAACCTACCCCCCTTAAGATGAATCTCGCCCTCGAGATTCGGGTTGGCTAGAAAATAGGTGAGGGTGGTCCTTCAACAAATCTTCCTCTCGTTCCCAGGTGGCTTCATCCTCCGTGTGGTGGCTCCACTGAACTTTGCAAAACTTGATAACCTTGCTGCGACTGACTCGGCTGGTATACTCAAGGATCTTGACTGGTTTCTCCTCATAGGTCAAATCACTGTCCAACTGAATCGCTTCCAGTGGCACTGTGTCTCTCCGCGGTATATCAGCCATCTCCGCGTGGCACTTCTTCAACTGGGAAACGTGGAACACGTCATGAACTCTTGACAATCCTTCGGGAATTCCAACTTGTAGGCTACTTCTCCCATACGCTCCAAAACCTTGTATGGTCCTACAAAACGTGGTGCTAACTTTCCCTTAACTCCAAAGCGCTTAACTCCTCGAAGTGGAGATACTCGAAGATAAACTCGGTCTCCGACTTCGTAAACTGTCTCCTTGCGTTTAGAATCTGCATAGCTCTTCTGCCTGGACTAGGCTACCTTGAGCCTATCGCAAATCAATTTTACTTTCTGTTCAGACTCCTTAATCAGATCCGGCCCAAACAGTTGGCGGTCTCCAACTTCATCCCACGACAATGGGGTCCTGCACCTCCTTCCGTACAAGTCTTCGAAAGGGCACATCTCCAAACTGGATTGATAACTGTTGTTATAAGAGAACTCTGCATATGGCAAATTCTCGTCCCAACTGGATCCATAATCTAGCGCACAACCTCTTAGCATATCCTCCAAAATCTGATTGACTCTCTTTGTTTGTCCATCTGTCTGCGGATGGAAAGCTGTACTAAACTCTAGCCTGGTACCCAAAGTTTCCTGCAACTGATTCCAGAACTTTGAGGTAAATTGGGTTCCTCTATCTGATACAATGCTCCTTGGAACTCCATGCAGACACACGATCCTGGTCATGTATATCTTTGCTAACTTTGCACTGGTATAGGTAGTCTTCACTGGAATGAAATGAGCTACCTTTGTCAAACGATCAACAACAACCCATATCGAGTCATAGCCTGAACGTGTTCTGGGTAATCCCGTAATAAAATCCATGCCTAACTTATCCCACTTCCATTCGGGTATTGGCAATGGCTGTAGCGATCCTGCTGGCTTCTGATGCTCTGCCTTTACTCTCTGACATACATCACAAACTGCTACATATTCCGCAATATCCTTCTTCATTCCGGTCCACCAGAAAATATCCTTTAAATCCAAATACATCTTGGTATTTCCTGGGTGAATCGAATATGGTGAATCATGGGCCTCTTGTAGAATTAACTTCCTGATCTCCGAGTCATTAGGCACATAAACACGGTCTTCAAACAATAAGGTATCGTGCTCATCCTCACGAAATCCCTTAGCTTTTCATTTGCTCATTTTCTCCTTGATAGAAGCAATCTCCTTGTCAGTCTTCTGGGCTTCTTTGATCTTATCCATGAAAGTTGACTGAATCTCCAATGCTGCTACATAGCCTCTCGGAACTATCTCCAAACATAGCTCACGAAGATTCTTGGCTAACTCCCTTGGTAAATCTCCCGTCATTATGGTGTTGACATGGCTTTTACGGATCAATGCGTCAGCTACTACGTTAGCGTTTCCGGGGTGATAATGCAATCTCATATCATAATCCTTGATGAGCTCCAACCATCTCCTTTGTCTGAGATTTAACTCCTTCTGCGTGAAAATATACTTCAAACTCTTGTGATCTGTGTACACCACACAATGATTTCCAATGAGAAAGTGTCTCCAAGTATTCAATGCATGCACTACGGCTACTAACTCCAAATCATGTGTGGCATAATTTAATTCATGAGGCTTAAGCTGTCGTGAGGCATACGAAACAACTCTTCCTTCCTGCATAAGCACTGCTCCAAGTCCTCGACGTGAAGCGTCGCAATACACCTCATAATCCTTGGTCTGATCTGGCAGAATCAACACTGGTGACGTAACCAAACGTTTCTTCAACTCCTGGAAACTGGCCTCACACTCCTCGGTCCATATGAACTTAGTATCCTTCTTCAAAAACTCCGTCATAGACTTCGCAATCTTCGAGAAATTTTCAATGAATCTCCGATAGTATCCTGTGAGTCCAAGAAAACTCCGGATCTCTCCAACTGTTGTTGGGGCTTCCCAATTTGTCACAGTGTCAACCTTGGTGGGATCTACTGCTATACCTTCTCCGGATATAGCGTGTCCAAGGAATCCAACTTCCTTCAACCAAAACTCACATTTGCTAAACTTGGCATATAACTGATGTTCTCTGAGCTTACTAAGTACCAAACGCAAATGCTCCTTATGCTCCTCTTCATTCTTAGAGTATACCAGGATATCATCAATGAACACCATGACGAACTTATCCAAAAACTCCATAAACACTTTGTTCATCATGTTCATAAAGTATGCAGATGCGTTAGTCAGACCAAATGACATAACGGTATACTCGTACAGCCCATACCTGGTGGTAAAAGCCGTCTTAGGTATATCCTGTTCTCGAATCTTCAACTGATGGTATCCTAATCACGGATCGATCTTGGAAAATACCTTAGCACCTTGCAATCGATCAAACAGATCATTGATCATCGGTAGTGGGTACTTATTCTTGATGGTTACTTCATTCAATCCTCGATAATCAACAATCACCCTTAATGATCCATCCTTCTTCTCCACTAGAAGTACTGGCAATCCCCAAGGTGAAGAACTTGGGCGAATATAACCTTTATCCAGTAACTCCTTAATCTGCTTCTTAATCTCCACCAAATCCTTTGCGGGCATCCTATATGGTCTCTTAGATATTGGCCCTGTGCCTGGCAAAAGCTCAATCAAAAACTCAATATCTCTATCCGGTGGCATGCTTGGCAACTCTTCCGGAAATACATCAGGGAAATCCTTCACTACTGGTACTTCCTCCTGCACAACTCCTATTAAACAATTTACTTGAGTCCTCTTCGGCACATGCCGGGGTACATACTTGATCCTTCTCCCTTCTTGGGTGGTAAGCAAAATTGACTTACTGGCGCAATCGATGTTTCCTCCATACATCGATAGCCAATCCATAACCAGGATTACATCCAAACCTTGTGATTCCAAAATGATCAAATCCGAGGGAAACACATGCCTACCTATACTCAATGGCACTTGAAAACATCCCTTACTAGCCATATACTCCGCTCCTGGTGAGCTTACTAACATAGGTGTTCTAAAAACTTTGGTGGGCAGGTTATACTTATCCACAAATCCCCTTGATATGTATGAATACGATGCAGAAGTATCGAAAGAACGAGTGCAGTAAATGACTTAACCAAAAACTTACCGATTACTGCATCCGTCTGCTCTTCAACTTCCTCCATGTTAACGTGGTTCACCTGTACCCTATTGAAAGGGTTCGGCTTCTTCCCAGAGCTTCCATTGCCATTTCCATTCTGGGATTCAGGACATTCATTGGCATAATGTCCAGTCTTCTGGCACTTGAAACAAGTGACTTGGCTCAGGTCTCTCTTGGCTGGGGTTGATGGGTTGGTGCGGTTCTAGCCGTTGCTTCCTCCATTCCCGTTACCATTCTTGGTGCCATTGTGATTGTGCGAGCTACCTCCTCCATGGGTATGCTGAAAATGTCCTCCCGGTCTAGGGGTAAAATGTGGCTTCTGCTGAGCTCCTGAATTGTACTTCCCTTGTCCATACTTCCTCTTACGGTTCTCAATCTGCTGCTGCTTCCCTTCAATCATGAGAGCACAATCTACCAACTCCTGGTAGTTGTTGAAGGTTGCTACCATCAACTGCATGCTCAGCTCATCATTCAATCCTTCCAGAAACTTCTCCTGCTTAGCTGCATCCGTAGCAACGTCATCTGGGGCATAACGTGCTAGCTTACTAAAGTCCTCCACATACTGGCCAACTGTCCGTCCTCCTTGGCGCAAGTTGCGAAACTCATGCTTCTTCATGGCCATAGCTCCTGCTGAAACATGGGCAGTACGGAAAGCCTTGAAACTAGTCCCATGTGACAGTGTCGATAGGGAATGTGGCTGTGAAATTCTCCCACCATGATGTTGCGGGTCTTTCCGCATCTGTGCATCCTGCCGTGGTCAATTCCCTTGCTGTCTTGCGGAGCCAATCGTCTGCTACTATCGGATCGGTGCTACTGGAAAACACCGGCGGATTCAGCCTAAGAAATGGTCTAAGTGATCAACAGGTGGTGGTGGTGGGTTGTTGTTGTTCCCCTGATTCTGATTCTGGACTAGCAACTGCATCAATGTGTTCTGCTGCTGGATCAACTGGGTGAGCTCCGGTGGGAAGGTAAATCCGGGGTCACGTCTCGGAGGCATCTGAGGGTTTAGAAAAGATGAGATTTAAGAATAGAGAGGGGTCTAGAGAGAAAACACTACCCATATGCACATGAGGCAAAACAAAAAATACACTTCATTCAATCAAACAAGGGCATACAATCGATCTAACTATCGCAAAAGTGCTCGGACTACTATATTTACATGGTGGACTACTACTACTGTTGGGGTGGTCTACTAGAAATATTCTTCGGTTGCAGACTCCATGATATCTGCTCCAGCTTCATCCACATAGTCATCATCGCTATCATCTGGATCCGAGTCGGTGTCGTCGATGATGATGTAGTCTTCCGGGAGAATCTCCTTGGGTTCTTCGTCTTCTTCTACTGGTGTAGGGCCTCCCATAAATATTCCGATCTTTATTGTTAGGTCGGCATTCTTATCCACTAGTACTTCGATTTCCTCTTCACAATCTTCACGTGTAGCCTTGAGTTCTTCCTCCAGTTCCTTGATTCTTGTCCTCGCCTTCTTCAGATCTATCATGTCGGCGCACATCTGATTCTCCTAACATCGAATGTGCTAGTTTAACTCCTGGATAAAAGCTGCAACTGACCTATCCTTCCTGGTGCTGATCATCTCCCAGTGCTCATCTCGGCGCCCACAAATCTGGTAGATAGTATCCTTGAGATCATTGCGGTAAACTTCTCCAATGCGTCCCATGGCGATGTGAGCTGCCATGCTCTTTCCTAGACTCCAAGTTGGTGCATCAAAAGAAAACTCTATGGGCTCAGTGACTGGCATGAACGTCCTTCCTGGAACTTGAACTTGAATCATCCAGCGCTCTTCTTCAGGTAAAGTGGCGTTGTAGGTTCCGGTGAAGCTTGGTACTCCTATGTTCAGATATCTAGTGACTTCCTTCAAGTGACGTCCAAAGGGTGTATCTTCATCCGGTTGCGTGAACTTGTTCCTTGCATCCGCCATCCTAAAAGAGTAGAAAAGATGAGGAGTCAGAATGAGAAGAGTGAGTAGTGATCTAGGGCTTTTAGCTTAGTGGTCGTGTCCTACAGTCAGCGTGTGCTCTGATACCATCTTGTAGCGACCAGACCTCAAACGGTCCAATCTCTGTGCTCAGTGTCATCCCTGGATCAGTAATGCTGACACCACACAGTACTTCAAGGATTTATAACGGAGTAGCAATCACACACTTATTACATCGAGTGTCTCAAAAGAGAACTTATTACAATAAATATGGCTTAAGGCCATCTAATACGATAACAGCGGAAGGCTTGGAAGATAAGTGAGTCCATCAACTCCAACGGCATCACTGAGTATAGAACCACGACCTAAAGCACCTTACTCGTCGTCTGAAAAGTCTGCAACATTAACGTTGCAGCCCGAAACGGGTCAGCACATGGAATATGCTGGCAATGTAACACATAGAGAGTAATGGAGAAAGCTATTCTACATGCATATTTGGCTGGTGGAAAGCTCTATGGTTACAGTTTTGCGTAAAGCCAATTTTTCCCTACTGCAAAGGAATAAATTTTATTTAACTATCATGGTAGTTGTTAAACATTGAGAATGGTTGACAGCATTCTCAATCCCAATTAAGCATCATCATTAAAAACCCAACAAAATTAATTAGAGTAACATGATGAGATTCACATGATAATCCAAGTACTAGATACTCAAGATGTCCATAACCGGGGACACGGCTAACCATGATTAGTTTATACACTCTGCAGAGGTTTGCGCACTTTTCCCCACAAGACTCGATCTCCTCCGTTGGGATTCTCGCACTACATGGTGTTTGAGAAACGGATGACCGAGACATAGTCTTTCAGAAGCGCTAGCACCTTACGATCGGGTAGACCGTACACCTACTTTCCCCTACATCTGCTAGTCTACCACTGTAAGAGTTCGCAGACTTATCAACTATGCTAGAGCCCATATAGCTTGTGGCTGCACACGGAAGTTTCTAGTATGAATAATCTCATGATCCCTTTGAGCCTGGGTGGCGGTCCAAAAAAAAACAGGCAAGTCCTGGAATACCCAGGTGCCTCAATCCACCCAGATGTGTGTTTAAGTTGTCCACCTTAGACAAACCATTAATTTAACAAACTCACATCTGTCATGGATTTCACTCACCCAATCCACGTCTACTAGCATAGCATGGCACAATAAGCAAACGTAGAAGTAACTCCCAAAGGTTTGATAATAAACAGGTAATATGTACTACCTCAACTACTTCCCAAACCCACAATTTAAATAGATCCTAATCATGCAATGTGTGATGATTGATCTAATGCAATAAAAACTGGGTAGTAGGAGGTATGATCAAAGTGTTACTTGCCTTGCTCATGATCCGCGAAACCTAGCGATTCGAAGTAGCAAGCGGCGCACTCCGGGTACTCTATCGCAAACAAACAAGCATACAATAAGTACTCGACTAATGCACAGATAAAACTCGAATAATAGATCTAACCAGAAAGTTCAACTTAAGAACTCCGGTTGGCAAAAAGAATCAAATCGAACGAAGCAACGAAAGACAAACGACAAAAGAAACAGGCTTCCTTTACTATTCTGGATCTAGGGCAATTTTTAGAGAGGTAAAAACTTGTTTGAGTTGGTTAAACGGAAAGAGGGTTTCGAGACGAAACTCCTGGCGCTTGAATCGCCTGATTCCAATAAACGAGCGAAAAGTTATACTAGAACGAAAATCGGATCAGGAATCACGATCAGAAAAATCGCGGATTTAATCCGAGAAAAAGAAAACGGCGAACAAATTAATGAACGAACGTTCATTATCTGGATCTAAACGGGGAACGCATTCGTTAAAACGAACGAACGAGCGAATGCTCGCTAATTAAATAAACCGGAAAAACCGATCTATTAAAAAATGAATCTAAAAAAACCGAACGAAAAACCGATGGAGAACCGAACAGTTTTTCGAGAAAAAATGGCGGCGGGGCGGGGTTAACCTCCGGCGAGGTGAGGCGGCTCCGGCGGCGGCGAGGGGCGGCGGCGGCGCGGCTCCGGCGGGCGGGGCGGTGGCGGCCCGGGGCGGCGGCGGCAGGGGCGGCGGCGGCGGCGCGCTAGGGTTTGGGGATGGCTCGGATGGGCTCCCCCGGCTTATAAGGCGACCGGGCTAGGTGTCCGGGTCGGACACGGCCCGATAGGTCGGTTCACGTTTTTTTAAATAGTTACGCTCAGAAAAAAACAAAAGGAATACTAAACGGACTCCAAAAATCCCGAAATAAATTTTCCCCGGCTTCTAAAATCAAGCCGCACAGGATGAACATTTATTTGGGGCCTAAATACAATTTTGAAAAACGCGCATTTGTCCTAAATTCAAATAAAATAGCAAATAAAAATCTTATTTGATTTTATAATAAAATCCTCAATATTTCTTCATTTTGGGGAAGTTGTTTTATTCCCTCTCTCATATTTTTGTAATAGAAATAATTGAGGATAAAATAAATAAAATCAAGTGATCCTATTTTCGAAATTTGAGAGAACTCAAATATGAAAATAACGAAATCCCCAACTCTCTCCGAGGGTCCTTGAGTTGCGTAGAATTTCTAGGATCAACCAAAATGCAATAAAATATGATATGCAATGATGATCTAGTGTATAACATTCCAAATTGGAAATTTGGGATGTTACACTTTATCTCTCACGCGTGCATGCACAACGATCGATGTTCCTCTATGTATGTGTGTATATAGCTAGGTCTTTCATAGTTTTCCACACAAACCGATCAATCGATATATCCAGTGAGGTCTCACCCTCTTTCCCACGTCCACATCGATCAATCTATACCTCTCTATATAAGATTAACATATATAGCTAATACACCCACATTAATTATATATCCAACGTCCCCCTCTCATCATCCATGCCTTCCGCTTCATCTCTCAGACGCGTGCACAATGGCAAAGACAGGGGGCAGTAAGGGCCCTTCCCCCTCCCCCCTAACATCACTATATATCGAGGCTAATATGAATGTGATCATTAGACAATTGCTGCTAAAAATGGTTTAAGTTCATGAATTGACCCTCCTCGTAAAGGATTAGCAATGCTTGGCCCCCTAGCTCATTAATTTTTCATGCGCCACTGCGTGCAACAACGCACATGTTCGCCCCCTCTCTCTAAGTATCGATCTCGCACTTGTGCATTCCTTCATAGTCTCCCTCCACTCGGCCCCTCTCACCATCTTCTAGCCCCCCACCGGATTTTGCCACATGTACAATCTAGCAGACTCCATGGTTGAACTTAAGCATAATGCACAAACCTCAAAACAACAATGGTTCTCTTTTGTTCTAGAATCTTCCGTATCATAACTACCCAAAAAAAAATTCTAGTTGAATTGCCATTATTTGTTTTTACTTTATGCTTTACAACGCACAATTCCATGAATCGTAAAATAGAGTAAGGGCTTCTTTGATTCAAAGGATTCTCAAAGGAATTTTGGAGGATTCTAATCATTAGGAATTTTTCCTATCTTGGTTGTTTGATTCGTAGGATTGTAAACCATAGGAATTTTTCCATATGATTCATTTGCACTAGATTTCATAGGAAACATCCCATCCACTCAAACCTCTTTGAAAGAATTCTACGGTTTTTCTATGCATAATCAAACACTTGTACAATCCTGTAGGATTCAAGACGACATTCCACTATAATCCCATGTTTTCCTATTCCCGCATTCTTAGCTTTTTATAAAAACTAATTGATTTTGAATGAGATGAACTATAAGAATTAAACGAAGGTCTACATAAGGCATATATGACTCAGAGCTTACATGCTATAGTGTCGTATTTATTCATAATTTGGTTGCAAAATCTGATGCGTGCAATGCACGTGTACCTTACTAGTACTTCGAGTATGTGCAAAACACGTAAATTAGAATACCAGTGGCACGCTACACAGTGTCTCTCTTAAAGTTCATGAAGCCACGTGGCACATGTGGAGGCGTTGTCGCAACCTCCTTGCGTGGATTGATCACAGTGACGTGCTGCTAGTTCCAGAAGAATGTACTCGTCCTCCCTGAGCCATACTGGCGGTACATGCACGAAGCGAAGATGTGCACGCATGCCATGCACGCACTCATTCCCTCGCACGCACACGCGGGTACATGGGCGGACGCAATTTTGTACCAAGATCCACCCCATGTGATAATTTGACGCGTGTAAAGTCGTTCACTTCATTGATGGTTAATTAATACAGCGCATGCAAATTGAGTGGACGTGAGGGCGGAAGAAAGACATTATTACTCCACTGCGCGCATGCGAGTAGTTAAACCATGGGTTGCTAGTAGTACTTCCATTGGTCTCCTTCGTATTTTGTGCCAATTTCTGACAGTAACATAATATTTACGCATTTGAGCAGTGTAGTACTTGAAATTTATGTTCCGCAAAACTCATCGGGAGCCATTTCGGGCCTCGAAACCAAAACCATCAATTAATCTTTACCTTGTTCCCATCACATTCGAAAGCCTGCTCACACCTACTAGTACGTACCAAACCTGAACGTGTTCCCACTATGCAGGTATTAGTACTAGTGCTAGTACTTAGGTTATAAAAAGGGGAACTACCTAACCGAAAATTACTCTACCTTTCCTCCTCATAAGTGCTTCTTCTTCGTCCGTCGTTGCCATGGCCGGTGAGCAGAGCTCTAGGTCGAGAACTACTCGTAACAAGGGAGCGGCAACCAAGGCTGCGGAAAAAAAGAGAGGGCTCGCCGCCACGCAGAGACCTCGAAAGATCTCTCACGGGCAGGCGATGGCTCCCAGGAGCGCCCTAGCCGCGGAGGCGAACATGCTGAGCCGGCGGTGCTGGAGTCGTTATCCCTCGACGGCATGCCCGATCAGCTCAATAAGCACCTCAATAAGCAGAAGGAGTTCATCCAAGGCTTGATGGAGTTGCTGAAGGAGAGCCTCGACGACATGCCCGCTAAGCTCAATCTGCAGGGGGAGTTGACCGCCGGCTTGGTGATGCTGCAGAAGAAGAGCATTGCCTCGGAGGAGAAGGCGCCCGGCGAAATCCTACGACTTCAGGAGGACAAGGCGAAGCTCTACCACGAGATCGACCTGTTGAAGGAGAAGAACATCGACTGGAAGAAGCTGCATGAGAATAGTAGTTCCTCGATGAAGATGCTGCAGGCCCTCGTCATAGAACAGAAGGAGGAGTTGGCGAAGCTCCGCATCAAGCACCCGGCTGCTGTCAAGGTATGCAATGCGGCCATGGAACAGATGATGAAGGCTCGCGTCGAGAAATCCCGCGTCATGGACAGAATGAAGAAGATGGCGGAGGAGATGCACAAGCAGATGGAGGTCGTGGAGGATATGAAGAAGCAGTTACGACTCCGTGGTGAATTAGATCATTTGGGGTGATAATCTTCCTTTTTCTTTTGCTCCTGTGTTTCATATTTTGCTTTGGGTGTTTCGCCGCACGTGTCACGTTCTCTGCGAGGCATGAATAGAACAATGGTTTTTTTAGGGAATGAATAGAACAATGATAACAATGATATGACTAGCAAATTAGATCATTTTTATTGCCATATGGCACCGGGCTGCTGTGTCTCGTGCTCCTCCGTCGCAGTACTACTCTAGTGGAATACTTGAGTATACCGCACGGTTCTTTGCTCCTCCTCGATCAGGTCGTCGGCGCATTTATACGAGCAGTCAAATCACAAGGCCCCGCCTTCCAGTAGTAATGAGCCGTCAAATCACAAAGGCCCTCGCCTCTCGTGAAACCGACCAAGCTAGACTGCCCCGCCCTCTAGCCTTTTAAAAAAATGTATACTTTTGTACAGTAGTAGTATCGATGGATTGCGCCATGGAGCAAAACTTCAAATTAAAAAAAAGGTGGTACATATAGAGAGCGCTCGTCGCCAAATTATGCATATAGTACTATTAAAAAGGCTAGACACAATAATGGTGTCCAGCACAACCCACCCCTCAAATAAAACTAAGAGGGTGCTTGGATACGTTTTAGTCCCATGACTAAAAGAAGTGGGACTAAAACATGCTAGCCTCACCCATGCTTGGATCCAAATACTAAAAAGGCTAAAATCAAGTTAATGAGCATTTATTATCCTCCAAACCCTCCAATCCAGAACTCACCTGTGTTAAAGGAGAGGAGTTAAATGAGTAGAGAGAGGACTAATCCACATTTTAGTAGGGGTACCCCTGACTAAATTTTTTTTGTCTCCAGACTAGTTTTAGCCCCTCTTTAGTCAGGGGTGCTTGGATCTTTAGCCTCTTAAAGAGACTATTTTAGTCAGACTAAAATAAGTCCCTTTGATCCAAGCACCCTCTAAGCATCCTGGAATTCTTTGACAAAACTAAGCACCCTGAAATTCTTTGACAACTAAACTGCTGGCTATATGATGTTGGCCATATATACTGTACGTATATAATGTGAAGAAACGAGTGGTAGTACTATACCAACTAAAAGATGAAATGTAAGAAATACTAGTATGTACGTACTGAAGAGTTAAAGTAACAAGAAGAAACATAACATAGTTCTGCTGGGGGCTCAGCACAACACACCCCTCAAATTAAATTAAGCACACCTGAAATTAAACTTTGCAACTATTCCGGTAGACACTGCATTAGAACCACCATGAGCAACAACACTGCCACCTTACTCGGAGTCCTCATCCACGTCCTCGACTTCTTCCTTGTCCCTCTTCCTCTTGGCCGATACTTCTTTGCTTGAACCGCACAATTGGTTGTTGCTCTTCATCCAACCCTTGTAGATACTGAAGCAAAGGTAGCCATCCATTGCAGCGTAGTGGATGTGGTCTATATCTAGTACATTCTACTGCCATGCATGATGATGAAACGTGTATGGAGGTTTCTCCAGTTTACCGTACGAAGGATGAACCATGGCTCCTGCCAGGGTCAGCATTGAAGGCTGACGAGAGGACACTAGCCGATTCTTCTGGAGGTCGAAGGGGTTGCCTACAACGAGACCTATCCGACGCAGGACATCCCTGTCGTTCTTAAAGTCTGCAGTAACGAATTTCACTATTTTGTCCTTGAGGAAGTTCTTAAAATCCTGGCACTCAACGTCGGCATGGCATATGTGGTAGGCCTAGCACACGTTATGTACGCAAACCTGGATCACGGCGGGCTTCTTCCTCTCTTCGTCCTTTAGATCCTTCTCTGGTCCCAGGACTGTGGTGTACTCAACATCTAGCCCAGCGACCCACTCATCATCTGAGTTTCCGAACATGCGTCTGAAGCGAGAAAGGCATCCTTTCACCGTCGCGGAAGAACGGGTGTAGATGACGTCGAACTCATCGCCGGTGATGGTTCTAACCTTGTACTCACCACCAATCGTGGAGATTTGGGATGCCATGGATTTGGGAGGAGGGTTAGGATTAGTGGAACTGCCGTAATGTGAATGGACGGGGCGACTAGGAGCGAACCGCTGTAGTATTGAAGGACGTGCGGGGACGAGTAGGAGCGAACTGCCAGCGTGCGAACAGCAGGGTAGTGGCTTTCCATTCTCCCATGATACGGGCTTCCGAGAGCCCTTGGATCTGAGATCGAATGGTTGCATGGCGTGATTCTAGACCTATGGGTGAATATCCTATCCTGGAGGGTTATTCTGCAAATTTTCAGCAACTTAGCATGCGACCGTTTGATCTCAGATCCAAGGGCTGCCAGCAGCTCGTATCATGGTCGCGCCTACCATGACCGTCGTGTCGCTCGCGCGGTCGCACCCTTGGAGATTTAACACGGTGCGTTAGGCTATCTGATGTTGGCATGTCATACATAGTCATCACTTAGTCACTCATACTACAAGGTTGGCTATAAGGTTGGCTATAAGTGTATTTTTTTACTCCTCTCTATCTCTTTCTTCGTACTCCCTCCGTCCCATAATATAAGAATGTTTTTGACACTAGTGTAGTGCCAAAAACATTCTTATATTATGGGACACAGGGAGTACTAGTATTTATTGCATTTGCCAAGGAGTGACCTCTTCCAATGAAATGGTGTTGCTAAGTTTGCTTCATTTAATTAGCTATAGACTCAAAATTGTCTTTTCACCTAGGTACACGTGCTTAGCACTGTTTCTTCCTTGGGTCACCAAACTAGTCTCTCTCTCTTCTTGATTAACTTGCCACATCAGACTTTATGCCTATGTGGAAAGCTTAAGCACCTGTAGGAGCAAGTAAAAGTAAGTACAATAGTGCGCTTTACATGGCATTTTTGCATATGTGGAGGAAAGAGAGGCAAGGAAAAAGTGGAGAAGTGGAGAAGTGGGCTCTCATGCAAGAGCCAGCCTCTACTACATGGTGGTGCATTGGGAGAGGCACCTGTATGGAGGTGGTCAGGAATCGGGAGACTCACGCCAGTCGTAGCGCCGCAGTTAAAATGATAATGGCAAGTCAAATCACGGGGCCCCACCTGTCCAGTAGTAACTCGCTGTCAAATCACACAACCCTACGTTTGCAACAGCCTACTCCCTCGTCTTCTCGCGTCTCTGTCGAACCGACTAGGCGGAACTGCCCCGCCGCCTACCGCACAGGAAAAGCCCCGCCCTCGACTTTTAAATAGTATACAGTATACTAATTTTGTATCCATGGATTGCGCCCGCGCCATGGAGCAAAGCGTCTAGAAAACAGAGGAGAGACGGTGGTATTGCAATAGAGAAGAGGGAGAGGCGAGACGGTGGTTTTGGAATGGAGATGATGGAGAGGAGGTGTTTTTGCAATGGAGAAGATCAGAAGAGGGAGAGGCGAGACTGTGGTTTTGGAATGGAGATGATGGAGAGGAGAGGAGGTGGTTTTGCAATGGAGAAGACGGAGAGGAGCGTGCGGCAGCGATTTAGGATTGGACGAGAGGGCCGGTGCGCTCTGACTAGATCAAAATCAAAATCAATTTACCCTTCAATTAAGAAAGCGACCCCACATTAACTAGTCTCCCTTTTATTCTGGGTCATAATTGACCATGATTTTCGCACATAAAATATATGTTATACGTTGCAAAAATAATATAATTTGAAAGTACATTCAGATACGAACCAAACGATACAATTTTTGGTGACATGCGTTCACATTTTGCTTGTCAAATACAGTACGTGGTCAAACTTTCACCCAAAATACGCAAAACAACAAAAAAAATACATCCTAGACTAGCGCCGCTCTTCCGCTCTTCTCCTCTTAAACCACCGCCGCTCCTCTCCTGTTCCAATCTAAATGTAGCGCCGCTCCTCTCCTCTTCCATTTCAAAACCACTGCCCCTCCTCTCATGTTCCAGTCCAAAACCAGCGTCACTCCTCTCCCGTTCTAATCCAAAACGAGCGCTGCTCCTCTCCTCTTCCATTCAAAAACCACCGCCGGCGAGTGAAGGTGCTGTGGAGAAGTAGATCGATGGAGGAGTACAACCGATACATGAGGATCCCAGACGGCGACCCTGTGAAGCTAGCTAGGATGTTGGAGATACAGTCTTGGTTTGACAACAAGGACCAACTAGTGGCGACGGCGACATCCATGGCCAAATATCTGCAACAGAGCGAAAAGGCGGCGATACTCCCGGAGGGAGTTGTGCCGGAGTACATAGAGCTGCTCCTTTGGGCCATGGAGCAAACAGATTCACCGAATCTGATCGTGAGGGAGCGGTGGTGGGAGTATCGATCCCAGATGGAGCATCCACCAGAGATTGAAGGATCGAGCATCTACAGGGTGCCGTTTGTGAGGGTGTCCTGCCAGAGCGAGCCGGTGGAGTCTTCGTCGACCGAACCCAACTGCAAGAGGAGAAAAGCAGTTGGCCCGACGACACTTCCCTGCCATCGTCTCCCTCGCCGTTCACATCGTCTCACGGGGCGGCTGTCTGCCGCCGAGGAATAGGAGGGGGCTGCCCCCCAGCCCAATAGTCGGGCAGGTTGTGAATTGTTAGGAGGAGCTTAGGGTTGTCAGTATTTGAAGGTTGTGAATTGTGTTTTGTGTTGTGTATTTTGAGAGTACTTTCAGATATGAATGTCTTTTGAATTTCAGATTTGCAGTATTGAGCATATGAAGTATTTTATGAATTCTAGAGATCTATTTTTAGCACTTAAAAAATGTAGTTTCATAAGAGTATAAAAGTGCAGACAATGTGATTCTCAGAGAAGAAACTGCAAATTTCAGTTTTAGATAAGAAACTGCAAGTTCAGTTTTAGATAAGAAACTGCAACTTTCAGAGGCAGAGCATTTATATTAACACGGCCTTTTCAAACAGGGTTAACATCATGTTGGAAGTTTTATTCATGGTCGAAAATGGAACTACCAGCCAGTTAACATCATGTTGATCAACATTCATGCATAGCACATCTTCATATGATGCACAGTCAAAATGCCCACACAATGTCGAGTGTGCGAAACACAGAGAAAATGAGGTTTTGGGCTGCCCCGTCTAGGCTTTCATTTTTAACATGCGCAGCCCACGACCTCGGATGGGAGGTCCATATGCCTGTTTGTATTTTCTTAGGGATGTCATGTATCGACCGGCCTATGGACCTCCCATACAAGGTTTTATTTTTGGCAGCCCAATTTATGTATTTTTTTGAAGAAAACGCAGAGGTCTGTTATATTTTTCTATATAAGAATAGGAACGCCAGGTCCAACTTATGTTTCCCTTCTAACTATGTTATATATATTTAAATTATTTTATATGTTGAATGTTTAGTTCACATAATTGGCAAATAGATGACCTCTCTCGCGATCCCCTTCGCCCCCGCCACCACCTCCACCCTCGCTGCCGCCCCCGCCACTTCCTGCACCCTCGCCGCCACCATAGATCTCGCCGCCACCCCCCGCCTCCTGACTCTAGGCGCGCCTGCCCCCCTCAGCAAGTCCGCTCGCGCTCCCCATGGAGTCGCCGGCCAGATCCACGGGGGAATGGCTGGAAGATAGGCAGATGTACAAGATGCATCTCCCACATGTCTACAAAGCCTTCCCGCTGATGCTCCAGCCGCTCAACTCCGCCGCGCCGGCGGTGCTGCGGGAGACTCGAGGGAGGAGATGGAGGGAGCGGGCGATGCGGATCCGCGACGACGCTCTCTCCTGGACCCAGTGCACGCGCGAATGGAGGGAAGCAGAGGAGGAAGCTACGAGGGAGGAAGCCGAGGAGGGACCGAATCCATTCTCTCAGTCGCGCAGGTATGCTCGGATGTGCAAGGATCATGTGGATTGGGAGCTGCTGAATCTAGCCCTGTGGATCTACTTCGAAGGAGATTTCTTGGAGAAGCACAGGGTGCCCCACCCCAGGGAGCCGCCGATTGCGTTCATTCGATGGGCGAAAGGAGAAGTGAATTCAGGAGATCCACGTCGTGCTGCGAGATGGGAATGCTTGACTGGACTCATGCCTACCAGCACGCCACCGGAGCCGGAGTAGGTGGATCCCCTACCTTACCTCTCCCCCAAACCTATAGAAGATTGAAATTAGGCTTGCAATCTGCCTCAATTGAGCTGTCCGATGGTTATTTATGCTTCCTGAGAGACAACATCTGGCCGGAGGATGAGAAGGAACCAGGAACTCCGATGAATTTCCCCTATCACAATGGGGGGAGCGCCATTTGGGCAGTGGTACGGCCCACCTCCACCCCAAATGGGGGCACAATCTGGGCAGGCTCCTGTAATTGCCCAAGATCAATCTGCTGGTGGTTCTGACTCTCAGATCAGTGGGAAATCTCAAGGCAAGAATCAGCAAAAGAAGAGACAGGACATCCAGAAAACTGCTCCTGCCCCTGCTTCGGGCCTTATGGCATACTCTGAGGTGATCTGCTACAACTGTGGGGAACCAGGGCATCATTTGGATAAATGTGTCAAGCCCAAGAGTTGTTTTATCTGCAAAATGGTTACCCATAAAGTTGAGAATTGCCCTGTCAGAAGGAAAACCCACAGTTCTACTAGATATGTTGGAAGTGCTGCTCTAGGATTAGGGTTCTACCACATAGACCCACCTAATGAAAATGCTCGGTATCATGGCTCCCTGAAGAATGTGGGGATTGTTCTGGTAGAAGCTGGTGAAGTGACCAAGAAGTAACTTGCCACTGAGTTTGTAGACATTTACAAAACCAATTGGCCTTGGCCAATCAATGCCCTAGATGAGTGGACATTCTTGGTCAAATTCCCTCCTGAAATAGATGTAGTTCAAGTTGCTGGATACCCCTGTTTTGGTCTCAAAAAAGACAATTTTGTAGTCAATGTTGAAGTCTAGAAAGGCAGGATTGAGGCTGAAGAGGACCTCCAGGAAACTTGGATCAAGATTAGGAAATTGAACCCCCAAGTGGTGTGACTAGACTATGCTGGATCAAATCACTTCCACTCTGGGGGTCTTACTGGATGTGGATTGGCAGCATAATTTCAAGTCATTCTATGAAACTGTTAGGGTCAAAATCTTATGTAAAGATCCCTCCAAAATCGCTGCTAAAAGGCTTTTTGGAGTTGGGAACAAAATCTACAGGCTACTCATTGAGGTGGAGTCCTTAACCCCCATTGAAACTGGTACCAATCTTACTGAAGATACTGAATCCAACAGGAGCTCTAGATCTGAATCAGATAAAGGGCCTGCTGCCAATTCTAGGGCCCCTAACATTAGAGGACAGTCTTTTGGCCACAATCAGATGCTTGGAGAAACTACACCCACTTCAGTCCTCAAGACACACCTCCTTGATTCTCCATACACTCCTCAACTCAGCATCCAAGAAAAGATCTTGAATTCTATGCTTGATGAAACTGATGGATTCAACCTCCTCAGGGAAACAGAGCTCCTGGAAGATGATGATCTGATGGAATTAGAAGGTTCTATAGATCTACAAGAGGATCAAGAGGTACTTGTTGAAACAACTGAACTACCAGACAATTTGGACTCAAAATACAACTCTGACTTCCCTGCCCTTCCTAAGGAGAAGCACCTTCCCAAATGGGGTCCTGTTCAAGCCACCAGAACCAGTGCCAGGGTAGCTGGTGACAAGAGAACCATTATTGAAAAGGCTCAACAGCTCAAAGTGGTTCAGAACCTGGAAGTGCAAAAACCCCAGGGTATGAAACACACTTCCTTCTCCAACTTTAATGATCCTTCCTTCAATGCCATTGCTGCTAAGATTGGTGTAGATGTTACTTCTCTTAATGATGGCATTGAATGCTCTTCCTTTATTTACCCTCACCAAAACAAATCTGAAGGCTCTGTTTGTGATAATTTTTCTCTAGATGGTAGTTCTAGTTTAGACTGCATTGACCCCCCTACCGAGCCAAGTGAGGGTCTCTGGTCTCTTATTTGTAGACATAAACGGGGCAAGCACCCTAGGAACAACATTTCTCCATGAATGCTCTGTTCTGGAATATTAGAGATATTGCTGCTCCTAGTAGGAAATCCCTTATTATTGACACCATTAACAAAACCCATGCTACCATCCTTGGGTTCCAGGAAACTAAGAAAGAGGATTTTTCCTCTTCTTTTCTTAAATATCTCATTAGCAGCAGAGATTTTGACTGGCATGTTCTTCCATCCAAAGGATCTACTGGAGGCATCCTGATGGGAATAGATTTAAGCATTTTTTAGGTTGTTCCTTGGTCACACCTAGACTTTTCTGTTAGTTGTTTAGTTAATTTGAAAACTACTGGTCAAACCTTTAGGATTATCACTGTTTATGGCTCTCCTTATGAGGAAGGCAAAGAAGCTTTTATTTCTGAACTTCATACCTTATTTCTAGATACTCACATTCCCACCCTGATTGGAGGGGATTTTAATTTAGTTAGGAATGCTGCAGATAAAAGCAATGGTTCCATTAATCATAAATGGAGTGACTGCTTCAATGCCTGGATTGAGATCTGGAGCTTGCTTGAAATTAAACTTTCTTCTAGGAAATTTACCTGGGCCAATAATCAAATAGACTTGATTATGTCCACACAGAATTAGATAGTTTCTTTCCCCTTTCTAGTTGTAGAGCTCTGCCCAGATGTGGTAGTGACCACACTCCTTTGCTCTGTGACTCTGGTCTTAACCAAACTCCAAAGAGCAATAGTTTTAAATTTGAAAAGTGGTGGTTGCTTAGAGAAGATTTTACTGAGCTAGTCAGGAAAATCTGGATTGAGCCTACTGGGAGCAGCTTCCCCCTAGAAAATTGGCAGATCAAAATCAGGAGATTTAGAAGAACTACCAAAGGGTGGAACTCCAATGAGGAAGCTAATCTTAGAAGATACACAAGGCTTCTCCTCCTTGAGTTTGATTCTCTAGATATTAAGGCAGAAACCACTAACCTCTCTGAGGCTGAGACTAATAGATTAAACTTTGTCCATGGAGAGCTCAAGAAAATTTGGCTTCAAGAAGAAATTAAAGCCAAACAAAGGTATAGCAATAGGAACATTAAGGAGGGTGATAGAAATACTGCTTACTTCCATGCAGTAGCTAACCAGAGGAGGAGGAAAACCCTCATTCACTCCCTTGATGGCCCTAATGGCCCTGTTACTGAGGTAGATGAGATGCTGAAAGTGGCTAGTGACTTCTACAAAGACCTGTTTAAGAAAGAAAACCCTTCTGGGTTCTCTCTACAAAACAATTTTTTTCTCTGCTTCTGAAAAAGTCTCTCCTGCTAAAAATGAGCTGCTAGAAGCCCCTTTTTCAGAGACAGAGGTGAAGGAAGCCATTTTTAGCTCTTATCTTGATGGGGCTCCTGGTCCTGATGGGATTCCCTTGTTTTACCAGCATTTTTGGGACTTGGTGAAAAATGATCTCTTAGATCTTTTCCAAGCCTTTCATAGAGGAGAGTTGGACATATACAGGCTCAACTTTGCTATGCTCTCTCTTATTCCTAAAGAGCCTGAGGCCACCTCTATGAAGAAATTCAGGCCTATCAGCCTGATTAACTGTAGTTTTAAGATTTTCTCTAAAGTCCTCACCACTAGGCTCTCTAAAGTCCTGCAGAGGTTGATTGCTAGCAATCAATCTGCATTTATGAAAGGGAGATACATTTTAGAGAGTGTTGTTACTGCTCAGGAAGTTCTTCATTCAGTCCACTCAGGAGGTGATAAAGGACTTGTCCTTAAATTGGATTATGAGAAAGCCTTCGATAAAGTTGACCTTGATTTCCTTATGAAACTCCTGGAGCTTAGAGGTTTTGGCAGTAAATGCACTAGTTGGATCCAGCAACTTACTCATGGGGGGTCTGTTGGGGTCAAGTTAAATAACTGTGAAAGTGATTTTTTCCTTGCTGGTAAAGGCCTTAGGCAAGGTGACCCCATCTCCCCGCTTTTGTTTAATTTAGTAGTGGACGTTCTTACTAAAATGCTGAGCAAAGCTGCTGATCATAGTCTGATTGCAGGGCTATGTCCTGAGGTCTACCCTGGTGGCATCATCTGCCTTCAATATGCAAATGATACCATCCTTTTCTTAGACAATGACTCCACACATGCTAGCAATCTGAAAATTGTTCTAACCTGTTTTGAAAAAGTCTCAGGCATGAGAATCAACTACTCTAAAAGTGAACTCATCCCTATCAACATGGATGATCAGGAGTTAGCTGACTTCCTCTCTATTCTAGTCTGTAATAAAGGTAACTTCCCCATTAAGTACCTAGGTATCCCTCTCCACTATGATAAACTGAGGAGAGAGGATATCCAAACCCTTCTGGATAAAATCATTAAAAGGATTGCTGGGTGGAGGGGCAAACTTCTCTCTTACAGAGGTAGATTGATCCTCATACAAGCTTGTTTGGCTAGCATTCCAGTGTATCTCCTCTCCTTCTTCAAGTTCCCTAAATGGGCAGTGAACCTCATCAATTCTCAGATGTCTCATTGCTTGTGGAATGATTTTGAGGGAAATAGGAAGCTACACCTTGCTAATTGGGCCATAGTCTCTATGAAAAAAGATTTTGGAGGCCTAGGCATACCTAACCTCCATGAAATTAACATCTGTCTTCTAGGGTCTTGGATTAAAAGATTCAATGAGGAAGACTTGAAACCCTAGAAGCTTCTTATTGCCCATAAATACCTAGGAAATAAACCTAATATTTTTGTCCCTTCCTCCAACCCTAAGACCTCTAGATTCTGGAAAGGATTAAAATCTATTATGCATGCTGTGAAATTTGGCTACAGATGGAACATAGGGGATGGGAGTAGAACCAAGTTCTGGGAAGTTACTTGGTTTGGCACATCCCCCCTAGCAGTCCAATTTTGGCCTATTTACTCTGTCTGCAATGAGCTTAACAAAAGTTTCAATGAAGTTTGGGACGGTTAATGCCTAAAACTCTCTTTTAGAAGGAATTTTAGTGATAGTCTCATGGAACAATGGTTCCAGTTGGAGGAAATTGCCAATAGCATTACCTTTACTCCCGAGCCGGATGCCCTGATTTGGTAGCTGGACAATAAGGGGAAGTATTCCTCCAGCTCCCTCTATCATGTTATCAACTTTAGAGGGGTTCAACCCGTGTTTATCCCTGCTGTCTGGAAATTGAGAGTTCCCCCTAAAATTCATGTATTTCTTTGGCTTCTCTCCAAAAACAAATTGATGACTAGGGATAACCTTAGGAAGAGACACATCATCAAACCCCTTGATTGTGTTTACTACTTGGAACAAGAGTCTTGTTCTCACCTATTTTTTGAATGTATAGTTCCTAAACATCTCTGGGCCCACATTGAGGAATATTTCTCTAGTCAGATTGGCTCATCCTTCGAATTTGTCGCCAGATTCTGGATTGCTACCAAAAAGTGCTTAGTTTTAAATACTATTAGCTCAGTTGTCCTTTGGTGCCTCTGGAAATATAGAAATGCTATGATTTTCAGTAACACCTCTTGGATTTCCATTCCGCAGGTCTTGAGGTTGATCAGGAACATGGTGAGGAACTGGGCGATTCTCTCCTCCAGATCGGACAAGGACAAGTTGATGAGCTTCGTGGAAACCCTAACAAGATCCCCCCAGAAACCGTTGGCGATCACTTGTGGCTGAACAAGGCTCGACCTGCTCTAGGGCTGGACCTGTGGGCTCGTCCCAAGATCTCTGATGAAGATGATGGGCACTTAGCGCCGAAAAAGAGGGACATCCACCATGCTACGCCTTCCAGCCCGGTGTCCCCGCTTGCTTACTAGTCGCCGCAGGCTGACACGGCCCCTCGGCTGAAGACCATGAAGGCTTCGCTGGACCCTCCTTGTGTCATTTGAGTGCTCTATCCGCTCTGCCTTTTGGCACCACTCGGGTGATTTGTGTTATCCAGAGAACTTGTTCATCCACCCCTAGTTTGTAGCTTTTCTACCATTGCTTTCGAACTGCTCTTTGAGCTGCTGTATCAGAATATGTTGTGGTTTCGTTCTCTGCAATGGAACCGGGGAGATGCTCCCTGTTTTTCTAAAAAATATATTTTATATGTTATTATATATTATTTTTATTGTCATCATATATTAACAGATACTTACATATGTAAGAAAACAATATCCCACATCTTACTAACTTATAAAAATAATTTCTTAACAAATAAAATCCTGGATTGTTTTGGCACGAAAATCCTAGTGATTGTGTACAAAAACTTGGTAAGATTTAAGGACGAATGTAATAATTTCACTTATTATTTAAATATATATATAACAAAATGCTCAACCCCTTTTTATTTTTTGATAGCATTGCTGGCCCAACCCAACATTATAATTAGAATCAGCCTAGCAAAATCATGTATTTCGAGAAAGTGCAAATGGCATGTAATTTTTTAGGAAATAAAATAAATGGGTCGCATGGACGCTACATTATTTGTTCACCCGACCCAGCTAATGGCTGTAATTCAAAAAAGAAGATCAAATTTACTGTAAATTCTACCGCGCAAAAAAGACTGTCAATTCTGAAAAAATGGGTTGAATACGTGCCACATTTTTGGAGGCTGAAATGTGGGCCAATAGGTCGAAGCCAATGCAAGTCGTTGTCAATTTAGCCAACAAATGATTCTGACATGTTAGCCGTTGGATTTACATCCAATGACCGGCATCCATCTTCAATATCTCGTCTTCTTCCTCCAGCGCCGCCGGGACCACCTCCCGCCTCCTGCTGCTAGCAGCTCTGCTTAGCACGCTTCACTATGAAGCGCCACTCCACTGTTGGCCAGGCCATCCCTCCACCCCTCCACACCTCCTGTTCTTCTCGACCGACTGCCGAACCACACCGCACTAGAACCAGTTAACCCTCGTACACCTCTCTGTCTGTGACTCTACTCCCGCGTCTTCCCATCTCCGGCTCGTTGCTGTCCGAGGCCTCGTCGTCGTCCACCACCTTGGATGCGCTCGGCACAGTGTGGTCAACGTGGTCAACAAACGACACCATCGGAAGTAGACTGTGCGTGGAGAGGCTGACAGCTGGGTCCACGGCCGCACACAAGGAAATGCCTCCTTATTACGTGCAAAATAATGATTCCTCCACGTGACATCTGGGACCCACCGGAAGGGCCTCTGTATTTCGCGAAAATAACGTGCCCCCCGCTGACATGTCGGACCCACCAGCTATCTTCGCACGCAAGGAAGTGCCTCCTTATTATGCACAAAAAAATGAATATTCCCCCTGCCAGCTGGAACCCAGCATAGTGGGTGGCTGACTTGTGGGCCTACCAAGTTGACGGGGAGGGGGGCTTTGCCAACTTAGTCAATATGAATGATTCTAGCTCCTGTTACCGTATGATGTTCATCCAACGGCCGTAGTGCTTCTTCAACCTCTGGTCTTCTTGCTCCAGCCGCCCAAACCAGCGCCGGTCGTGCCGTGTGCTCCTGTCTCCTGTGGCCGGCTGTGATGCCGTGGAGGCCTCACCGCCCTTACTACTCCCACCGCTGGCCAGGCCATCCCTCTGCTCACCCACACCCCCTGTTATTCTGCAGCGACAGTAGCCTCACACCGCAGCCGAACCAGTGAACCCTTCCACTCCTATTCGCGTGGGCATCCACTGCTACGTCTTCCCCGGCTCCGAGTCGTCCCCTTTCTAGTCCTCGCCGTCCTCCACCGCCGTGGTGCTCTCAGCGCGGCGTGGTCAATGTGGTCAAGGACCGACTTCCATCGGACGTGGACTGTACGTGGAGAGGCTGACAGCTGGGTCCACGGCCGCAGCACGGAAGTGCCTCCTTATTACGCGCAAAATAATGATTCCTCCACCTAACAGCGAAGACCCACCGGATGGGCCACCGTATTTCATGAAAAAAATGTTTCGCCCTGACTGCTGGGACCCACCAGCTACATCTTCGCACGCAAGGAAGTCTGTTCGGGCAAAAAAAATGATTCGCCCCCCTGACTACTGGGACCCACCAGCTACATCTTCGCATGCAAGGAAGTGCGTCCGGGCAAAAAAAATGATTCGCCCCCCTGACTGCTAGGACCCACCAGCTACATCTTCGCACGCAAGGAAGTGCCTGACAGTCGGGACCCACCTGGTCGAAGCGTACGTAGCGTTGTCATTCTGGTCGCGAACGTGTACGTACATATATACTGGTGGATGTAGAGGCACGCACGTGTCGTAGTAGAGGCGCGTACGTGTCGTAGTAGAGGCGCGCACGTAGCATGTACACGTACGTACGACGACCAGGGTGCAAGAATGAAAATACGGCCACGTATGTGTACATACGGGCGGGGTCTCGAATGCCTACTCGCGCATACGTACGGCCAGGGCTCGTCTACATGGTTGGGTCGGAATGGAGATACAGCGTCGTCTCATGTTCATGGGGAGGCAACGGAATGCGTCGTGTTCATCGGGAGGCAACGGAACACGTGGGAGCCAACCGGCTGGGTCAGAACGGAATGAGTGGTCGTGTTCATCGGGAGGGCTTGGACGGAACAGGCGATGGAAACGAGGCCTGGCGTGTCACACAATGGAGGAAACGGACCTCCTACGTTCGGAACGGGGTCCTGTTGATCGGGAGGGGTCTGGCGTACCGCAAAACGGAGGAAACGGACCTCCTATGGTCAAAACGGGGGTCCTGTTGATCGGGAGGGGTGTGGCGTACCGCAAAACGGACGAAACGGACCTCCTACGGTCGAAACAGGGGTCCTGTTGATCGGGAGGGGTGTGGCGTACCACAAAATGGACGAAACGGACCTCCTACGGTCGAAACGGGGGTCCTGTTCATCGGGAGGGGTGTGGTGTACCGCAAAACGGGACTCCACGGGATATTGTTCATCTCCACCATCGACCTCCTCTAGCCTCCACGGGCTACCGTCGACCTCCTCCAGCCTCCACGGGCTACCGTCGACCTCCTGCAGCCTCCATGGGCTCCTGTTCATCCAGCCTCCACCGCGCGCTACTCCACCGGCTACTGTTCAACCACCCCTCCACTGTCTACTGTTCATCCAGCCCTCCACACCACGGGATTCTGTTCAACCAACCCTCCATGGGCACCCCTCCACCGTCTACTATTCATCTAGCCCTCCACCACACCATAGGGTCCTGTTCATCCAGAGGCAACGCCACCACTCACTATTCATCCAAACCCCCCCCCCCCCGCAACGCTCACTGTTCATCCCAGAGGCAGCATCGATCGGCTTCAGTTAGCAGCAGTAGCGAAGGAATCACTCGATCGGGTTCAGTTAACAGCCATCGATCGATCGCTCGGGTCCAGTAACGCGTAGCCTGCAGTGCAATCGCTCGGGTTCAATTAGAGCCCAACGCCTTGCTCGGGTTCAGTTAGAGCCAACGACCCACACACATGCACGTACGTGTATGAGAGAAACGCGCATCGCTCGGCCCCGACCTCCCATCGTAACCGGGAACTCCCCAAAATTTTCCTCCCCCTCGCTTCTACCACGGTTTTTTCCGTCATGGATGGCCCAAAGAATGTCATGCAGCTGCGTCTCCGGCCCGCCCAGGACGAAAAGCCCATTTTCTGTCATGATTTTTTGTCATAGAAGTAGGAGCCAACACATTTATGATGATACCAAGTTTTGTCACAATTATCGTGATAGAAGTGTCATATGTATGACAGTAAAAAATTTCGTTCGGCCCAAAATGTCACGGATGTGTCTTTTTTGTAGTGCATGAAGAAAGCAATAGCAATAAAACTAGGCGATCATAATGCTAAGCTAACAGATGGGTCTTGTCCATCACATCATTCTCTAATGATGTGATCCCGTTCATCAAATGAAAACACATGTCTATGGTCAGGAAACTTAACCATCTTTGATTAACGAGCTAGTCAAGTAGAGGCATACTAGGGACACTCTGTTTGTCTATGTATTCACACATGTACTAAGTTTCCGGTTAATACAATTCTAGCATGAATAATAAACATTTATCATGATATAAGGAAATATAAATAACAACTTTATTATTTCCTCTAGGGCATATTTCCCTCAGTCTCCCACTTGCACTAGAGTCAATAATCTAGATTACATAGTAATGATTCTAACACCGATGTAGTCTTGGTGATGATCATGTTTTGCTCGTGAGAGAGGCTTAGCCAACGGATCTGCAATATTCAGATCCATATGTATCTTGCAAATCTCCATGTCTCCCTCCTTGAATTGATCGCGGATGGAATTGAAGCGTCTCTTGATGTGTTTGGTTCTCTTGTGAAATCTGGATTCCTTCGCCAAGGCAATTGCTCAAGTATTGTCACAAAAGATTTTCATTGGACACGATGCACTAGGTATTACACCTAGATCAGATATGAACTCCTTCATCCAGACTCCTTCATTTGCTACTTCCAAAGCAGCTATGTACTCTGCTTCACACGTAGATCCCGCCATGACCCTCTGCTTGGAACTGCACCAACTGACAGCGCCACCATTCAATATAAATACGTATCCGGTTTGTGACTTAGAGTCATCCGAATCAGTGTAAAAGTTTGTATCGACATAACCATTTACGACGAGCTCTTTTTCACCTCCATAAACGAGAAACATATCCTTAGTCCTTTTCAGGTATTTAAGGATGTTCTTGACCATTGTCCAGTGATCCACTCCTGGATTACTTTGTTACCTCCCTGCTAAACTTATAGCAAGGCACACATCAGCTCTGGTACACAACATTGCATACATAATAGAACCTATGGCTGAGGCATAGGGAATGACCTTCATTTTCTCTCTATCTTCTGCAGTGGTCGGGCATTGAGTCTGACTCAACTTCACACCTTGTAACATAGGCAAGAACCCTTTCTTTGACTAATCCATTTTGAACTTCTTCAAAACTTTATTAAGGTATGTGCTTTGTGAAAGTCCAATTAAGCGTCTTGATCTATCTCTATAGATCTTGATGCCCAATATATAAGCAGCTTCACCGAGGTCTTTCATTGAAAAATTCTTATTCAAGTATCCTTTTATGCTATCCAGAAATTCTGTATTATTTCCAATCAACAATATGTCATCCACATATAATATTAGAAATCCTACAGAGCTCCCACTCACTTTCTTGTAAATACAGGCTTCTCCAAAAGTATGTATAAAAATATATGCTTTGATCACACTATCAAAGCGTATATTCCAACTCCGAGAGGCTTGCACCAGTCCATAAATGGATTGCTGGAGCTTGCACACTTTGTTAGCACCTTTCAGATCGACAAAACCTTCTACTTGCATCATTTACAACTCTTATTTAACATATCCATTAAGGAATGCAGTTTTGACATCCATTTGCCAAATTTCATAATCATAAAATGCGGCAATTGCTAACATGATTCTGACAGAATTAAGCATCAGTATGGGTGAGAATGTCTCATCGTAGTCAACTCCTTGAACTTTTCAAAAACCTTTCGCAACAAGTCGAGCTTTGTAGACAGTAACATTACCGTCAACGTCAGTCTTCTTCTTGAAGATCCATTTATTCTCTATGGCCTACCGATCATCGGGCAAGTCAACCAAAGTCCACACTTTGTTCTCATACATGGATCCCATCTCAGATTTCATGGCTTCAAGCCATTTCACGGAATCTGGGCTCATCACCGCTTCCTCATAGTTCGTAGGTTCATCATGGTCAAGTAACATGACCTCTAGAACTGGATTATCATACCACTCTGGTGCGGACCGTATACTCTGGTTCACCTACGAGGTTTGGTAGTAACTTGATCTGAAGTTTCATGATCATCATCATTAGCTTCCTCACTGATTGGTGTAGGAATCACTGGAACTGATTTTTGTGATGAACTACTTTCCAATTCAGCAGAAGGTACAATTACCTCATCAAGTTCTACTTTCCTCCCACTCACTTCTTTCGAGAGAAACTCCTTCTCTAGAAAGTATCCATTCTTAGCTATGAATATCTTGACTTCGGATCTGTGATAGAAGGTGTACCTATAACGCCCTCGATGCGGCTATATCTCCCACGTGTCGAAGCACGACTTAGAGGCATAACCGCATTCAAAGCAATGTCGCAAGTGAGGTAATCTTCATAACAACCCATGTAATAAATAAGGTAAAAGATACATAGTTGTCTTACACTCGCCACGTCACACAAATAGCATAAATATCATTACATTCATCTAATTACACTCAAGGTCCGACTACGAAACCAAAATAAAGAAAACCCCAAAAGCGACAAAGTCCCCGATCGCCCCAACTGGGCACCACTACTGATCGTCTGGAAAGGAAACCTAGTATCGTCCTGAGTCCTCATCGAACTCCCACTTGAGCTCAGTAGAATCACCTGGAGCGGTATCATCGGTCCCTGCATATGGTTTTTGGAAGTAAACTGTGAGTCACGGGGACTCAGCAATCTCACTCCCTCGCGATCAAGACTATTTAAGCTTATAGGAAGGGTAAAAGTATGAGGTGGAGCTGGAGCAAGCGACTAGCATATTTGGTGGCTAACATACGCAAATGAGAGCGAGAAGAGAAGGCAAAGGCACGGTCGAACAACTATGATCAAGAAGTGATCCTAGAACAACCTATGTTCAAGCATAACTTGAGATCGTGTTCTCTTCCCTGACTCCGCCGAAAAGAGACCATCATGGCCACACACTCAGTTGATTCATTTTAATTAAGTTTAGTTTAAAGGTTATCTACAACTAGACATTAACAAATTCCCATCTGCCCATAACCGCGGGCACGACTTTCGAAAGTTCAAATCCCTACAGGGGAGTCCCAACTTAGCCCGTCACAAGCTCTCACGGTCAACGAAGGATATTCCTTCTCCCAAGACGATCCGATCAGACTCGGAATCCTGGTTACAAGACATCTCGACAATGGTAAAACTAAACCAGCAAAGCCGTCCGAATGTGCCGACAAATCCCGATAGGAGCTGCACATATCTCGTTCTCAGGGCACACTCAGATGAGACTAGCTACGAGTAAAACCAACCCTCAAGTTTCCGCGAGGTGGCCCCGCAGGCAGCTCAGTTTGGACCAACACTCAAGAGGAGCACTGGCCTAGGGGGGGGGGTTTAAATAAAGATGACCCTCGGGCTCCGGAAACCCAAGGGAAAAAGAGGATAGGTGGCGAATGGTAAAACCAATGTTGGGCATTGCTGGAGAAGTTTTATTCTAGGCGAACTTTCAAGGGGTTCCCCTTATAACCCAACCATGTAAGGGACGCAAAATCAGGGAACATAACACCGGTATCACGGAAACTAGGGCGTCAAGAGTGGAACAAAACACCAGGCATAAGGCCAAGCCTTCCACCCTTTACCAAGTATATAGATGCATTAAGATAAACAAGATAATATAATGATATCCCAACAATAAACATGTTCCAACAAGGAACAAACTCCAATCTTCACCTGCAACTAGCAACGTTATAAGAGGGGCTGAGCAAAACGGTAACATAGCCAAACAACGGTTTGCTAGGACAAGGTGGGTTAGAGGTTTGACATGGCAATATGGGAGGCATGATAAGAAAGTGGTAGGTATCGTAGCATAGGCAGAGCAAAAAAGCGAGCATCTAGCAAGCAAAGATAGAAGTGATTTCCAGGGTATGGTTGTTGGGGAATGTAGTAATTTCAAAAAATTCCTACGCACACGAAAGATCATGGTGATGCATAGCAACGAGAGGGGAGAGTGTTGTCTACGTACCCTCGTAGACCGGAAGCGGAAGCGTTAGCACAACGCGGTTGATGTAGTCGTACGTCTTCACGGCCCGACCGATCAAGCACCGAAACTATGACACCTCCGAGTTCTAGCACACGTTCAGCTCGATGACGATCCCCAGACTTCGATCCAGCAAAGTGTCGGGGAAGAGTTCCGTCAGCACGAAGGCATGGTGACGATCTTGATGTTCTACCATCACAGGGCTTCGCCTAAGCACCGCTACAATATTATCGAGGGTTATGGTGGAGGGGGGCACCGCACACGGCTAAGAGAAGGATCACGAAGATCAACTTGTGTGTCTAGAGGTGCCCCCCTGCCCCTGTATATAAAGGAGCAAGGGGGGAGGCCGGCCGGCCCTTGAGGCGCGCCAAGGAGGGGGGAGTCCTCCTCCTAGTAGGAGTAGGACTCCCCTTTCCTAGTCCAACTAGGAAGAGGGGAGGGGGAAGGAAAGAGAGGGAGAGGGAAAGAGGGGCCGCGCCCCCTCCCCTAGTCCAATTCGGACTCCCCATGGGAGGGGGCGTGCCACCTCCTGGGCTGCTGCCCTCTCTCTCCCCTCGGGCCCACTAAGGCCCAATACTTCCCCGGGGGGTTCCGGTAACCCTTCCGGCACTCCGGTTTTCTCCGAAATCACCCGAAACACTTCCGGACTCCGAGTATAGCCGTCCAATATGTCGGTCTTTATGTCTCGACCATTTAGAGACTCCTCGTCATGTCCGTGATCATATAGGGGACTCCGAACAACCTTCGGTACATCAAAATATATAAACTCATAATGAAACTGTCATCGTAATGTTAAGCGTGCGGACCCTACGGGTTCGAGAACAATGTAGACATGACTGAGACACGTCTCCGGTCAATAACCAATAGCGGAACCTGGATGCTCATATTGGCTCCCACATATTCTAGGAAGATCTTTTATCGGTCAGACCGCATAACAACATATGTTGTTCCCTTTGTCATCGGTATGTTACTTGCCCGAGATTTGATTGTCGGTATCTCAATACCTAGTTCAATCTCGTTACCGGCAAGTCTCTTTACTCGTTCCGTAATACATCATCCCGCAACTAACTTATTAGTTTCAATGCTTGCAAGGCTTATGTGATGTGCATTACCGAGAGGGCCCCAGAGATACCTCTCCGACAATCGGAGTGTCAAATCCTAATCTCGAAATACGCCAACCCAACAAGTACCTTCGGAGACACCTGTAGAGTACCTTTATAATCACCAAGTTACGTTGTGACGTTTGGTAGCACACAAAGTGTTCCTTCGATAAACGGGAGTTGCATAATCTCATAGTCATAGGAACATGTATAAGTCATGAAGAAAGCAATAGCAACAAACTAAACGATCAAGTGCTAAGCTAATGAAATGGGTCAAGTCAATCACATCATTCTCCTAATGATGTGATCCCATTAATCAAATGACAACTCATGTCTATGGTTAGGAAACATAACCATCTTTGATCAACGAGCTAATCAAGTAGAGGCATACTAGTGACACTATGTTTCTCTATGTATTCACACATGTGTTATGTTTCCGGTTAATACAATTCTAGCATGAATAATAAATATTTATCATGATATAAGGAAATAAATAATAACTTTATTATTGCCTCTAGGGCATATTTCCTTCAGTCTCCCACTTGCACTAGAGTCAATAATCTAGATTACACGGTAATGATTCTAACACCCATGGAGCCTTGGTGCTGATCATGTTTTGCTCGTGGAAGAGGCTTAGTCAGCGGGTCTACAACATTCAGATCCGTATGTATCTTGCAAATTTCTATGTCTCCCACTTGGACTAAATCCCGAATGGAATTGAAGCGTCTCTTGATGTGCTTGGTTCTCTTGTGAAATCTGGATTCCTTTGCCAAGGCAATTGCACCAGTATTGTCACAAAAGATTTTCATTGGACCCGATGCACTAGGTATGACACCTAGATCTGATATGAACTCCTTCATCCAGACTCCTTCATTTGCTGCTTCCGAATCAGCTATGTACTCTGCTTCACATGTAGATCCCGCCAAGACGCTTTGTTTAGAACTGCACCAACTGACAGCTCCACCGTTCAATAAAAACACGTATTCGGTTTGCGATTTAGAATCGTCCAGATCAGTGTCAAAGCTTGCATCAACGTAACCATTTACGATAAGCTCTTTGTCACCTCCATATACGAGAAACATATCCTTAGTCCTTTTCAGGTATTTCAGGATGTTCTTGACCACTATCCAGTGATCCACTCCTGGATTACTTTGGTACCTCCCTGCTAGACTTATAGCAAGGCACACATCAGGTCTGGTACACAGCATTGCATACATGATAGAGCCTATGGCTGAAGCATAGGGAACATCTTTCATTTTCTCTCTATCTTCTGCAGTGGTCGGGCATTGAATCTTACTCAACTTCACACCTTGTAACACAGGAAAGAATCCTTTCTTTGCTTGATCCATTTTGAACTTCTTCAATACTTTGTCAAGGTATGTGCTTTGTGAAAGTCCAATTAAGCGTCTTGATCTATCTCTATAGATCTTAATACCCAATATGTAAGCAGCTTCACCGAGGTCTTTCATTGAAAAACTCTTATTCAAGTATCCCTTTATGCTATCCAGAAATTCTATATCATTTCCGATTAGCAATATGTCATCCACATATAATATCAGAAATGCTACAGAGCTCCCACTCACTTTCTTGTAAATACAGGCTTCTCCAAAAGTCTGTATAAAACCAAATGCTTTGATCACACTATCAAAGCGTTTATTCCAACTCCGAGAGGCTTGCACCAGTCCATAAATGGATCGCTGGAGCTTGCACACTTTGTTAGCTCCCTTTGGATCGACAAAACCTTCCGGCTGCATCATATACAACTCTTCTTCCATAAATCCATTCAGGAGTGCAGTTTTGACATCCATCTGCCAAATTTCATAATCATAAAATGCGGCAATTGCTAACATGATTCGGACAGACTTAAGCATCGCTACGGGTGAGAAGGTCTCATCGTAGTCAATCCCTTGAACTTGTCGAAAACCTTTTGCGACAAGTCGAGCTTTGTAGACAGTAACATTACCATCAGTGTCAGTCTTCTTCTTGAAGATCCATTTATTCTCAATTGCTTGCCGATCATTGGGCAAGTCAACCAAAGTCCACACTTTGTTCTCATACATGGATCCCATCTCAGATTTCATGGCTTCTAGCCATTTTGCGGAATCTGGGATCACCATCGCTTCTTCATAGTTCGTAGGTTCATCATGATCTAGTAGCATGACTTCCAGAATAGGATTACCGTACCACTCTGGTGCGGATCTTACCCTGGTTGATCTACGAGGTTTGGTAGTAACTTGATCTGAAGTTTCATGATCAGTATCTTTAGCTTCCTCACTAATTGGTGTAGGTGTCACAGAAACCGGTTTCTGTGATGTACTACTTTCCAATAAGGGAGTAGGTACAGTTACCTCATCAAGTTCTACTTTTCTCCCACTCACTTCTTTCGAGAGAAACTCCTTCTCTAGAAAAACTCCGAATTTAGCAACAAAAGTCTTGCCTTCAGATTTGTGATAGAAGGTGTACCCAACAGTCTCCTTTGGGTATCCTATGAAGACACATTTCTCCGATTTGGGTTCGAGCTTATCAGGTTGAAGCTTTTTCACATAAGCATCGCAGCCCCAAACTTTCAGAAACAACAACTTTGGTTTCTTGCCAAACCACAGTTCATAAGGCGTCGTTTCAACGGATTTCTATGGTGTCCTATTTAACGTGAATGCAGCCTTCTCTAAAGCATAACCCCAAAATGATAACGGTAAATTAGTAAGAGACATCATAGATTGCACCATATCCAATAAAGTATGATTACGACATTCGGACACACCATTACGCTATGGTGTTCCGGGTGGCGTGAGTTGCAAAACTATTCCACATTGTTTCAAATGTAGACCAAACTCGCAACTCAAATATTCTCCTCCACGATCAGATCGTAGAAACTTTATTTTCATGTTACGATGATTTTCAACTTCACTCTGAAATTCTTTGAACTTTTCAAATGTTTCAAACTTATGTTTCATTAAGTAGATATACCCATATCTGCTTAAATCATCTGTGAAGGTGAGAAAATAACGATATCCGCCACGAGCCTCAACATTCATTGGACCACATGCATCTGTATGTACAATTTATAATAAATCCGTTGCTCTCTCCATAGTACCGGAGAACGGCGTTTTAGTCATCTTACCCATGAGGCACGGTTCGCAAGTACCAAGTGATTCATAATCAAGTGGTTCCAAAAGTCCATCAGTATGGAGTTTCTTCATGCGCTTTATACCGATATGACCTAAACGGCAGTGCCACCAATAAGCTGCACTATCATTATCAACTCTGCATCTTTTGATTTCAACATTATGAATATGTGTATCACTACTATCGAGATTCATCAAAAATAGACCACTCTTCAAGGGTGCATGACCATAAAAGATATTGCTCATATAAATAGAACAACCATTATTCTCTGATTTAAATGAATAACCGTCTCGCATCAAACAAGATCCAGATATAATGTTCATGCTCAACGCTGGCACCAAATAACAATTATTTAGGTCTAATACTAATCCCGAAGGCAGATGTAGAGGTAGCGTGCCGACTGCGATCACATCGACTTTGGAACCATTTCCCACGCGCATCGTCACCTCGTCCTTAGCCAATCTTTGCTTGATCCGTAGCCCCTGTTTCGAGTTGCAAATGTTAGCAATAGAACTAGTATCAAATACCCAGGTGCTACTACTAGCATTAGTAAGGTACACATCAATAACATGTATATCACATATACCTTTGTTCACTTTGCTATCCTTCTTATCCGCCAAATACTTGGGGCAGTTCCGCTTCCAGTGACCAGTCTGCTTGTAGTAGAAGCACTCAGTTTCAGGCTTAGGTCCAGACTTGGGTTTCTTCTCCTGATCACCAACTTGTTTGCTGTTCTTCTTGAAGTTCTCTTTCTTCTTCCCTTTGCCCTTTTTCTTGAAACTGGTGGTCTTATTGACCATCAACACTTGATGCTCCTTCTTGATTTCTACCTCCGCGGCTTTTAGCATTGCGAAGAGCTCATGAATAGTCTTATTCATCCCTTGCATATTATAGTTCATCACGAAGCTTTTGTAGCTTGGTGGCAGTGATTGAAGAACTCTGTCAATGACACTATCAACGGGAAGATTAACCCCCAGTTGAGTCAAGTGATTATGATACCCAGACATTTTGAGTATATGTTCACTGACAGAACTATTCTCCTCCATCTTGCAGCTATAGAACTTATTGGAGACTTCATATCTCTCAATCCGGGCATTTGCTTGAAATATTAACTTCAACTCCTGGAACATCTCATATGCTCCATGACGTTCAAAACGTCGTTGAAGACCCGGTTCTAAACCGTAAAGCACGGCACACTGAACTATCTAGTAGTCATCAGCTTTGCTCTGCCAGACGTTCATAACATCTCGTGTTGCTCCTGCAGCAGGCTTGGCACTTAGCGGTGCTTCCAGGACGTAATTCTTCTATGCAGCAATGAGGATAATCCTCAAGTTACAGACCCAGTCCGTGCAATTGTTACCATCGTCTTTCAACTTTGCTTTCTCAAGGAACGCATTAAAATTCAACGGAACAACAGCACGAGCCATCTATCTACAATCAAACATAGACAAGCAAGATACTATCAGGTACTAAGTTCATGATAAATTTAAGTTCAATTAATCATATTACTTAAGAACTCCCACTTAGAAAGATATCCCTCTAATCCTCTAAGTGATCACGTGATCCAAATCAACTAAACCATGTCCGATCATCACGTGAGATGGAGTAGTATCAATGGTGAACATCAATATGTTGATCATATCTACTATATGATTCACGCTCGATCTTTCGGTCTCCGTGTTCCGAGGCCATATCTGTTATATGCTAGGCTCGTCAAGTTAAACCTGAGTATTCCGCGTGTGCAACTATTTTGCACCCATTGTATTTGAACGTAGAGCCTATCACACCCGATCATCACGTGGTGTCTCAACACGAAGAACTTTCGCAACGGTGCATACTCAGGGAGAACACTTATACTTTGATAATTTAGTGAGGGATCATCTTATAATGCTACCGTCAATCAAAGCAAGATAAGATGCATAAAAGATAAACATCACATGCAATCAATATAAGTGATATGATATGGCCATTATCATCATGTACTTGTGATCTCCATCTCCGAAGTACCGTCATCACCGGCGTGAGACCTTGATCTCCATCGTAGCATCGTTGTCGTCTCGCCAATCTTATGCTTCCACGACTATCGCTACCGCTTAGTGATAAAGTAAAGCATTACAGCGCGATTGCATTGCATACAATAAAGAGACAACCATATGGCTCCTGCCAGTGGCCGATATCACACAATACAATTTAGCATCATGTCTTGACCATATCACATCACAACATGCCTTGCAAAAACAAGTTAGACGTCCTCTACTTTGTTGTTGCAAGTTTTACGTGGCTGCTACGGGCTTAGCAAGAACCGTTCTTACCTACGCATCAAAACCACAACGATAGTTTATCAAGTTGGTGCTGTTTTAACCTTCGCAAGGACCGGGCGTAGCCACACTCGGTTCAACTAAAGTTGGAGAAACTGACACCCGCCAGCCACCTGTGTGCAAAGCACGTCGGTAGAACCAGTCTCGCGTAAGCGTACGCGTAATGTCGGTCTGGGCCGCTTCATCCAACAATACCGCCGAACCAAAGTATGACATGCTGGTAAGCAGTATGACTTATATCGCCCACAACTCACTTGTGTTCTACTCGTGCATAACATCAACGCATAAAACCTAGGCACGAATGCCACTGTTGGGGAACGTAGTAATTTCAAAAAAATTCCTACGCACACGCAAGATCATGGTGATGCATAGCAACGAGAGGGGAGAGTCTTGTGTACGTACCCTCGTAGACCGGAAGCGGAAGAGTTAGCACAACGCGGTTGATGTAGTCGTACGTCTTCACGGCCCGATCAATCAAGCACCGAAACTACGACACCTCCGAGTTCTAGCACACGTTCAGCTCGATGACGATCCCCGGACTCCGATCCAGCAAAGTGTCGGGGAAGATTTCTGTCAGCACGACGGCGTGGTGACGATCTTGATGTTCTACCGCCGCAGGGCTTCGCCTAAGCACCGCTACAATATTATCGAGGATTATGGTGGAGGGGGGCACCGCACACGGCTAAGAGAACGATCACGAAGATCAACTTGTGTGTCTAGAGGTGCCCCCTGCCCCTGTATATAAAGGAGCAAGGGAGGAGGCCAGCCGGCCCTTGTGGCGCGCCAAGGAGGGGGGAGTCCTCCTCCTAGTAGGAGTAGGACTCCCCTTTTCTAGTCCAACTAGGAAGAGGGAAGGGGGAAGGAAAGAGAGGGAGAGGGAGAGGGAAAGAGGGGCCGCGCCCCCCTCCCCTAGTCCAATTCGGACTCCCCATGGGAGGGGGCGCGCCACCTCCTGGGCTGCTGCCCTCTCTCTCCCCTCAGGCCCACTAAGGCCCAATACTTCCCCGGGGGGTTCCGATAACCCTTCTGGCACTCCAGTTTTCTCCGAAATCACCCAAAACACTTCCGGTGTCCGAATATAGCCGTCCAATATATCGATCTTTATGTCTCGACCATTTCGAGACTCCTCGTCATGTTCGTGATCATATCCGGGACTCCGAACAACCTTCGGTACATCAAAATATATAAACTCATAATGAAACTGTCATCGTAACGTTAAGCGTGCGGACCCTACGGGTTCGAGAACAATGTAGACATGACCGAGACACGTCTCCGGTCAATAACCAATAGCGGAACCTGGATGCTCATATTGGCTCCCACATATTCTACGAAGATCTTTTATCGGTCAGACCACATAACAACATATGTTGTTCCCTTTATCATCGGTATGTTACTTGCCCGAGATTTGATCATCGGTATCTCAATACCTAGTTCAATCTCGTTACCGGCAAGTCTCTTTACTCGTTCCGTAATACATCATCCCACAACTAACTTATTAGTTGCAATTCTTGCAAGGCTTATGTGATGTGCATTACCGAGAGGGCCCCAGAGATACCTCTCCGACAATCGGAGTGACAAATCCTAATCTCGAAATATGCCAACCCAACAAGTACCTTCGGAGACACCTGTAGAGTACCTTTATAATCACCCAGTTATGTTGTGACATTTGGTAGCACACAAAGTGTTCCTCCGGTAAACGGGAGTTGCATAATCTCATAGTCATAGGAACATGTATAAGTCATGAAGAAAGCAATAGCAACAAACTAAATGATCAAGTGCTAAGATAATGAAATGGGTCAAGTCAATCACATCATTCTCCTAATGATGTGATCCCGTTAATCAAATGACAACTCATGTCTATGGTTAGGAAACATAACCATCTTTGATCAACGAGCTAGTTAAGTAGAGGCATACTAGTGACACTATGTTTGTCTATGTATTCGCACATGTATTATGTTTTCGGTTAATACAATTCTAGCATGAATAATAAACATTTATCATGATATAAGGAAATAAATAATAACGTTATTATTGCCTCTAGGGCATATTTCCTTCAATGGTCATCTTGCTTGCAAAGTTCTCCGAGTTGACGTTAGCTTGATCCTCATAAACATACTCAACGGGCTCCTCGATCATGTACTCGTCTCCCGGCTCTACCCAAGCAAGAACAACAAGAAAAGGGAGACACAATCAACCACGTGCAAAGCACAAACAACAAGATGCAAAACATGGTATGATATGCGGGATGCGGTATGCGATGCATATGCATGATTTGGAAAAGAATGATCGAACCTGGCCTCAACTTGTAAAACCAAGAGTGCCAGTGGATAGAGGAGTTGATTTCGGTCGAAATCGATATAAAGATCACCGGAATCGGATACACGGTTTGGAAATGACAAGCAAAACAAATATGGCACCAGTCTACGATTAACAGCATGAGGCCATCGAAATGCATCAAGAACAACATGCTACAGCACTCTAACATAGCAACAAAATACATGGCAGTGATCCACTCAAGATGCTTGACAAAAGATGAACACTGAGCTATGGCTAATTCACTCAATAGCAAGCTCAAACAAGCATGGCAAAAGTGCAAAAGATTACTGGTTGCAGACTTAGTGAAATTAACATCAAGTCAGGAATTTAACATCAGGAAGCAATGTTTAGAGCATGAAAACTACATGCTACAAGAACATATCATGGCAAAGCAAAGCATGGCATGAAGCTACTCAAAGCATACAACAAAAGTACCTTACTGACCATAAGCCAAAAGGGATCAGAAAATACAATGGCAACCATGTGAACATAGCAATTATCGTTAACAGATTCAGACTTGCCAGAAAACTGGAACATGGCAAAACAAATATCAAGTAGACACGTTTACGAGCTCGATGCACTCACCACAAGGTATTGCATGATAAACTAAGCATACACCCAGCAAGTAGACATGACATAGAAACTAAACATGGCAAGAACAACAACATAGCATGAATGGATCAACTACAACAAGCTCGGCAAAATTACTAAACATGTTAACAATCTGCCAGGAACATTTTATAGCAAAAGTAGAGCTCGATTGAGTCAAGCTAGGGTGCTCCATAATTGCAAACAAAGACATGGATGGATAGAGCTCCGCAATATCTACAAAACATCCTTACTGATCATGCTCAAAAGAGGCACGGATCACTTGGTAGCAACATGGATACATGACATAAAATATAAACATGGCAATGACTTAGAATAATTCTAAGTCCCTGAAATCAGCAACATTATGAGGGCTACTTTGCATGCTTGTGCTAGTCACCACAGAGATCACAAAAAACATGGCATACACCCCTGTAAAGATGGCATGGCATACTTCAAAACACAGGTAGAGCTCAAGATCATAGCATGCACACATTAATCATGGCAAAAATGACAAAAGTGCATTTGCTGATAAGAATCTGAAACTAACATCACATAGCCCTCTTCCAACAGCATTTAGGGCATCAAGATGAGCTCAAATGAAAATGATGCAATGAGATGAAATGAAGTACTCAACGAGACGAACATTTCGATATGCTACACGCACGAATCGGAGCAACGGGTGTAGAGATATGAGCTGATGAACATGTGCAAAAAATATTAGGGAGGAAGGAAAAAGTCAAACCTAGGAATTAGGGTTTGTCCGGATCTAGATCGGATCGGCCCGGAGCAGAAGCCGAGGTTCGCCGGGGTACTGTAGACGATGGAGAACGAGGTGGCCGGAGACATCGGAGACTTGGCCGGCCGGAGTCGTCGGAGACTTGGGCGGCGCGGCGAGGCACGGCGGAGGGCATCGCTTGCCAGGGACGAGCGAGTCGGCGGGGCAGCGTCGGCCGATGAGGAGGCGGCGGCCGCGGTCGTCGACACCGGCGAGGGACACGGCGGCGGGCGAGCGGGTCGGTGGCGGCGCACGCGAAGGAGAGGAGCGGTGCGGGGCGCGGCCCGGTTGGCGGCGGGGAGGGCCCGCGCTGGGCCTGGCGGGCCTGCGCGGCGATAGCGAAGTGGGGCTCGCCCACGGGACAGGTGGCGGCCGGTGATTCGCTGGGCGCAGCGGCGGACGGTGTCCGGCTAGGCTTCGGACATGTCCGGCGGCTGGAGAGGAAGGAGACTAGGGTTTCGGGGGAAGAGGTCCGAAAATTTCGGGGAGAGGCCTTTATATAGAGGTAGAGGGAGCTAGGAGGCTCCAAATTGAGCACGATTTGTGGCCACGCGATCATGATCAAACGACCTAGGTGATGGAGGAGGTTTAGGTGGGTTTTGGGCCACTTTGGAGGGGTGTTGGGCTGCAACACACACGAGGCCTTTTCGGTCCCTCGGTTAACCGTTGGAGTATCAAACGAAGTCCAAATGACACGAAACTTGACAGGCGGTCTACCGGTAGTAAACCAAGGCCGCATGACAAGTCTCGGTACAATCCGAAAACATTTAACACCCACACACGAAAAGAGGTAGAAAGGGACACTGGAGGACATAGGAGCGCCGGAATGCAAAACGGACAACGGGGAAAATGCTCGGATGCATGAGACGAACACATATGCAAATGCAATGCACATGATGACATGATATGAGATGCAAGACAAAGACAAAACAACACGAAGGCAAAAACCCGACAACGAGGAAATAAAATAACTTAGTGCCGAAAATGGCAAGAGTTGGAATACAAATATGGCATGTTACATACGGGGTGTTACAACACTCCACCACTACGAAAGGATCTCATCCCGAGATCTAGGACTAGAAAAATTCCGGGTACTCATAACGGAGGTGATCCTCGCGTTCGCAGGTGGCTTCATGGTCGGAATGATGTGACCACTTGACTTTCAGGAATTTGATAGACTTGTTGCGAGTCTTACGCTTAGTTTCTTCAAGAATAGCAACGGGGTGTTCATGATAAGACAGGTCTTCTTGGAGATCAATGTTTTCAAAGTTGACGGTGCGGTCTGGAGTCTTGAAACACTTGCGGAGTTGAGACACGTGAAATACGTCATGCACGTTTGCAAAGTTGAAGAGAAGCTCAAGTTGATAGGCGAGATCGCCTCTTTTGCCAAAGATCTTGAAAGGACCCACGTATCTAGGGGAAAGCTTCCCTTTGATACCAAAGCAACGAGTACCTTTCATTGGAGAGACGCGGAGGTAGACATGGTCTCCGATCTCGAAAGCCAGGTCATGATGCTTGCTATCATAGTAACTGTTCTGGCGCGATTGCGCGGCTTTGAGATTATCATGAATGACTTTGCACATTTCTTCTGCCTCTACGATCAAGTCATTTCCAAGAAGTTGACGTTCACCAGACTCTGACCAGTTAAGAGGAGTACGACACTTCCTGTGATAGAGAATCTCGAATGGGGCCTTGCCCGAACTCGCTTGGAAGCTGTTGTTGTAGGAGAACTCTGCATATGGAAGACAATCTTCCCACTTCATACCAAAAGAGATTACACATGCCGTGAGCATATCTTCAAGAATCTGATTTACTCGCTCGACTTGGCCACTAGTTGAGGATGAAAAGTTGTGCTGAAGCGAATGTGGCTGCCCATGGCCTTCTGAAAAGAATCCCAAACCTTGGAGGTAAAGATGCTTCCACGATCTGAAGATATCAACTGCGGAATGTCGTGCAGAGAGACAATCATAGATGTATATAGCTTTGCCAACTGAGCTGCTGTGATAGATTCTTTGATAGGAAGAAAATGAGCCACTTTGGTGAGCTTATCGATGACAACAAAGATAGCATCATTGCCATGCTTGGACTTTGGAAAATCCAGTCACGAAGTCCATCTCAATGTGGTCAAACTTCCATTCTGGAATGGCAAGTGGTTGGAGGAGACCAGCTGGTCGTTGGTGTTCTGCTTTCACTCTTCTGCAGACATCACATTCATTCAGGAACTGTGCAATCTCGCGCTTCATTCGAGTCCACCAATACGACTGCTTGAGATCCCGGTACATCTTTGTACTCCCAGGGTGAATAGAGAGGAGTGAATTGTGAGCCTCGTTCATAATGACTTTACGAAGGTCACCTTTAGGCACAACAATGCGATCCTCAAAGAATAGAGTATCCTTGTCATCAAGACGATATCACTTGTACTTGGGTTGACTCTTGGCAATCCCAATCTTCACCTTCTTCACCATAGCATCAAGAAGTTGAGCCTCACGAATCTGATCTTCCAAAGTAGGAGAGACTTGGAGGTTGGCAAGAAATCCTTGAGGAACAACTTGTAGATTGAGTTTGTGGAAAGCTTCACAAAGCTCTGGTTGGTAAGGCTTGAGAATCAAACTGTTGCAGTAAGCCTTCCTTCTCAATGCGTCAGCAATTACATTGGCCTTGCCTGGAGTATATTCGATATTCGGATTATACTCTTGAATCATCTCGACCCATCGAGTCTGCCTGAGGTTGAGGTTTGGCTAAGTGAAGATGTACTTGAGACTCTTATGATCAGTGAAGATGTCCACTTTTCTTCCCAATAACAGATGTCTCCATGTTAAAAGAGCATGGACAACTGCCGCCAACTCGAGGTCATGAGTGGGGTAGTTCTTTTCGTTGGGATTCAATTGGCGAGAGGTATAGGCCACAACTTTCTTCTCTTGCATCAACACTGCACCAAGACCTTGAAGGGAAGCATCACAGCAGACCTCGAACGGTTTGGATTCATCAGGAGGAGTCAGAACTGGAGCAGTGACTAATTTCTCTTTCAGGGTGTTGAAAGCGATGTCACATTCAGGCGACCAGACGTACTTCACATGCTTCTGGAGAAGGTTGGAAAGAGGCTTCGCGATCTTTGAGAAGTTCTCAACAAACCTTCGACAATAGCTTGCGAGCCCAAGGAAACTGTGGAGTTGCTTCACATTCTGAGGTGGTTCCCAATTCACAATTGCAGACACCTTCTCAGGATTAACCGCTATGCCCTTGGCAGAGATGACATGCCCAAGGTAGAGAACCTCATCGAGCCAAAACTCGCACCTAGAAAACTTCGCATAGAACTGATGTTCTCTGAGTTTATCCAGCACCAATCTTAAGTGTTTGGCATGATCCTCCTTGCTCTTGGAAAATACCAAAATATCATTGAGGTAGACCAAGACGAGGTCATTTGTGTAGGCGTTGAAGATGAAGTTCATCATGCGAGAGAATGCCGGAGGAGCATTGACAAGACCAAAAGACATGACAGTGTATTCATATGAACCATAGCTTGTTCTCAATGTTGTCTTGGGGATATCTTATTCTCGAATGCAAATCTGATGATAGCCCATACGGAGATCAAGCTTGGAGAATACTTGAGCACCTTTGAGTTGTTCAAAAAGCTCATTGATGTTGGGAAGTGGGTACTTGTTCTTTATGGTCTTCTTGTTCAATGGACGGTAGTCGACACAAAGTCGGTCCGTTCCATCCTTCTTCTTGACAAAAAGAACACCACAACCCCATGGAGAAGAACTTGGTCGGATGAGACCCATATGCTCTTGAATATCGAGTTGCTTCTTCAGCTCCTTCAACTCTTCAGGTCCAAGCTTGTAAGGACGTTTGCAAACAGGTTCTGTGCCAGGCTCAAGATCGATGACGAATTCAACTGGTCGGTGCGGAGGCATTCCTGGAAGCTCTTCTGGAAAGACGTCTTGATATTCGCAAACGACTGAAATCTGAGGTATGGCATCCAGCTCGCCCTTCTCATTGAGTGAAAACAGTCGAATGGTATTATCACGAGCAGCAAAGACGATTACATCCTGAGACGAATGTGTCAATTGAATCTGTCTAGCAGCACAATCAAGCATAGCCTTGTGCTTAGAAAGCCAGTCCATTCCGAGAATAAGATCGATATCCGAGTTACCAAGGACCATTGGAGAAGCCAGAAACTTGAAATCACCCATCATGATAGAAATATCCGGGACCATCATGCTAGAACTCAAACGCTTAGCCGGAGAAACAACTTGCAATGCTTTAGGTAATGCCTTAGTGCCAAAGTTGTGCTCTGATGCAAATGGGAATGACATGAAAGAGTGTGATGCACTAGAGTCAAAAAGAACTTTTGCTGGAATATCATTAACAGGTAGGTTACCCATAATCACATCTGACGAGTCCTCTGCCTGAGCTTCATTCATCATGTTGACCTTGGCGTGCTTGGGATTATGCTTGACCACTGCGGTACTGGTAGATCTCACGGGAGGAGGAGGAGGAAGTCGCCTTTGATTGAAGCATTTGTTGGCATAGTGACCCTTCTGTTGACACTTGTTGCACGTGACCTCCGAGAGCGGACGGTGATACAGAGCACTTGATCTTGGAGCATGAGACGAAGTCTTGTTCTGAAAGCCTGGGTTGGGTGGGTGGGAAGATCCATTGCCACCTTTGCTCTTCTGCTGATAAGGCTGGCGGAACAAAGGAGGAGGAGTCAACCAATACTTTTGCTGCTTAGAAGCCACTTGAGTTGAGGAAGAAGGAGTTGCATCTCTGACTCGCTTCTTGGAAGCATCGCACTTGAGTTGAGCAGTCTCTTGTTTCAGTGCAATGTTATAAAACTCATCGTACTTCTGTGGCTCGAAAAGCACAAGAACAAGTTGAAGATCTTCTCTGAGGCCACCCCTGAACTGGTAAATCATGCTCTTCTCGTCGGGGACGTCCTGCTTGGCGAGATGAGCGAGCTTCTGGAACATGATGTTATACTGGTAAACAGACAAGCTGTCTTGCTTCAGGTTGTGAAATTCCTCACGCTTTCTCTCAACAACACTATTAGGAATGTGGTGAGCTTTCAAGTCTTGACGGAATTCATCCCAGGTAATCACACGGCCTCCTCTAGAATCTTTGTATTGCTGAAACCACTCTACAGCTTGGTCTTTGAGTTGGAACGAAGCAAACTTGACAAAGTCCTCAGGCCTGACGTTGCTGCACTCGAAATGCTTGCATATATACACGAGCCAATTATCAGCGTTTGTTGCCTCGACACAGTTGCTGAAGGTCTTTGGCTAGTTAGCGAGGAACTGGTTGAGTGTAGCAAACTGATTCTGATTGTTGCCATGGCCATGATTCCCTTGGTTGCGCTCTTGCAAAATTTAAATGATCAGCTGCGTGTTTGCATTGGTAGCGGCCGTCACAGCTTGCCATGCCTCCGGAGGTGGAGGTGGTGGTGGCGGATCAGGATTCGGAGTCGTACGCGTTGGAGGAGCCATCCTAGAGAGGGTGATATCCGTTAGCATCTTGACAGGCATATATTCAAGCTGAATCAAATGGATCGAAATTGCAACATATAGTCTTAACATCCGAACAAAATGAACGAATGCATTCCAATTGAAATGGTCACACTTCCATAAATTGAGAAGCCACTTAGATAAAGGTAGAAGAATAAAAACAACAAGGTACGAACAAGAACAAATACTTGGTGAGGATTACCCAATCACAAACCAAATATCCGCGGAAGAAATTCTAGAGCAACAAGAATTCCCACCTATGAAACTCCCGAACCTTACCGGTTATGCAATCAGGTGTTGGGGATACACGGGAAGCATAATATCTCACACAAAGCTAGCAAATCCTACATCCAGCTGTATCCATCCTTCAACACATAACCAAGAAACCTTCGGAAATCATTTACCTCAACCTTCAAAAAGCATCTGTTATACGAGTTATGGCGATACTCCTGAACTCCCGCCCCAGTACTGGGTGGCGTCGAGGTTATCTCACCAACAACTGCATAAAAGAGATTTTCGATGTCGGCGAAACTCAGGTATTCCAGAATTGCAACGATAAAATTGTGACGACAACACCTCGGAGCTCAACTCCCCGGGACACTGCCACAACCCCTAAATGTCAGGAGGCACCAAGAACAATGTTCTCGTCACAAAACCATCGGAATGATTCCAAGATACCCGCGTGATCCTAAAATTTTTTTAGTGAAATTTGAGAAGAGAAGAGTCAAAACTCTACGTCAGGATGCCTCACCAGAGCGACAAAGGGACTGAGGAGTAAAAAGAATCCTACTCTCCGATATATATAATCCTAAATGACTCAAAACATTTTCAAGACTCATCAACGCCAACGGTTCGATCAAGCAGGGGGCTCCTAAGGTCGGGGATGGCTCTGATTACCAACTTGTAACGCCCTCGACACGGCTATATCTCCCACGTGTCGAAGCACGACTTAGAGGCATAACCGCATTGAAAGCAATGTCGCAAGTGAGGTAATCTTCACAACAACCCATGTAATAAATAAGGGGAAAGATACATAGTTGGCTTACACTCGCCACGTCACACAAATAGCATAAATATCATTACATTCATCCAGTTACACTCAAGGTCCGACTACGAAACCAAAATAAAGAACAACCCCAAAAGCGACAAAGCCCCCGATCGCCCCAACTGGGCACCAATACTGATCGTTTGGAAAGGAAACGTAGTATCGTCCTGAGTCCTCATCGAACTCCCACTTGAGCTCAGTCGAATCACCTGGAGCGGTATCATCGGTCCCTGCATCTGGTTTTTGGAAATAAACTGTGAGTCATGGCGACTCAGCAATCTCACTCCCTTGCGGTCAAGACTATTTAAGCTTATAGGAAGGGTAAAAGTATGAGGTGGACCTGCAGCAAGCGACTAGCATATTTGGTGGCTAACATACGCAAATGAGAGCGAGAAGAGAAGGCAAAGGCAACGTCGAACAACTATGAGCAAGAAGTGATCCTAGAACAACCTACGTTCAAGCATAACTCGAGACCGTGTTCTCTTCCCGGACTCCGCCGAAAAGAGACCATCACGGCCACACACTCAGTTGATCCATTTTAATTAAGTTCAGTTTAAAGGTTATCTACAACCGGACATTAACAAATTCCCATCTACCATAACCATGGGCACGGCTTTCGAAAGTTCAAATCCCTGCAGGGGAGTCCCAACTTAGCCCATCACAAGCTCTCACGGTCAACGAAGGATATTCCTTCTCCCAAGACGATCTGATCAGACTCGGAATCCTGGTTACAAGACATCTCGAGAATGGTAAAACTAAACCAGCAAAGCCGCCCGAATGTGCCGACAAATCCCGATAGGAGCTGCACATATCTCGTTCTCAGGGCACACTCAGATGAGACTAGCTACGAGTAAAACCAACCCTCAAGTTTCCGCGAGGTGGCCCCGCAGGCAGCTCAGTTTGGACCAACACTCAGAGGAGCACTGGCCCAGGGGGGTTTAAATAAAAATGACCCTTGGGCTCCGGAAACCCAAGGGAAAAAGAGGCTAGGTGGCGAATGGTAAAACCAATGTTGGGCATTGCTGGAGGAGTTTTATTCAAGGCAAAAATGTCAAGGGGTTCCCATTATAACCCAACCGTGTAAGGGACGCAAAATCAAGGAACATAACACCGGTATGACGGAAACTAGGGCGACAAGAGTGGAACAAAACACCAGGCATAAGGCCGAGCCTTCCACCCTTTACCAAGTATATAGGTGCATTAAGATAAACAAGATAATATAATGATATCCCAACAATAAACATGTTCCAACAAGGAACAAACTCCAATCTTCACCTGCAACTAGCAACGCTATAAGAGGGGCTGAGCAAAGCGGTAACATAGCCAAACAACGGTTTGCTAGGACAAGGTGGGTTAGAGGTTTGACATGGAAATATGGGAGGCATGATAAGCAAGTGGTAGGTATCGTAGCATAGGCATAGCAAAAGAGCGAGCATCTAGCAAGCAAAGATAGAAGTGATTTCGAGGGTATGGTCATCTTGCCTGCAAAGTTCTCCGAGTTGACGTTAGCTTGATCCTCGTAAACGTACTCAACGGGCTCCTCGATCACGTACTCGTCTCCCGACTCTACCCAAGCAAGAACAACAAGAAAAGGGAGACACAATCAACCACGTGCAAAGCATAAACAACAAGATGCAAAACATGGTATGATATGCGGGATGCGGTATGCGATGCATATGCATGATTTGGAAAGGAATGATTGAACCTGGCCTCAACTTGGAAAACCAAGAGTGCCAGTGGATAGAGGAGTTGATTTCGGTCGAAATCGATATAAATATCACCGGAATCGGATGCACGGTTTGGAAATGACAAGCAAAACAAATATGGCACCGGTCTGCGATTAACAGCACGAGACCATCTAAATGCATCAAGAACAGCATGCTACAGCACTCTAACATAGCAACAAAGTACATGGAAGTGATCCACTCAAGATGCTTGACAAAAGATGAACACTGAGCTACGGCTAATTCACTCAATAGCAAGCTCAAACGAGCATGGCAAAAGTGCAAAAGATTACTGGTTTCAGACTTAGTGAAATTAACATCAAGTCAGGAATTTAACATCAGGAAGCAATGTTTAGAGCACGAAAACTACATGCTACAGGAACATATCATGGCAAAGCAAAGCATGGCATGAAGCTACTCAAAGCATACAACAAAAGTTCCTTACTGACCATAAGCCAAAAGGGATCAGAAAATACAATGGCAACCATGTGAACATAGCAATTATCGTTAACAGATTCATACTTAACAAAACTGGAACATGGCAAAACAGATATCAAGTAGACACGTTTACGAGCTCGATGCACTCACCACAAGGCATTGCGTGATAAACTAAGCATACACCCAGCAAGTAGACATGGCATAGAAGCTAAACATGGAAAGAACAACAACGTAGCATGAATGGATCAACTACAACAAGCTCGGAAAAATTGCTAAACATGTTAAGAATCTGCCAGGAACATTTTATAGCAAAAGTAGAGCTCGATTGAGTCAAGCTAGGGTGCTCCATAATTTCAAACAAAGACATGGATGGATAGAGAACCACAATATCTACAAAACATCCTTATTGATCATGCTCAAAAGAGGCACGGATCACTTGGTAGCAACATGGATACATGGCATAAAAATATAAACAGGGCAATGACTTAGAATATTTCTAAGTCCCTGAAATCAGCAACATTACGAGGGCTACTTTGCATGCTTGTGCTAGTCACCGTAGAGATCACAAAAAAACATGGCATACACCCCTGTAAAGATGGCATGGCATATTTCAAAACACATGTAGAGCTCAAGATCATAGCATGCACACATTAATCATGGCAAAAATGACAAAAGTGCATTTGCTGATAAGAATCTGAAACTAACATCACATAGCCCTCTTCCAACAGCATTTAGGGCATCAAGATGAGATCAAATTAAAACGATGCAATGATATGAAATAAAGTAATCAACGAGACGAACATTTCGATATGCTACACGCATGAATCGGAGCAACGGGTGCAGAGATATGAGCTGATGAACATGTGCAAAAAATATTAGGGAGGAAGGAAAAAGTCAACCCTAGGAATTAGAGTTCGTCCAGATCCATATCGGATCGGCCCGGAGCGGAAGCCGAGGTTCTCCGGGGTACTGTAGACACCGGAGAACGAGGTGGCCGGAGACGTCGGAGACTTGGCCGGCCGGAGTCGTCGGAGACTTGGGCGGCGTGGCGAGGCACGGTGGAGGGCGGCACTTGCCGGGGACGAGCGAGTCGGCGGGGCGGCGTCGACCGGTGAGGAGGCGGAGGCCGCGGTCGTCGACGCCGGCAAGGGACTCGGCGGCCGGCGAGCGGGTCGGTGGCGGCGCACGCGAAGGAGAGGAGCGGCGTGGAGCGTGGCCCGGTCGGCGGTGAGGATGGCCCGCGCTGTGTTTCGGGGGAAGAGATCCGAAAATTTTGGGGAGAGGCCTTTATATAGAGGTAGAGGGAGCTAGGAGGCTCCAACTTGAGCATGGTTTGCGGCCACGCGATCGTGATCGAACGGCCTAGGTGATGGAGGAGGTTTAGGTGGGTTTTGGGCCACTTTGGAGGGGTGTTGGGCTGCAACACACACGAGGCCTTTTCGGTCCCTCGGTTAACCGTTGGAGTATCAAACAAAATCCAAATGAGACGAAACTTGACAGGCGGTCTACCGGTAGTAAACCAAGGCCGCATGACAAGTCTCGGTTCAATCCGAAAACGTTTAACACCCACATACGAAAAGAGGTAGAAAGGGACACCGGAGGACATAGGAGCGCCGGAATGCAAAACGGACAACAGGGAAAATGCTCGGATGCATGAGACGAACACATATGAAAATGCAATGCACATGATGACATGATATGATATGCAAGACAAAGTCAAAACAACACGAAGGCAAAAACCCGACAACGAGGAAATAAAATAACTTAGTGCCAAAAATGGCAAGAGTTGGAATACAAATATGGCATGTTACATACGGGGTGTTACAACACTCCACCACTACGAAAGGATCTCGTCCCGAGATCTAGGACTGGAAAAATTCTGGGTACTCATAACGGAGGTGATCCTCGCGTTCCCAAGTGGCTTCACGGTCGGAATGATGTGACCACTTGACTTTTAGGAATTTGATAGACTTGTTGCGAGTCTTACACTTAGTTTCTTCAAGAATAGCAACGAGGTGTTCATGATAAGACAGGTCTTCTTGGAGATCAATGTCTTCGAAGTTGACGGTGCGGTCTGGAGTCTTGAAACACTTGCGGAGTTGAGACACGTGAAACACGTCGTGCACGTTTGCAAAGTTGGACAGAAGCTCAAGTTGTTAGGCGAGATCGCCTCTTTTGCCAATGATCTTGAAAGGACCCACGTATCTAGGGGCAAGCTTCCCTTTGATACTGAAGCGACGAGTACCTTTCATTGGAGAGACGCGGAGGTAAACATGGTCTCCGATCTCGAAAGCCAAGTCACGATGCTTGCTATCATAGTAACTCTTCTGGCGCGATTGCGCGGCTTTGAGATTATCACGAATGACTTTGCACATTTCTTCTGCCTCTGTGATCAAATCATTTCCAAGAAGTTGACGTTCACCAGACTCTGACCAGTTAAGAGGAGTACGACACTTCCTGCGATAGAGAATCTCAAATGGGGCCTTGCCCGAACTCGCTTGGAAGCTGTTGTTGTAGGAGAACTCGGCATATGGAAGACAATCTTCCCACTTCATACCGAAAGAGATTACACATGCCCTGAGCATATATTCAAGAATCTGATTTACTTGCTCGACTTGGCCACTAGTTGAAGATGAAAAGTTGTGCTGAAGTGAATGTTGGTGCCCATAGCCTTCTGAAAAGAATCCCAAAACTTGGAGGTAAAGATGTGCTCAAACGAAGTCCAAATGACAAGAAACTGGACAGGCGGTCTACCGGTAGTAAACCAAGGCCGCATGACAAGTCTCGGTCCAATCCGAAACATTTAACACCCACGCACGAAAAGAGGTAGAAAGGGACATCGGAGGACATAGGAGTGCCGGAATGCAAAACGGACAACGGGGAAAATGCTCGGATGCATGAGACGAACACGTATGCAAATGCAATGCACATGATGACATGATATGGGATGCAAGACAAAGACAAAACAACACGAAGGCAAAAACCCGTCAACGAGGAAATAAAATAACTTAGTGCCAAAAATGGCAAGAGTTGGAATACAAATATGGCATGTTACATACGGGGTGTTACAGTACCCAACAGTCTCTTTTGGGTATCCTATGAAGACACATTTCTCTGATTTGGGTTCGAGCTTAGCAGGTTGAAGCTTTTTCACATAAGCATCACAGCCCCAAACTTTAAGAAACGACAGCATCCGTTTCTTGCCAACCCACAGTTCATATGGTGTCGTCTAAACAGATTTAGATGGTGCCCTATTTAACGTGAATGCAACCGTCTCTAAAGGATAACCCCAAAATGATAGAGGTAAATCAGTAAGAGACATCATAGATCGCACCATATCTAATAAAGTACGGTTACGACGTTCGGACACACCATTACGCTCTGGTGTTCCAGGTGGCGTGAGTTGTGAGACTATTCCACGTTGTTTCAAATGAAGACCAAACTCATAACTCAAATATTCACCTCCACGATCAGATCCTAGAAACTTTATTTTCTTGTTACGATGATTTTCCACTTCACTCTGAAATTCTTTGAACTTTTCAAATGTTTCAGACTTATGTTTCATCGAAGTAGATATACCCATATCTGCTCAAATCAGTGAAGGTCAGAAAATAACGATACCCGCCGCGAGACTCAACACTCATTGGACCACATACATTAGTATGTATTATTTCCAATAAGTCAGTTGCTCGCTCCGTTGTTCCAGAGAACAAAGTCTTAGTCATCTTGCCCATGTGGCATGGTTCTGAAAGTGCTAGTTATCGACTACGGGGGGGGGGGTGAATAGGCGATTTTTATGAAAGTCTTCAAAAACACGAGGTCTTTGAAGACAAACAATAGAAATGAACCTATTGATATGCAGCGGAAGGTAGACTACACTAGACAAGCCATGGTCAAGATTGCAATGAAGTGAAAGCACGAAGACTATGAAAAACTAGGTAGTAAC